>NC_135341.1:66972335-67282168 GCF_023851605.1 Tamandua tetradactyla
TGAGGAGCCCATTGCCTATTTCAGCTTAAGCTATCTCATGCAGGTGATAGTTAAGATGAGAAATGTATGACAAAAAGCACACCACCGAAATAAGAGGATTCCAGGGTGACTGCAAAGGGCAATGTAAAGGTCTTGAGATGGGAATGACTTCACACCAGGGCCGTGAGGACAAAACCAAGGTTACAGAGAGTGAGTGTATAGAATAAGGTTAGACTAGTATTAGAGGTCAGATGGTGGAGAAATTTATGAGGCAGGAGTTTAGGTTTTATTGTAAGGTTGAGGGGAATCCATAGAGAGCATTAAGTAGGAGGAGGATTTAAAAAGATTACTGTGGCTACTGGGAGATGGAGTAAAGGGAGCAAAGATGAAAGTAGAAAAATTGAAAATGTGGCTTGGACCAGGAAGAAGGAAATGGAAATGAAAACAGGGGGCAGATTTGATATACTTGGAGGTAAAGGTTGCAGGATGTTTTAAAAATACATTTGTATGGAGATATCTTCACGCATCATATAGTGGATCCAAAGTATACAATCAATGGCTCACAATATCATCATGTTGTTGTGTATTCATCACCAAGATCATTTTTAGAACATTTCCATTACTCCAGAAAAAGGAAAAAACTATATATCCTATACCCCGTACCCCTCCCTCTCGTTGACCACTAGTATTGTAAACTACCCATTTTTTAAAAACCCTTACCCCCCATTATTTATATATTTTCTGTCCTTATTTTTTACTCATCTGTCCATACTTTGGATAAAGAGAACATCAGACACAAGGTTTTCATAATCATATGGTCACATTGTAAAAGCTATAGTTATACAAAGTTCTTCAAGAATCAAGGCTTACTGGAATACAGTTCAACAGTTCCAGGTGCTTCTCTCCAGCCACCCCAACACAGCAGAAACTAAAAAGGGATATCTATATAATGCATAAGAATAACCTTCAGGATAACTTCTTGACTCTTTCTGGGATCTCTCAGCCACTGAAACTTTATTTTATATTGTTTCTCTCTTCTCCCTTTTGGTCAAGAAGGCTTTCTCAATCCCGGGAAGCTGTATCCCAGCTCATCCCCAGGAGTCATGTCCCATGTTTCTAGGCAAAGTGACACTCTTGAGAGTCACTTCCCACATAGTGGAAGACAGCAGTGGGTTCACCCACCGAGCTGGCTTAAAGAGAGAGGCCACATCAGAGCAACTGAAGAGGTTCTCTGGGGATGAGTCTTAGGCATAATTATCAGTAGGCCTAGCTTCTCCTTTGCAGAAATATTTTCCATAGGGGTGAGCCCAAAGACCGTGGGCTCAGACTATTGAATTGGTTGTCTCCGTTGCTTCCAATTGGGGAAGTTTAGTATTTCCTCCTTTCCCCCCAGTCCCCAAAGAGGACTTTGCAAATACATATTTATTCTCTGCCCAGATTACTCTGGGATGTATTGAGGCATCACACAAACCTGTACAAACAAACAAGAGCTCATTCCCTATTCAAGAATCCATGTAATTATGGTATTCATAAAAACTGACCATAAAAGCTAAATTCAATAATTCACTACCCAAACTATAAATTTTGCACCAAATAAGCATCTCTTCCTTTGGTCTTATTCAGAAGTCGAAGTTTTGAAATATAGACCATATCATCCTCTACCCTATATTCTGATTTACCTTAGTCCTGTCCCAACCAGTTTCAATCATATCTCTTCTTGAAGTCTGATCACTTTCAAAATTTTTAACAATTGCTGTATGGGGTAATGCTGGCTTTCATAACTTCAGATACTAACTCTGAGTCTCAGGTGTGACACAAATACCCAAAGTTGCAGGAATGACCAGGTTATGCACAAATAGCTCAGCGTCATAGAATTTAGAAAAAACAGTTGCAACTCTGGAATAGATGTGACTGCTATAAGAGCTTACAGTCTAGGAAACTTAACAACAGACCCCAACCTGTTAACCCATGCTCTCTACTTAAGTTCTCCAAGTTCGTATATTATAGTTAGTCCATATGGGTGAGGTATGATAATATTTGTTTTTGTTTCTCACATTTCATTCAACATACTGTCCTCAAGATTCATTCACCTAGTCACATGCCTCACAACTTCATTCCTTCTTGCAGCTGCTCAGTAGTCCGTTGTATGTATACACCACAGTTCCCCCTTCCATTCCTCAGTCGATGTACCCTTAGGCCAATTCCATCTGTCCTGCTATAAATACCACTCTAAATGTCCATCATGTGCTCACTCTTGGTTCTTCCAAGTATATACCTAGCAATGGGGTTACAGGATCATATGGCAAGCCTACCTCTAGCCTCCTGTGGAGCCACCAGACTGCTGCCAGAGGAGCTACACAACTGCTTCCCAGCTAACACTGAATCGATACATCTCTCTCTCCACATTTTCTCCAGCACTTGTATCTTTCTTTTCATTTTTAGACAGTTTTATGTGCATGTCATACAATTATTAATTAAAAAATTAATGGTTCCTGGTATAATCACATAGCCATGCCTTCTCCACCATCATCTACATGAGGACATTTCCTTTTCTTCTGGCAGGGCTTATTGAAGGATTGACTATGAGGGAACTATCTGTACTGTCTATAAACTTGAGTAAGAGGGCCCTTGTGGTAGACTGGTCCCTTTGAGGTCTGGCCTCTGCTGGCTGTTCTCTTCTTCACCAACACGATCCGCAGGGCTGAGAGAATCGATTGGTGATCCTAGAGCCCCACCCTCCCTCCTAGGACAAGGGTCAGTATACTTCTCCTATAGAAAGCCAGATAGAGCAAACACTTTAGCATTTGTGAACCATACTATCTCTGCTATTACTGCTCAACTTAGCTATGGTGGCATTCAAGCAGCTATAGACAAGGCTATTGAGTTCCAGTAAAACTTTACCAAAAATAGGCAGCCGGCAGAATTGCCCTGCAGGTACATAGTTACCATCCTTTGTTCTAGACAACACTCTCTTGTTCCAGGACACCACAATTCCCTCACCAGCGACCCCTAAACCTATTTCCCGGGCTTGTGTAGACCTATTCTCCGAGTCAGTCCACCAGAGCGTGGCATATAGCCCAAGCATCTGTGCACCAGGTCCCGGAGCGTGCCATGAGGTTGCTGTGGATGTATGGGTTGGTCCTCAGCTACACACAGGTCCCTAGAGGTGCTGGATAGAGCCAGGGCAGGAAGAGCAGAGCATACCAGTTTCAAGAATATAACTCCAAGGAGTCCAACAACATAAAATGCACACCTGTCTTCCTAGTCACTGTGAAGTTCTATTTATCTTGGTTGGAGGATATAACTGTAATAGTTTAATAGTTTTATAATAGGATTTGTTACTTGTCGATACCTGAAATGTGTTACATGGGCTTCTGTTTATACTCTTGTCCTGGAGCTAACAAATGTTAGGTTCAGGACTAAGAGTGAAAGAATGAGAATAATCAATGATACCTTCCAGGTTTTTGTTTTTGTTTTTTCAGAGAATTTTCTTGTCATTTAATTGACGAGCATTTGAGAACAGCAGCTTTGATTGAGAGGTGTGAGTGTGAGTGTGTGTGTGTTGTGGCAGACGTCGAACATTGTATATTGGACATCGAAAATTTGAGTTGTCTTTGAGATATCCAAGGTAGTCGATGATACACGAATCAGGAATGCTGGGAGATACCATAAATTTTAAGAACCATCTGCAGAGGTATGCTATGTGAACTATAGAATTGAAAGAGGGGTTTTGGGGGCAGAATCTAGATGGGGACTTCTGGAAAGATACCTGGGCATGTGAACATTTACAGGTGGTGTAGGAGAGGAGGTGTCTATAAAGGAACCAATAGAAAGAGTGAGGTAGGTGTAAATCCAGGAGAGGCTTCATTCCAAAACCCACATTCATAGTTTCTGCGTGATGGTTCTCAACTTCTGGTGGGTATTGAGATCACTTAGGGAACTGGGAACTTGGTAAAAATACAGTGGGCCAGATCCCATCCTATGCCAATGAGACTGAGCACCTGTATTCTTTAGTAATTCTCCAGGGGATTGTGATACACACCAAAGTTTGAGAAACACTTTTCTACACACCTGCATTCCCAAACACCACACCAGATTACCTAGTGTAATTGTCATCCAGAACAGATAAACTTTTTTAACTTTTTTAGTGTATAGTATAACATATATACAAAACAAAGAAATAAAAAAGTAATAGTTTTTAAAGCACTGTTCAACAATTAGTTACAGAACAGATCCCAGAGTTTGTCATGGGCTACCATAGGATCCTCTCAGATTTTTTCTTCTAGCTGCTCTAGAATTTAGGAGGCTAGAAGGCTTAAATATTTTTTTATTATCACAGTCGACTTTTTTCCCTTCTTTTTTTGTGAAAAATAGCATATATACAAAAAAGCAATAAATTTCAAAGCACAGCACCACAATTAGTTTTAGAACAGATTTCAAAGTTTGACATGGGTTACAATTCCACAATTTTAGATTTTTACTTCTAGCTGCTCTAAGATACTGGAGACTAAAGGAGATATCAATTTAATGATTCAGCATTCGTACTCATTTCTTAAATCCTATCTTCACTGTGTAACTCCACCATCATCTTTGATCTTTCCATCCTTCCCTTTAGGGATGTTTGGGCTATGGCCATTCTAACCTTTTCATATCGGAAGAGTCTGTCACTAATATGGGGTAGGGAGATGGAACTATCTGATATTCTGGAAAGGGTGGGCTACGTTTCAGGACTGATCTGGACCAGGGGCCCATCTGGAGGTTGTAGGTTTCTGGAAAGTTACTCTAGGGCTTGGGACCCTTGTGGAATCTTATAAATTGCCCTAGGTGTTCTTTAGGATTGGCTGGAATGGTCCTGGTTGGGGGTTGGCAGGTTATGGTAGGTAGCAAGGTCTAACTGAAGCTTGCATAAGAGCATCCTCCAGAGTAGCCTCTCGACTCTATTTGAACTCTCTCTGCCACTGATACTTTATTAGTTATCTTCTTTTCCCCCTTTTGGTCAGGATGGAATTGTTGATCTCATGGTGCCAGTACCGGATTCATCCCTGGGAATCATCTCCCACATTTCCAGGGAGACTTTCACCCCTGGATGTCACAGAACAGATCATTTTTAACATGCCCCTCATCTATATAACAAAATTGTTTTTAGTAATAATCATGTAATAACCAGAAATTGTCATTCTCTTAATATATACTTTCATTGTATGGCAAACAATTAACAATGAGAAAGAAGAAGAAAATTCAAATATAAAGACAGCATTTCATTAAATTGAGTAAAATATCTCATGGATGAGCTGCAATTTGCACTCACAAAACTCTTATAGTTCATACTGTTTCACCTTTTTATTTTAAACATAAAAATTTCAAGTGACAGAATTGAATTAACTCAAATTCTATTTCTTCATCTTTATAATCACTGGGCTGTCATTGTTTATTAATAATCTGTTGTTTATATTTAAACAAAATATGTAGTACCACAGGGATGGAATTCCCAAACTCCCTTTGTGAGCAGAAAGGATTTCAAACAGTAATAAATTTACTAATGAAACAAATGCTTATAATTGAGTCTGTGTGTATAGGGGCTGACTGTATCTAGGCAAGTTCTACAAATTAACTTCCATTCAGCATATGATGTTTACTATAGGATAAATAATAAAAATGAGCTAATTTAATGCATACTGAAATTAACAGTAGCCATGTCATTTGCTTAGAATATAGATGAGCAAGGTATTTTGAAAGGTGTGGTTGTTTATCATCAGCATTGCCTTAGTTGCTAGTTCATGGTGATAGTGGAGAGCAGACATTTTTTTTTTTTTTACATGGATAGGCACCAGAAATTGAACCTGGATCTCTGGCATCACAGGTGAGAATTCTGCCACTGAGCCACTGTCACACCATGGTCTAGTTTGCTAGCTGCTGGAATGCAACACACCAGAGATGGATTGGCTTTTAATAAAAGAGGATTTATTTCATTAGTTCTTCAGAGGAAAGGCAGCTAACTTTCATCTGAGGTTCTTTCTTACATTGGAAGGCTCAGAGTGATCTCTGCTGATCTTCTCTCCAGGCCTCTGGGTTCCAACAGCTTTCCCCAGGGTGATTTCTTTCTGCATCTCCAAAGGCCTGGGCTGAGCTGCTTGTGCTAAGATGAGGTATGCTGAGCTGCTTGGCTGTGCTACGTTGCACTCTCTCATTTAAGCCCCAGCCAATTAAGTCAAACATCATTCATTACAGCAGGCATGCCTCCTAGCCAACTGCAGACAAAATCAGCAACAGATGAGGTTCACGTACCATTGGCTGATGTCCACAGCAAATAGATCTAGGCACCTTCACCTGGCCAAATTGACAACTGAATCTAACGACCACACACTGCCTGGGAGCAGACACTTTATAGTCAATTTTATTCTCATTTTCTAATTTTTCTATAAATGCCCCCCCCCCCCTTTATTTTCTGTACCCAGGACAGCTCATTCTCACTGCCTCACCTTTGGTTTACCACTGCCCTCATGTTCTTACATCTCCAGTATAGCTGCAGGACTTCTCTGCTTTAATTCTTGAGCCACATATTAGGAAACCACTGGAACTTTGGACTGTATTTTTCAAGGGAGCAAGTTTGAAGGCCAGTTTTAATCAGAAGCAGCCATCTGCATGGCAGGGAGATGTTTCCCTTGCATTCAAATTGTAATTCTAAATATTTTTCTTTTTCTTATTAGGAACATATTATATACATAAAATAAGACCTCAAGCACTGAGTGTAGAATTATGCATCTGTGAGCTGCTTGCGGAAAGCTAAAACGACCCTTCAAAACATGTTTTCTTTTTAGTGTTGGAAAATGATTCTTAATCCTATACAAACAAATTTTGGGGATAGAACTTCCATTAAATACTACATGTGGTGTGGTCCAGTGGTATGGACTAGATGTAACTAGATGGGGACTAGAAATAATTAAGGTACTTTAGTTCAGTAGACTGTACTAGAAATAAATTACTCAGACATAATTTTTACCCTCAGATCTGCAAGTAACTTTTGTTTGTGAACCTGGGTAAGTTATTTGTCCTCTAGGCTTTCATCTCTCTTTTTCTCCTTTTAAAAATAGGTGAAGAGGCCATATATCACCTATAAGCCTCAAATATGATAGCACGTGTATTAGTAAAACCACAGCCATTGCTGGCATTATTCAGTGGTCAGTTGTGCTATTTCATTTTTTTTTTTCTCTTTTCATTTTTCACTAATGTCAGGATCATTACACATTGCAGTTAATTGATTTATAATTCACAAGTTGGTAGTTATAGGTTTTGAATTGGGGCATTCCTGCTTTTCTGTTTTTAGAATTTGGAAGAAGGAAGCTGTCCTGAGTAGACTGGCAGGTTCCACAAAAACAGTCTAAGAATGCTTAGAACACCTTAAAAGGACATATTCTTTTGAAGAGATCTGGAAGCCCCCTTTTACTTATAAATTCTAAACACAGATATTAAAAAATATATTTTGTCTTTTTCTTTAACGAAATTTACCCGAAATATCCTACAGTTGCAGTAGCCTCTTTTCAAGTGCTCAAGAGTGACATGCGGCCGATGGTTACTGTATTGGAGGGGACAGATGAGGACATTTCCTTCATCACAGAAGCTTCCATCCGACAGTGCTGTACTACAGCCATAATTCATAAATAATGCTTGGGGGATTGTGATCATGGGGGATTTTGGGTCTATTATCTAGGAATAATTTACTTACTTATGAGCATTCGGTGCTTAGTTAGTTCACATTTGTTCACTCGTTAACTGACAACCAGAATGTGTGTCTTCAGAGATGTATCATGATGCATTTTCTGCTGTGTGTACTCTTACGTGACTGTTGTTGTGGAAAGTGGTTTCCTGTGTAAACCAAGTGGAATGTTCAACCTATATTACTTTTGACCCTTTCCTAAGATAAAATCTTTGATGTTCAGAACATTTTTGTAAATTTACACATGGAATTGTTTTCCTACCAAGGACATGCCACTTGAAGTTGAGCGATGGAGAGGCTTTTGCTTTATGCTTGTCTGTGCTCTTTGAATTTGCTGGCAAGACCATCTACTACTCTCATCTTTTTTTGGTCTGTTAAAGGTAATTTACACAAAAGGTAAACAAAAGCAACACTTTTATAAATAATGCTGACAGCATCAAATCTCAGTTATCGCATGGATGTGAGACTAATTTCTCCATTCCTTGACTGTTGAGTATTTTTTATGTGTGGACTTTTTGCCACACTCTCTTAGGGAATTGATATAAAAACAACATGCCATTGCCCATGGTCTTAAAGATCTTGTTTTTAAGATGATGTGGTGGGGGGGGTGCACATAAAGATTGCTAAATGCATCTCTACATAAGCATAGGAAGTCATCAGTTTTCCCTACTGTCAGACTATCGGACTGAGCATTATGGATGAACAAGGCTTTCTGGATGCCTGACATTTTGTCCTTGTGTACTAGGATCTCAAGGGTTACTGTGATATCAATTCCACATATTTATCTCCTGACCAAACCCAGCCATGTGCTCTGCCCCCCAGGACCTCTGCCTGCAGAGTCCTTTCTGGGGTTTACTTTGGTGGCTGATTCTGACCCCCGCCAACCCAAGTGCCCCGGGCATCTTGGCTCCCACCTCTGTCCCGACACCATAGTTTTCCTCCTCTGTGGCCCTTTTTGAGGCTAAAAGTGAAGTTCTCCTTTCCTCCTGACTTCTTTCTTTGGGTATCTCTACTTATACTTCCACAAATTGGACTTGAGATACATTGAGAGTGAATCAGCAAATGATTTTCAACCAGGGAGATTAAAAGACCCACTTTTACTCATTTTGGTCCACACTTGGCCATCTCATACTATGGATACGCCGTCCTGGGTGCCTGATGTGTGTTTATAAACTGATAAAATAAACCGAAGTTTTACTCTCTAAGACACAATGCAATACTCTTGACACGGAAGAATGCACACTATGTAGAAGGTTGGGGTAATTTGTCAAAGGCTAATTTGACATTTATGCATTTATGGGTTAAAAAAGAGAACATGGAGGCTTCTGATGCTAATTAGACATTTCAGGTATATAGATTCAGAGAATTTTTCTTCCATAGGCCACATAAGAGTTGGAATAAAATGCCATAGTGAATATCATAAATAAACATATAAAAAAATCTTTGCATTGTGCTATTTGTATGGAAACAGACCATTTTCCTGCCCAATTATCTATAGGCTGAATTATCTGAGCTTGTCAATGAAAAGATAAATAAAAGAATCACCCACATGGATTTGTTAAGGGTGTAGTCTAACATAGTTAAATATCATTTAATTGATACTCTGGAAACTTGAGCTTTAAGGAATTGAAATTTATTTTGTAGAGGGCCAAATTTTGCAGGCTATACCAGGATAGATTTCCCTATAAAATAAATCCCTCTGAAACTTCCTTTGTAATGTTTAGAAAGTAATTTAGCAGATTGAATCAAGAACCTTAAAAATAGACTACTCTTTGTCTCTATAATACTACTTATGAAAATTTATCTTTAGGAAACAATAAAAAATGTGATAAAAGATTTAATGAGTAGGATGTTCATTACAACATAATTACATAGAAAAAAGGAAAAATGTCTAATAATAGGTAAGCCTTAAATATATCATATCCATATAGTATAAGCTCATGTTGTCATTCAAAATCACGTGCATTTCTTAAAGTAAAAATCCATGGGAATTTTTATGTAGAGCCACTTTAATTGAGTTATCCCAAGTTTTCAAAGTACACAAATAGAAATGGAAAAAAGACTGATACCTAATAACCATCAATATTTTTAAATACCTCTAGGTGGTAGAAATATGTTCTTTTTTTATTTTTTTTTTGTATGCTGATGGCGGGGTCACGTTTCATTATTTTCCATGAGAGTATCCCATTATTGCAGCACCATTTGTTCAATTTGTTTGTTTGTTTATTTGCCTGTTTGTTTGCTTTTGGGGGAAGTACATGGACCGGGTAATCAAACCCAGGTCTCTCACGTGGCAGGCAAGAATTCCACCACCAAACTACCCTTGCACCCCCAGTATGTGCTCTTTTTGATGTTTCTTTTTAACTTTCTCAACTTCCCTAAGGACTATGAATTAGTTATAAAAGTCATTTGCCGATTTTCTTTCTCACTAACCTCTCCTTTATGCCACTACCCAACTTAAAAGCAAGCTAGAAAAAGGAAGTTGTAAATATGATGGCGAAGGTAGCTACTTTTCCCTACAGTACATTAATTCTTGAAGATTCAAGTGCAATAAGACAGCTAAGGTATCTTGCCCTGAACAAAAAGCAAATGCAGTATTTCCTAGAGCATTATGACTTGCTGACTTTTTAAACTGCCGTTGAAGTTTGGGTTCACATTTCAGAAATCTTGCTTCAAGAGAAAGTCATTGTCAATGTCAGCCTTTTGTAAGTGATGGAAGGCAAACAGTCCATTTAGCTTCTTGCAGATTCTCTACTCTGAAGAGGAAGGACTGAAGTGCCAAAACAGACTTGTGACTGATCTACTGTGCAAGCACAGAGGAAGGTAGGAGTCCTAGGAGATGTCATGCATTTTTAAAACCAGAGGTGAAAGCACTGGCCATCACAGAGCTCCATGATTCATGGTACTCGACTAGACAGAAGAGGGCCTTACAAGGGGGGAAAAAAGAAGGAAATACAAAAAATTCAAATTGAAGTCCCTAGTTTAGAAAAGACTATTTTAGCAGAATAGAAAATTACGGGTGTTATAGGACATGCTTGACTAACTGGAGCTCAGCTGCCTCAAAAATCCTTAGTCGATTTTTTGCTAAGTCCCCATATCTCTAGATACTTAGCCAGAAATCCACTTTTTACCACCAGGAACTTCAAGTACTGTTTGCTTTGTGACCACAAACAAGTAACTTAGCCTTCCGGAGTCTTGGTTTATTTCTAAAGTGGAATAATCATAGTGCCTAACTCATAAGGCAGCTGTGAGCATGTAACTAATTTAGAATGGTATGTGCAGTGTATTAAAGATTCAGTAAATATAAGCTTTCCTAGTTTGTTTTTCTATTACTAATGTACATTTTATCTCTCAAAAATTAAATGTTTCACATGAAGGAAAAAGATATCTTTCTTTAATTCTAACTGTATTTGGAAGAAATACTGTCTATCCCTACAGGCTAATCAAGATTTAAAATCTTATGAAAGTTTTAAAACCGTGTAATAGCTATTTAATTATGACTGGCAATCTGCTACCAAATGCATGAAGTTATATTGTAGACAGGTTCTAGTCTATTGATGACCACTAATCATTCAAATCAAAGCTATTAGTTGCAGTTAAGTTTTTCTTTTCTGCAGTCCTGCCTCCTTTATGTATGTGGGTATTGGTAGGATTTACATAAGTGGGTATATTTATTTTTCCTATCTTTTCTAGCTTCTGTCGAGAGGCTGGATTTAAATAATGTTAACAGCCAAATGATTTGTTGAAATGGGTATTTCTTAAGTGTTCATATGGATTCCATTTCTGCTTTTACTCTTGGGACCATGGCATTGCTGTGTCTTAGCTTGCTAAAGATGTTCCAGGGAGCATTTTATTTTCTGGCTGTTTGCCCACTACTGCTAAACCCCTGCTGTTTGGACTGAACCCCTGCCCCTCATCTTCTTGACTCACCTGACACTCAATCCTGAGATAAGCCACCTATTTTTGGCTTTTTTTCCTTAAATATCGTTGACTAGGTTAGAACTGTTTTTTAACCAAATAATCCCTTATCAAACACCAATCACAAAAAGATATTAACAAAATTTGAATTGAGCCCCTTGAAAAAGTCAGGATGAGAATTATTACACTCTGACTTCTTAAGAATTCATAAACCAAACTGGCCCACAAATACTTCTTGGTATGAGAAAAAAGAAACATTTTTATTAATTTACCTGGTGAGATAAAGAAGTTTGGACATCCATCTACATATGTAGTAGATATATGTAGCTCCATAGAGCTTTTTTTTTTTTTTTGCCTTATTTTCACTTTTTCCATCTTCTTCAGAAGTGGGAAACATTTGCGCCCTCTATACTGCAAAGAAGGTGGGTGAGAGGGAATCTGAGTGAGCCATCACAGGCACCACAACAGACCAGTTCTGTGAATCCGTATTTCATTTCCTCCAATTTTCTGACCATATGGTAACATATCTCTTTTCTTCATGTATTAAAATATGACTATTTTGGGGGGGGCATGGGCAGGCTCGGGAATGGAACCCGGGTCTCCAGCATGGCAGGTGAGAATTCTGCCACTGAGCCACCATTGCACCACCCAAAATATGACTGTTTTAAAGTTTTGCTTAAGAAATTGACATTCAAAGTGAGTTATCTAAGTTATGAGAGTATATATTTTTCTATTGGAGCCAATAAAGTTATAATCACCTTGAACAAGGACAACGTGGCTACAAACCTGTCCCACGTATTTATTGACCCTATTTCAAACGATAGTGGCGTGCATTCGCCTACACAGCCCCCTCCCACGTGTTTTCCTCATTAATATTCAATACTTGTAGGAAGCTGGCACATGACTCAGAAATTAAGAATGCTTTCCATGCTTGCAGAACTAACCAAAAATCTAACAAATATAATTAAGGAAGAGAAACTATTAAGAAAAAATCTTAAGACAGAGTGGCGGAAAGGACACGGAGGATGAGAAGAGAATATTCCTTAGCAAAAACATTGGGCTAAGTGAGAAAAACAAAGAAAGCTTGTCAACTCCAAGGAAAAGGAAATTATGAAAGAAATCTTGAGAGTGAAATGCCATAATGAATTTTATGTAATTTAAGGGATTAAAAAATATACTATTAATGTTTGATAGGTGGACTTCCATTAATTATGCATGACTGCTCAATGATGTTATCAGTGTATGAAAAAGAAGCATTTATTTTTAGTGTATATGCTTAGCCTGTGATTCCACCCCCATCTTCTTGGAAATTGTTGAAATTTCTTCTTGAAATTACATAGCCAATCAGTGTGAGCTTTACTGCCTTAATATGGCTTTTCTTCTGCATCATTAAGATCTTTTACTCTTCCTCATTGAACCTAAAACACATAGCCAAAAGAGCTTGTTTGTATTCTGTTTAGAAAGTGGGTACTTAATTAGTGCCACTTCTGTGAACACACCATGTTTATACTGGTTGCATTTGTTACACATCACCTCCAACTATACCTTTAGCAACTAAATCACTCTTCCTCATCAGCTATCATTTATGTCTTATTAACATCAAGAAGAAATAAAAAGAAGTCACACCCATTTAATTTCATGTCAGGACTCTGTGGTTTAGTTCCTTTCCTGGTGGTGCCTGTTTGTAATATGGGCCATTATAAAAAATAACGAGTAATTTAATGGTGGTTTCTGAGGTGGTTAGTGCAAAGTGTGATGCTCGGCCTCCGTGGGACCACACTTCACCTGTAATCCCCGGAAGAACTGGAATAAAACTGGGTACAAATTTTGTTATTGTGCCATTTCTTAAAGGCAGGTACCAGCTTTATTTTTTTGTTGATTCTTTCTTTTTTATCTAAATATTCTTGGCAGGTACTAAGCACAAAACCATGCTAGAAGCCCGGAATGGAAGTGGGACTATCAAAGCATTTCCCAGGGCAGGAGTGAAAGGCAAAGGACCTGTTAATAAGGGAAACACAGGTCTACAAAACAAAACATTTCACTGTGAAATCTGTGATGTGCATGTCAACTCGGAAACACAGCTTAAGCAGGTAGGTGGCACATATCGCAGAAATGAAAACCTGTTGGAGACTTTCTAATGAGTGGGCTGAGCTTCCTTTTTGTCCTTTCTTTTCTAGTCTTTCTCTACCATCCATCCATCCATCCATCCATCCATCCATCCATTCATTTATCTTCTTATTCACTGTCATTATTTATTTAAACTGTTTTTGTTGCTGAGTGAATACAAAATGAACATAATGGCTTCTTGGACCTTTCAGAAATTGTCTGAAGTGAGTTTGTCCTATTCTTGTAAATGAAGGTTTGAGAGGAAAAAGGGTATCCGATCTTTTCTCTACCATGTTCGCTACTCAAAAATATTGATTTTCTTTAAAGGTCAAATTGCAATGTTCCATTTTTATTTGTTTAGATATTTATATGCTACAACTAATTTTACACTATGCTACTCTTTTATGTACTTTATTACATGGTGCTCTACTGTATTTTTATATCCTGCAGCCACCTGCTGAAAGGATGACTAATAATGCTGAATTCACTTTTACCCTAACTAGCCTTCCAGAGAGATCAGTTATATGTTGTGAACTGAAGGCCCAGCTCTCATATTGTGTTCTTTTATATGCATATGTACGATATTTTGCTGATTTTATGCACCTTAGGTATTTATCTTTAGGATTTAAGGGGTTGACATTTGGCTGTACAAATGTGAGGATAAATATTAGTATGGAAATAAATTCATGCCTGCCTGGGCATCTTTGTTTATTTGAACATAAAATTCCTTCAGACCTTCTTTTTCTTTGTGAACTCTTCTGAAAAAGGAGATCTGTACATTGACAAGGGGAAAACGAAGGTGGTTCTGTTTGTCAAAACTATAATAAAATGCATAGCTTAAAAATATTTATCCTGCCATCAGAATCTAAGGACAAAAGGGCATGCTCTTTTTTTTTTTCTTTTTTTTTTTTGTCTTTTTGAAACTTGCCTGAAATAATTAAAATACTTCCTCAGGTTAAAGCAATATTTGTGAGAGTTTTTGTTGGATGGCTGTTAAAAAGCTGTTTTTAACAATTTTGAATTGTTTTAATAGCACATTAGCAGTAGAAGGCACAAAGACAGAGCTGCTGGGAAGCCCCCGAAACCTAAATACAGTCCTTACAACAAACTGCAGAAAGGAGCACATCCACTTGGGGTGAGTGTCATTTTTGCTTCCAAAAATACAGTTTCCAATGCTCAGCAGTCTGCTGAAATTTTATTTTATTTTATTTTTTTTGCCAGCTACTAAACGGAATACATGCAATGAATCTAAGTAATGGCAAACAATTGATCCGAGACTCCAACCCTTCCTCCAACCCGTGGAATCGTTGGTTTCATGACTTGTTTGGGTTTTTTTTGCCAATTTTTAGCCAGAACCTGAGATCTTTCTTTCTGAGTTGGGTTCATGCTTATCACAGAACTTAAGGAAGGAAGAAGAGCCAAATTCTTCTGGGTCAGGTTACACTCAGTTGGAATCTGGTCTTGCGGTCAATGGGCACTTTTAGGAAAGAAAATAAGCGAATAACAAGTTCTTGCATCTTTTTCGGAATATCTTCAAGAAATAAAGCTCTGGTATTATTCAGACCCTCAATAATTTTGAACTTTGAATAACCCAATCTCAAGGGTATGACTTATTGTATCTAATCATTCATCTGAGGACACTCTATAAGGCAGATTAGACCTGGAAAATTTCTTCCTTGCAAATGCACTCCCCACTCCACTCCAAACATGCCTTTTAGATTGGTAAAGCTTACTAGTCTGATGCCCTGACCTAGAATTTTGGTAAGACTTTAGGGGAAATCTGTGAACTCTCTGATATCATAACCTAATATTAATGGGCATGAATTTTTTTCTTGTGGAGGTGACCATACTTTTCATAAGGACCGAGGACCCAATGAAAGGTTTACATCTATTGATCTATTATAACATTTGCTGAAATTGTGCATTTCAAAAATCTGTTTACTTCACAATAGAACTTATTAATAATTGGTGCTATTGTGTTCTGCAGACACATTAAAATATTGTTAAAGGAAAACTGCAATCATCTATTATGAAACCTCAGTATGGGCCGAGCCAATTAATTTACTGACATCACCCATTTTTATGCAGTGAAATCACTTTACTCTTTTGTGTAGAAGCAGTTTTGGCTGCATTGGGAAGCTGTGCAAACTGCTCAGAGTCATGTTTCATTCCCACTAGTCATAACCTGGAGTGCTATCTCTGGCCAGCATAGGTGCACCTTTTGACAATCAAGGAATGGTTCTGAAATAAACAGAGCAGCCAAAATTATGTTAATATTAACATCTAAAGGCCGTCTTCTTACCTATCACTCACTATGTTACTGTCTCTATTATGCGAGCATTTGAGAATGGCCATCTTACTGATTCTTCTAGCAAGGGAATGAACTGGCTCTGGAGAAGAGAATTGAGAGAATGTAGTTACTCTTTACACCGAAGAAAAAGCAGAACATGTCAAACTTTAGGGGAAATATCTTTCTTTAACTTCTCTGTTGAGGGTGGAATTTTATTGTTTTATTTTCTTATTAATTAGTACCACATAATTGTAGCCAACATCCTTGATGTTACATAGTTTACACACTAGGATACTCTAATAAGCATGGACATAAATCTTCAAATACCTGTTCCTTGATAGTTAATGTGAGTATGTTGGAGAGAGGGATGGAGTTAAAATGTCTTGTTTTTTCTCAAGATGAACACTTTCCTCTGAAACTATAATTATGAACAGGTAAATAAAATCAGGTTGCTGAGTACTTTTCTGGAGGACTTATCCACTCCCCAGGCCAGCTGTTTTCAGGTATCTTCTGGCTCTTCCGAAGGAAAGACGTTCTCCACTTTCCATTTTCTTCATTGTCATTTCACAAGTCTGTGTTGACTCTATATTGTAATAGCTGTCCATCACTTGGCGTTCTGGGGACAGATTGTGCAGTTCTTTTACTCTTTTTTTTTTCCTTTTCATCTACCTTGTAGGTAAAACTAGTATTTTCAAAAGAACCGTCTAAGCCATTGGCTCCACGAATTCTACCCAACCCGTTGGCAGCCGCAGCAGCAGCTGCTGCTGTGGCTGTGAATTCCCCCTTCAGTCTTCGAACTGCTCCAGCAGCCACGCTATTCCAGACTTCTGCACTTCCTCCAGCGCTCCTGCGGCCAGCTCCCGGACCCATTCGGACCACCCACACGCCTGTGCTGTTTGCTCCTTACTGAATTCCAACTAGGAGTAATTGTACTGCAATAATTTTTTTCAAAAAAAAAAAATCAAAAAACACAGAAACAAAATCAACAAAAGAGAACTATGCAGTGTTTATTTATAGTTTAAAGTATATCTGAAGAGCCAGGACTTTTGATAGTGAATTGAAAAGATTATTAAAAAAAAAAAAAAGAGGGGAGGGTTGGGAAGGGAGGGGAGGGGGAGGTATTTTCTGCCAATTAAAGCATTCCTCTTAAACATTGGTCGTTTTAGAAGTGAGCTCCCACATTGACTCGTAGTGGTATCTAGAACTTCTGAAGCAGCTGTGACCGTGCTTTTGGCCACATTTCCCCCTGCATTGTCTTTCCTGCTTTATGAAACAACTATACCTTGTCTAAGGGCATTAACTGGTTCCCATGTATATATAATGATTTACTCTGTAGATTAAAATAATGCGAAAAAAGTAAAAAAACAAAAAAACAAAAAAACAGAAAACAAAAGCAACACTGTGAATAGCAGTACCCGTGCTGATCTTGCTATGACAGCAATTACTGGGTATTAATCCCAACAAAAGTAGATACAGTAGGTGTCTTGTAAAACAATCGTGCTGTGTCTCAATCTATGCCACTAGGTTTTAAAGAATTGCAAAAGGTAGAACGAACAACTATTTCATGCCAGTAAGCAGTCAAAATATTAACACTGAATGGCGTTGTAGAGGTCTCCCTGGCCACCCCCCACCACCACCCCCCTACCCCATATAGCCTGGAGACAACTTTAAGTTCAGAATAATAGAACAGGGCTACACTTAGACATGGGAGAGGGGTTCATAAGGAGGATTTTTTTCAACATCCTAATTTTTCCACCCTAAAGGAGTATAGTTAGAACCAAGGAAGTGTTTCTAATGAATCTGTATCTGAAAAAAGGTAAACCCATACATGAATCATGAGTGTTTAGAAAATAAGTCTCTACAACTCTTCTGTTTCATGAATGAGGTGTGATCATAATCTAGGATAATATAAAGTAAAGATCTTCCATGTTAGTACATATCCAGTAAAAAACAGAATATTGCAACTCTGCAATATCCCGTTTATATCATATCAGTGGGGTTGTCTCTTAGGCAAAGATTTCTGCTTTGAGTATGACAGTAGAATTAAGCTATTGTGGAGTTTTGTTGTTTTTCTTAGATTTCCTACTGATATGATATAAACAATATATATTTAAATGTTAGTAACAAGAAAAATGAATATACGTTAATTGCAAACCAAGGATATAGTGTTAAAAAAACACAAATAGAGTCCACTCAACCATCGTTTTTCTAGTGGAGTTATAGATACTGACAGCCTTCAACATTCACCATAAGGCTGAAAAGAGTTGATGTTTTACCTTTAAAACAAGATTTATCAGGGGTATATATAAATATATGTATATTGTATATATGTTAGAAAGATTAAGAGAATAACTTATAAAAAAGAAAATCTATATAAAATTATTATATAACCACCCCATGTTACATGTTATCATTAAATTGGTAACAAATGGCATAAAGATAGCTGTGCCTTTAATTTGTGATAAAGGCTACCTGCTTTTCCCCATAGAAAGCTAAAATAGACCTATCAGTATGATGGGGTTCGATGCAGCCAGTCTGTTGCATTAAGATCAAGGATGCTTATAGTTAGAGCAATGACAAAACATGTACAATTCAACCCTATGTGATTTAGGTTTAGAGAAAAAAATATTTTTGAAAAGGTTTTGTAAAGTCTATTTAAAAATATAGGGAAGGGCTGGGTACGGCCCTCCTGAAACGGCTCTTATTAAACTGTAGTGACCTTTTGAGAGGTAGAAAGTTTCGAGAAGAAACGATGCTTTTGAGAGATAGGAATTTAGCATTTGTCATTTTATATTTAAGAAACACCCACAGCGTGCTTGGTGCTCAACATTAAACATGGTCTTTGAAGTTCTCCACTATCCAGCTAGAGACATTTGTCGTATAAACATGTCTTTGAAGCAATTGACTTTATATATCTTTTGTCATACAAACAACCAAAAAGAAAAAGAAAATATATTCCATAGGTCTTCTGGTTTTAAAACAAATGTCAAACCATGCCTCTCTAATTAAACATTATAATAGCATTAATATTTGGTTAATATTTGGTTTTGGAAAGTACCTGGTGATTTTGCATTTGCCAATGTTTCTACTTTCTGGTCTTAGCAAGTGTTACATTTTTTAGCATACAGACCCTGCTGCTGGAGTCAGGAGAACTCATTTGCTGTTTGGGGCACTGTGTCCCATGTGACCAGCTTCTAAGCTTTTGAAAACTTGGTTTCTTTTTTTCTTCTTCTTCTTTTTTTTTTTTTTTGTTCTGTCAAGCATTTTGATCTTTTGCTATAGTCAGCCTGAATCCCTATCGAACAAGCTTTACACCTTATAAAACCTCCTCTCTTTCTGTTGGAGAACTTAAATGTTAATTGATGCAATAGCTCAATACAATGTGCTTTTTGCTGTCCGTACCCATTTTCACCAAAGTGAATGAACCAGTCCATCATAAGTCAGGGCTTGTGGGATACACAGAGTCCTGGATCACAAGACGTTACTAATCTTAACGATATGCTGGGAACAAACAAATCAGCCATAATTTCTCCATCAGCCATAATAAGAAAACTCAGATATCCCTGGATCCCTTCTGCCTCACTTTGCTATGGAACCATTTTTGTTTAAATGGTCTCTCTTAAATTGGAGTTGTGAACATCAGTTGTCTTTTACTCACTACCTAATAAAGGATGAAGCCTAACCATAGAATTTATAGTGGATTCTCTGTGAATTGTTTCCACCCAATTTCACATATTTATCAACACCAGATTCACATCAATTATGGTACAGACTGCTATAAAGCTATGTCCTTTCCCTTAGGGAACTTTTTTCATGAATAAAGATCAACAATGCAGATTGGTCAGCAGTGGTTATGTGAATACCCCCAAAGGGTAGTCTGATTTTATGATAATGTATCCCTTCCCATCTATCACCAATGGCAAGGAAAGTGTCTCTAATTTCATTGAAAACAAATATAAATGCATTGCAAGAGCCAAATGCCTCTGGAAAAACCATGATGGCACTTCATCTAGCTCATCCAGACAAATGGGAAACCGTTATTGGAGTGGTACTCTATTTCTCTTCTGAGAAAACGGGTGATTACACATGACAAATGGTTCCTCTCACTGGTTCTAAGCTTTGAAGGGTGGTGGTTTTATTCAGATAAGCACATACAGTTGGCTTTTGGCAGTTTTTATCACCACTGCCTCATCGAAAAGAATTACTATCTTTAAGTTCTACTGACTTCCACTCATCTATTGCAATAATTCATTGACATTATCATCAGAGATACGATTTTGTGTTCTGAAAGATGCTGCATATTTTTCTGCCAAGCAACTATTTAGCCAAGAGAGCACTTATACTCATTTGGAAATTTAAAGAGCAGGAAATCATTCAGCAAATGATTAGGTATTAAAAAACAATGAGTGACACTTTCAAACTAGAATAACTCAAAATATATATTGGATATACATATGTAAGTTTCTAAGGCCCAGAACCAATACACAATAAACATGGGCATTAAATTTCACTTACTATTAAATTTTAAATTAATATCTTTGTCTCTGTACCCATGAAATGTTTAAACTTTCTGGGAGAAATAAGTTCACAAAGCTAAAAGATGATGCATTGGTTTAGAGGCTTCTACTTTCAAATATGAATTGATTTATAGAACAACTTTTTTTATGTAAGCATGAATGGTATTGTATCAATACTTGTGTGTACACAAGAAGGCAGCATGAAGTGGTGGGGAAAGCAATGGGCCTGAAAAAGTCAGAGACTATTATATACTTTGTCTCTAACCAGGGGGGTAATGTCCAAATAGTTAACTAATATTTTGTCCTCAATTTCTTCATCCATGAAATGGGTGAGGGTGAGTGAAATACTGAGCTGGTTTATTATTTCATCATTAAAGATCCACTTCTCTCATTCTCTCAGGAAATAAAATTACTTTCTTTTAATGAAACATGCAACTACTCAAATGCTTGCATGTGTCCAGAAAACACGGCATTCCTTTCCATCCTGAGCATACAACACACTACCGCCATCTGTCTACAGCAATTAGAATGTAGACTTCACCAAGTAATGCTGACGGACCTGCTAACCCACACTGAACTTAGGCTAAGGTCATGTAGGATGTGTTGCCTTGCTTTGCCCCCTCTAGGACATACAAATTCTGAGCAAAATCAAACCTAATAAGAGAAATAGAGAATTGGCAGTGTGGGTGTGGAAGGGAGCAACAGGCAGTTTAATGTCTCATCCCATTCTTTTTGTTGGGCTTTCTCTCTTCAGTAGAAAGGTTTTCCATCTGAGTTTGTTAAATCTGCCCTGAGTTTGCAACTGTTTTAGCTAATGGTCACCTTAAGTCCATTTTCTCTGCAGCCAAAGCATATCAATTACACCCTCCTATCATTATTAAAACCATTTGAATCAGATCTTGACAGAGAATACACATTGATTGCTGTTATTTTTGTAAAAAACACGTTTATTTCTGAAACATCTTTTCTGGTCTTTGTCAAACCTTCAACTAAAGAGGCGCCTAACAGGGAGTGAGATGGATTATTTATATGGCAGATCCTCATTGCTTCCCAACTAGTTCTAAGAGTGGTATCAGGGCTTCCAGTGAAGGTTGGATGTGTTAACATTTCATCCTGTCATGACCTATGTGGTTGTTACTTCCAGGAATGACTGAATAGAATAGAATAACTTACTAGAATGATGAATGGTGATGGGTGGTAGGTTCTCCTCTGCAAATAACCTCATCAGTGTTACTTGATTAGAAGACCGTCCTGGTTCTTAAGGGTCATAGAGTTAAAACAGTTCCCTGCTAGGATCATAAAAGTTCAGTTGTAAATGGACCAAGAATTATACTCAACCTGAGGTGTCTTATTTTCCTTCCTCTAGTGATGGAAACTCATCATTCCTAGATGACTGAATTGACTATTGAAACTCCCAAAAATATTCAAAGTCATGTTCTTTTTTATGAATGATAGGTGTACTCTAAAGACAGATTCCAAACAGTAGACTTAAAATGATTATTCGGCAAGGAAGTATAACTGTAAAGAAGTAATATTCAGTAATAAATTCCAAGGTTAATGCTGATCTTCATGTATATATTTTGATGTAATTTTTAAAAAATATGTTTCCACTTTTTATTTCTTCCATCCCCCTTTTTTTTTCTTTTTTGGCATGGGCAGGCACTGTCTTTCATCCCTTTTTAAAGCCATGGTGAAATATATTTCTTCAATGATTAGGTTGGTTTACTTTGAGCAGAGGATTTTTAATTGCATATTTGGAAATCTTCATCATTTTAGGGCACTGGAGGGCTTTTAACAAGTAGCTATGATGTCAAGGTACTATGTCCTCCAACAAGATTATTCTGGTAGCAACTTGAGTTGGGCAGTGCAATTGTTATCATTTCATATAAGTTATAGACTTAATAAATCTTCAGATCCAGATAGTGTGCAAAACATGGTAAAGAAGGCTAAAGAAAATTAGCAAAGAAAGAACCAATTTCTGGGGCCCAGATTGCATATTTTCCAGGAAAAAATCATTCCTTTAAGTTTTTCAGTTATACGATTGTCCAAATCTAGACAGAATTTTAAAGTTTTCAACCAAAAATAATAATGGGTTTTGACTGGGTATATTTAATCCAACTTAAAACACATTATTGTATAATTTCATTACAGTATACTACAACTAGGATAGGCCAATTTGGAGTAATGAGTCTTCTTGAAATGCTTTGTGTTTACTGTAACTGTGAATTAATATTATTAGTGATAGAAAATAAAGTTTCTGAGATTCTGGAAAGCTTCACTTCTATGAAATAGGCAAGAAAAATTTCATGTGATGACATATGGTTTTTGAAAGGATTATGGAAAAATGTGTGGAGGTGTGAGATATTGGGGCAAACCTCTGTGACCGAAGGAACTAGACAGAAGAGTGAGGAAACCAAGCCAACTCACTGGATATAGTGATGATTCTCTTCTGGAAAAGACAAAACAAAACAAAAAAACAGGGATAAAAGTGTTTTTTTTAACTTTTTATTAACTAAAAAAAATAACAAAAAATATTTAGATATCATTCCATTCTACATATACAATCAGTAATTCTTAATATCATCACATAGTTGCATAGTCAACATTTCTTAGTACATTTGCATCGATTTAGAGAAAGAAATAAAAAGACAACAGAAAAAGAAATAAAATGATAATAGAGAAAAAAAGACTATACATACCATACCCCTTACCCCTCACTTTCATTTACCACTATTTCAAACTGAATTTATTTTAACATTTGTTCCACCTATTATTTATTTTTATTCCATATGTTCTACTCTTCTGTTGATATAGTAGCTAAAAGGAGCATCAGACATAAGGTTTTCACATTCACAGAGTCTCATTGTGAAAGCTATATCGTTCAATCATCATCAAGAAACATGGCTACTGGTACACAGCACTACATTTTCAGGCAATTCCCTCCATCCTCTCCACTACATCTTGAACAACAAGGTGATATCTACTTAATGCATAAGAATAACCTCCAGGATAACCTCTCAACTCTGTTTGGAATCTCTCAGCCATTAACACTTTGTCTCATTTTACTCTTCCCCCTTTTGGTCGAGAAGTTTCTCTCAATCCCTTGATGTTAATTCTCAGCTCATTCTAGGGTTTTTCTCAGTCCCTTGCTGCTGAGTCTCAGCTCATTCCAAGATCTCTGTCCCACGTTGCCAGGAAGGTCCACACCCCTGGGAGTCGTGTCCCACGCAGAGAGGGGGAGGGTGGTGGGACGGCTCCTCGTGTTGGCTGAAGAGAGGGGCCACATCTGACCAACAAAAGAGGCTCTCTTGGGGGTGACTCTTAGGCCTAAATTTTAAGTAGACTTGACCTATCCTTTGTGGGGTTAAGTTTCATGTGAACAAACCCCAAGACTGGGGGCTCAGCCTATAGCTTTGGTTGTCCACACTGCTTGTGAGAATATCAAGAATTCAACTTGGGGAAGTTGAATTTCTCCCCACTCTCACCATTCCCCGAAGGGGGCTTGCAAATACTTTTCCAGTCACTGATCAAATCATTCTGGGATTCATCGGGGGATCACTCTGGACAAACCAACAAAATCTCATGTCCTACCTGAGATTCCAAGTAGTTATGACATTCAATCAAACTATCTACATGAGTTATATTAGGAAATGCTCTAGTCAAAACCTAAATTCTGTAACAAATAAACATTTTTTGCTTTAGTCTCACACATAAGGTGACATTTTAAAGTATTAATTATCATCTATTTTCAGCACCCTGCAATAATGACATTCCTTTGTTCTTCCTCATGCAAAAACATTTTTAAAATTTGTACATTGTACATTTCACTATTATTATACACTCTAGGCATTCCTAGATTATATCATCCTGATCTTTAACATCTATCTTTCTTTCTGATTTCATTTATGTCCCCAGCCGCCCTCCCTCTATCATTCTCACATGCAGCTTCCTTCGGTGTTTTAACATAATTACATTACAGTTAGGTAGTATTGTGCTGTCCATTTCTGAGTTTTTGTATCCAGTCCTGTTGCACAGTCTGTATCCCTTCAGCACCAATTACCCACTATCATACCCTATTTCTATCTCCTGATGGTCTCTGTTACCAACGACATATTCCAAGTTTATTCATTAATGTCAGTTCATATCAGTGAGACCAAACAGTATTTGTCCTTCAGTTTTTGGCTAGTCTCACTCAGCATAATGTTCTCAAGGTCCATCCATGTTGTTACATATTTCATAAGTTTATTCTGTATTAGAGCTGCATAATATTCCATCGTATGTATATACCACAGTTTGTTTAGCCACTCTTCTGTTGATGGACATTCTGGCTGTTTCCATCTCCTTGCAATTGTAAATAATGCTGCTATAAACATTGGTGTGCAAATGTCCGTTTGTGTCTTTGCCCTTAAGTCCTCTGAGTAGATACCTAGCAATGGTATTGCTGGGTCATATGGAAATTCTATATCCATCTTTTTGAGGAACTGCCAAACTGCCTTCCACAGTGGTTGCACCATTTGACATTCCCACCAACAGTGAATAAGTGTGCCTCTTTCTCCACATCCTCTCCAGCACTTGTCATTTTCTGTTTTGTTGATAATGGCCATTCTGGTGGGTGTGAGATGATATTTCATTGTGGTTTTGATTTGCATTTCTCTAATGGCCAGAGACATTGAGCATCTCTTCATGTGCCTTTTGGCCATTCGTATTTCCTCTTCTGAGAAGTGGCTGTCTTTTTGTTGTTGAGTTGAACAATCTCTTTATAAATTCTGGATACTTGACCTTTATCTGATATGTCATTTCCAAATATTGTCTCCCATTGTGTAGGCTGTCTTTCTACTTTCTTGATGAAGTTCTTTGATGCACAAAAGTGTTTAATTTTGAGGAGTTCCCATTTATTTATTTCCTTCTTCAGTGCTCTTGCTTTAGGTTTAAGGTCCATAAAACCGCCTCCAATCATAAGATTCATAAGATATCTCCATACATTTTCCTCTAACTGTTTTATGGTCTTAGACCTAATGTTTAGATCTTTGATCCATTTTGAGTTAACTTTTGTATAGGGTGTGAGAGATGGGTCTTCTTTCATTCTTTTGCATATGGATATTCAGTTCTCTAGGCACCATTTATTGAAGAGACTGTTCTGTCCCAGGTGAATTGGCTTGACTGCCTTATCAAAGATCAAATGTCCATAGATGAGAGGGTCTATATCTGAGCACTCTATTCAATTCCATTGGTCAATACATCTATCTTTATGCCAGTACCATGCTGTTCTGACCACTGTGGCTTCATAATATGCCCTAAAGTCAGGCAGCATGAGACCTCCAACTTCGTTTTTTTTCCTCAAGATACTTTTAGCAATTCGGGGCACGCTGCCCATTCAGATAAATTTGCTTATTGGTTTTTCTATTTCTGAAAACTAAGTTGTTGGGATTTTGATTGGTATTGCATTGAATCTGTAAATCACTTTAGGTAGAATTGACATCTTAACTATATTTAGTCTTCCAATCCATGAACATGGTATGCCCTTTCATCTATTTAGGTCTTCTTTGGTTTCTTTTAACAGTTTCTTGTAGTTTTCTTTGTATAGGTCTTTTGTCTCTTTAGTTAAATTTATTCCTAAGTATTTTATTCTTTTAGTTGCAATTGTAAATGGAATTCGTTTCTTGATTTCCCCCTCAGCTTGTTCATTACTAGTGTATAGAAACACTACAGATTTTTGAACGTTGATCTTATAACCTGCCACTTTGCTGTACTTGGTTATTAGCTCTAGTAGTTTTGCTGTGGATTTTTCAGGGTTTTCAACATATTGTATCATATCATCTGCAAACAGTGATAGTTTTACTTCTTCCTTTCCAATTTTGATGCCTTGTATTTCTTTTTCTTGCCTAATTGCTCTGGCTAGAACTTCCAACATAATGTTGAATAACAGTGGTAATAGTGGACATCCTTGTCTTGTTCCTATCTTAGGGGGAAAGTTTTCAATTTTTCCCCATTGAGGATGATGATATTAGCTATGGGTTTTTCACATATTCCCTTTATCATTTTAAGGAAGCTCCCTTTTATTCCTATCCTTTGAAGTGTTTTCAACAGGAAAGGATGTTGAATCTTGTCAAATGCCTTCTCTGCATCAATTGAGATGATCATGTGATTTTTCTGCTTTGATTTGTTGATATGGTATATTACGTTAATTGATTTTCTTATGTTGAACCATCCTTGCATACCTGGGATGAATCCTACTTGGTCATGATGTATAATTCTTTTAATGTGTTGCTGGATTCGATTTGCTAGAATTTTGTTGAGGATTTTTGCATCTATATTCATTAGAGAGATTGGTCTGTAGTTTTCTTTTTTTGTAATATCTTTGCCTGGTTTTGGTATGAGGGTGATGTTGGCTTCATAGAATGAATTAGGTAGCTTTCCCTCCACTTCAATTTTTTGAAGAGTTTGAGCAGAGTTGGTACTAATTCTTTCTGGAATGTTTGGCAGAACTCACATGTGAAGCTGTCTGATCCTGGACTTTTCTTTTTAGGAAGCTTTTGAATGACTGATTCAATTTATTTACTTGTGATTGGTTTGTTGAGGTCATCTATATCTTCTTGAGTCAAAGTTGGTTGTTCATGCCTTTCTAGGAACTTGTCCATTTCATCTACATTGTTGTATTTATTAGCATAAAGTTGTTCATAGTATCCTGTTATTACCTTCGTTATTTCTGTGAGGTCAGTGATTATGTCTCCTCTTCCATTTGTGATCTTATTTATTTGTGTCCTCTTTCTTCTTCTTTTTGTCAATCTTGCTAAGGGCCCATCAATCTTATTGATTTTCTCATAGAACCAACTTCTGGTCTTATTGATTTTATCTATTTTTTCTTGTTCTCAATTTCATTTATTTCTGCTCTAATCTTTGTTATTGCTTTCCTTTTGCTTGCTTTGGGGTTAGTTTGCTGTTCTTTCTCCAGTTCTTCCAAGTGGACAGTTAATTCCCAAATTTTTGCCCTTTCTTCTTTTTTGATATAGGCACTTAGGGCAACAAATTTCCCTCTTAGCACTGCCTTTGCTGCGTCCCATAAGTTTTGATATGTTGTGTTTTCATTTTCATTCACCTCGAGATATTTACTGATTTCTCTTGTAATTTCTTCCTGAACCCACTGGTTGTTTAAGAGTGTGTTGTTGAGCCTCCACGTATTTGTGAATTTTCTGGCACTCTGCCTATTATTGATTTCCAACTTCATTCCTTTATGATCTGAGAAAGTGTTGTGTATGATTTCAATCTTTTTAAATTTGTTGAGACTTGCTTTGTGGCCCAGCATATGGTCTATCTTTGAGAATGATCCATGAGCACTTGAGAAAAAGGTGTATCCTGCTGTTGTGGGGTGTAATGTCCTATAAATGTCTGTTAAGTCTAACTCATTTATTGTATTATTCAAATTATCTGTTTCTTTATTGATCCTCTGTCTAGATGTTCTGTCCATTGATGAGAGTGGGGAATTGAAGTCTCCAACTATGATGGTAGATGTGTCCGTTTCCCTTTTCAGTATTTGCAGTGTTTGCCTCACGTATTTTGGGGCATTCTGGTTCAGTGCATAAATATTTATGATTGTTATGTCTTCTTGTTGAATTGTTCCTTTTATTAGTACATAGTATACTTCTTTGTCCTTTTAACTGTTTTACATTTGAAGTCTAATTTGTTGGATATTAGTATAGCTACTCCTGCTCTTTTCTGGTTGTTATTTGCATGAAATATCTTTTCCCAACCTTTCACTTTCAACCTATGTTTATCTTTGGGTCTAAGATGCGTTTCCTGTAGACAGCATATAGAAGGATCCTGTTTTTTTAATACATTCTGCCAGTCTATGTCTTTTGATTGGGGAGTTCAGTCCATTAACATTTAGTGTTATTACTGTTTGGGTAATACTTTCCTCTACCATTTTGCCTTTTGTATTTTATATGTCATATCTAATTTTCCTGCTTTCTACACTCTTCTCCACACCTCTCTCTTCTGTCTTTTCATATCTGACTCTAGTGCTCCCTTTAGTATTTCTTGCAGAACTGGTCTCTTGGTCACAAATTCTCTCAGTGACTTTTTGTCTGAAAATGTTTTAATTTCTCCCTAATTTTTGAAGGACTATTTTGCTGGATATAGAATTCTTGGTTGGCAGTTTTTCTCTTTTAATAATTTAAATATATCATCCCACTGTCTTCTCACCTCCATGGTTTCTGCTGAGAAATCTACACATAGTCTTATTGGGTTTCCCTTGTATGTGATGGATTGCTTTTCTCTTTCTGCTTTCAAGATCCTCTCTTTCTCTTTGACCTCTGACATTCTGACTAGTAAGTGTCTTGGAGAACGCCTATTTGGATCTATTCTCTTTGAGGTACACTGCACTTCTTGGATCTGTAATTTTAGATCTTTCAGAAGAGTTCGGAAATTTTCAGTGATAATTTCTTTCATTAGTTTTTCTCCTCCTTTTCCCTTCTATTCTCCTTCCGGAACAGCCACAACACGTATATTTGTGTGCTTCATATTATCATTCAATTCCCTGAGTCCCTGCTCATATTTTTCCATTCTTTTCCCTATAGTTTCTGTTTCTTTTTGAATTTCAGATATTCCATCCTCCAGTTCACTAATCCTAACCTCTGTCTCTTGAAATCTACCATTGTAGGTTTCCATTGTTTTTTTCATCTCTTCTACTGTGTCTTTCATTCCCATAAGTTCTGCGATTTGTTTTTTCAGACTTTCCATTTCTTCTTTTTGTTCATTCCTTGCCTTCTTCATGTCCTCCCTCAATTCATTGATTTGGTTTTTGATGAGGTTTTTCTATTTCTGTTCATATATTCTGAATTAGTTGTTTCAGCTCCTGTATCTCATTTGAACTATTGGTTTGTTCCTTTGACTGGGCCATATCTTCAATTTTCCTGGTGTGATTTGTTATTTTTTGCTGGCATCTGGACATTTAATTACCTTAATGAGTTTATTCTTGAGATTGCTTTCACTTATTTACCTAGGGTGTTCTTGCTAGATGAGTTTGTTGTCTATCTGTTCTTTGACCATCAGTTCAGCTTTTTTGGGCCTCTAATTTAAGTTTTGTTTAACAGAGGGTAATTTTTCAGTTCTTGTTTTCTTGTTTCTTGTGCTGCTTGTAAGGTGCCTTTTCCCTCCCTACCCTTAGGAGGGTCTACATACATATTACAGGCTCCAGCCGGGTTTTCCCAGACTAAACTGGCCTCCTATCAGGGGGAAGGAGTCACCTGCTCCAGTTTTCCCTGAGGGTGAGACCCAGCAGGTTGAAAAACTTTCCTGTGAAGTCTCTGGGCTCTGTTTTTCTTATCCTGCCCAGTATGTGGTGCTTGTCAGTCTGCGGGTCCCACTGGCAAAAGATGTTGTGGCTCCTTTAACTTTGGAAGGCTCTCCCTGCTGGGGGTGTGGTGGAGACAGAGGAGAGGTTGTAGGCTGGTTTTAATGGCTTCAAATTGCCAAGCCCTGGGGTCTGAATTCCTTAAGAGAGGGATTCCACCTAAGTTGGGCTTCACCCCTCCCCTGGGGAAGGCACACGTGGGAGATAGCCCTGAAAGCAGTCTGTTTCTGCCTATTCCTGGGGCAGTTGCAGCCCGAGTAGTCCCACCACTGAATCCAGAGGCAGTCAAGCCTCCGTAGAAACAGCCACAAAAGCCTCTGTTTCGTCCCCTTTCTTCTTTTTCGGTTAGCCCAATAGGCGACCTCCGCCTTGACCAGTTTGCCTGAGCTGGGGGCCTATTTTTAGTAGTCAGAATTTGTTTATTAATGCCACAATTGGTGTTTGGTTGGACTCAGTCCCTGCTACTGTTAGAGTCTCCTTCCTTTCCTTCCTGGAAGCTGCCTGTGGGGGAGGGGCCCTAGGCACCGGTGCCGCAGCTTGGAGAACTCACTGTTCCGGAGACTACAGTCGGTCCAGCTGGTCCAGACTGGGATACACTGTGTGTCCGGTCACTATCGTGGCTCTGGGAACTGTTCTGTACTGTTTCTGGTTATTTAGTAGTTATTCTGGAGGACGAACTAAAATACGCACATTGCTAAGCCGCCATCTTGGCCCCCAGGGATAAAAGTTTTACAGAGTTGGGTTAAAATGTCTGAATTCAGTAAAAGCAAATAATTTGCCTCTCAAAATTGGTTCTAAAATATTGGCCCAATTCCCATAAATTTAAATAAAATTGGTTTTAAGCATAACATATTTAGTGTCCATATTTCTACATATTGAAACTGAAGTGACCAGAGGGCAAAGCAAAGGCAAATGTAACTGTATTAGAGATCTCATTTTGTCCTAAAACAGCAACAGCAACAACAGCTGGATGTGTTCTTTTAAAACAACAAAACAAAACACTTTTTTGTACACACATGCAGCGCCTCACTAAAGACACTTTTTCTCGCAAAATCTCTAGGTCTTTTATTTTTTTTTAATTTTATTTTATCAGTTCAATTCTGTGTCAGTATCAAGAAAGGTTGCTTACGGCTTATAAAATAAAGTCAGCGCTTTGTCCAATATCAACCTTTTTGCAAAACATTTTATAAGGTTTTACTTGATAGCAATAACATTTCATATTTTTGAAAAGCTTTATCACTAACATTGGAGAGGTGTGCAGTAGACATGGCTATCTTCATTTTAAGAAAAAATAAGAAAGAAAAGGAGAGAGGGAAAGAGAGAGGGGAAGGAAGGGAGGAAGGAAAGAAGGAAGGAAAAGAAAACAGAATCAAAGAAATCGATTTGCCTAAAGTCACACAGAGCTGGGACTCTGATTCATCAGTCAGCACTAAAGATGCCTCCTTGGTGAAGAACTTCCATGTTCCATCCTCCTCTACACATTTGGGAGCATATCTTGAGCACCAAAAGTCATCCAGATGCAAAGTGGTGCCACATTTTCAGCCCATGTATTTAGTAATTAACTTCGTTCTTTTCATTCTGTTAAGCCATGTTAAACAACCTATATCAGGGGCTCTAGATGTCCCCAGGTGGACTTGGAAGTTGAAATGGGATATTTTTTAGTGTTACACATTTTGATACTTGAATGAAAATTACATATACTTTCCGTTATTGTCTTTTAATCAGAGACCCAAAGAATTGCCTCATGTATGCCAGTAAAATCCTGATGTATATAATAATAATAACCAGGGCAATTCACACAATGTGTATCATGCCAGCCTTCTTTTTTAAATCATGTAATAAAATCCCCCATGTATCAATCATTTCCCTAGTATGAAATGAAGCTATCACTTTTATTGACTCAGAAATGCAAAATATTCCTCATTTTATGTTGTTTCTGACCCTATAGTAAGGAAAATTTGCAGCTTTGAACAAATTAACCTTTATTTTTATCAAGAAATCTTAGGAAGAACATTTTAGTTTCAATAAAAGAAAGACACATGATATTTTTATGTGATGAAAACTCCCTGGGTACTTCAGTAGCTCTAGAAACATTCCCTGCCATTATCGCTACTCTTTTTGACAGCATCAAAATTGCCCAGTTAAATGCAACATTACTGATAGTTTTGGGAAATTGGTACTTTTATGTGCTTATTCTCCACTTAGTTCATAAAATAAAGATGGTAGCTTATTTTCTTCTGTTTCATAGATAATCCATTAGCAAGGTACCCAATTTGGGGAACATTTTTCCTCCTCGGTTTAAGTTTTAAGTCTCTCTGGGAGAGAAATATTAGAACAAATTAATTGTGTATTCTGCATTTTCTACACCACTTGAGTGCAATTTTCTGCCATTCCAGAAGTGCAGTAAACCTACATAACAACTGTTCCAAGTGCTAAAATTTCTAGTGACTCATGGAACATGTGTCTCATGACTGTTTCGCAAAAGAAACATGTTGTTTGAAGGGGAAAAAGTGAAATATTTTATTTTTATTCCACTCTGAATGATGCCCGTTCCATTGTACCTTCTTTCTCCCTATTTAGAAAGACAAGAGTTCTCAAGTCTAAATGGACCAACTTCATGCGTTTCAATATACTATAAGGCAGGGCAATCATTTTACTTTTATCTTTGAAACTTCGCATTCCGTGCCTTCCTCAAATAAGATTTCCGTACAGACAAAAGAGGTTGTAAAATAATAGTCCATGTTTCCTAGAACTCAAAAGAGCATTTTTATGGCCTGGACAATGTTTTTTTAACCAAATTTGTATAATCTCTTAAATATCTTTAAAAAAAACCTTTTTTAAAAAAAATCAGAATTGCTGATTTCTTTTGAAAAATCAAAAAAAGTCTGAAGGGCCTGGTACTTCATTCCTACTAGGCAATTATTACCCACAGTTGAACTGCGGCTGCCCCCTTCAGGCAGAACACTGTGTTACAATTTACAGAGATAAACTCAGAGGTCCCACTTATTGTTTCCTGCCCGGCCCCTTTAAACATTTGGATTTGCAACCCCCAATATGAATTATTGGCCTTCAACCAACACATATCCTTTTGCCAACTAGTTTCACCATCTTCATATCCAACTAGTTTCACCATCCTCATATCCAATCAGCCCATTCATTCCTGCTGGGTTCATCTTGCATGCTTTTGACTCTCATTTTGCGTAGCCAATTTCAGTATGAAATGTTTTGCAAACATCAAATTCATAAAGGCTTCCCTTACCAGAATCTGACCAGCAAATTAAAGGCTGGATTATGTGAGGCATATGTTAGATTTGCCGTCCAGGAAAGATTTGGTTCAGGCAGTGGGTGACTGTACTCAGGAAAGGGATTTGGTCATTCTCTTTGGGCTTCTCTTCAGGCAAGTTTGACCTCTTCTAATAGCAGGAATTGGATTTTAGGAAGAAACACCAAGCATATTTTAGTTGAAAGCAAGTCTGAATCTCTTTTATTCTTCTTTCAATAAAATGTGAATAAAAATGCAGAATTAATAATGTTTCTGAACATGCATTTTAAAATATATTTTGGTATTTTTATATGGCCAAAGACACTCATCACCAAATACATGTAAACGGTCAAATTATTAGTTTGAAAAAAAAGTTCATATAAAAAAAAGCATTTTGCCAACTTTTAAAATAACCCCCTATTCCTGTCCACATTTAGGAACTGCATACAAAATGTAGAATTAGCTATAGTATGCTAAATAGCTAACACTATTATCTTCCTAAGAGAAAAACTGACCCAGTTGGCATTGATATTTAACATCCATGGTTTTGAAACTACAAATTATCTAATAGCAAAGGTCTTTTTCATGTTATTTTGCTTAGAAATCAAAGAAACAAAAACATAAAGCAGGAAAACCCAGCACTGATTGTAAGTTTCTATTGAGTCTTCCAAGGCAGGCGGTTGTGCCAACGCTCAATTTGGAATCTTGCACTAACATACAACCTCACATTTTTCGAAGTGTGCAATTGAAGCCTTGTGAATAATTTCTGGCTAAGTCCTAGGAAATTACCCATGGTCTTGCTAAACATAGCCTGGGAATTGTTATGCCGAAGCTAAAACCAAATGTTAGCTAAGGTCGCATGTTGGGGAATTCAATTAGAACATTACTGAATTACCCTCCTGTTAAGAGTTCACCTTCAAAAGCTAATTATCAACTTATCATGTTTTATTCATTAATTGGAATTATTTTCAAGAGTGTCAGAGCATTTCAGGTGAGTTGGGTTATGATGGGAAAGTCTACATAAGCACACCCTTAAGTCTATGATTTTTTTGAGCCAAAGACACAGAGCTTAATGGAGGCTCAATGCTACACAGGCTAGGAGAAAATGAAGCCCGTTTGGCCCTGTTTTCTTTCCTCAGGACTGCGGTTACGTGAGAGATGGGAGACTCAGGGGGCACAGTTACCAGGAACATCCTGGTACAGATGTTGTTCTGCCAGATTCACAAATGAAAGTCCAGTTTTCCCTCACTGCTATTTTATTCTTAGGCTTTCCTCACCTTTCTCAGAGATTTTACACTCACAGTTTGCACCTTCCCTTTTAAGGGAATACTTACAGTCCTAGGACTTTCCTAATTCCTGAGCCAAACCAGTACCCCCAAGGCCACCTGCTTTATAACCCTTTATCATCAAAGTGACAGGCAAGCCGAGTCAGAGACTGAATGCTATCTTTGATCCCATTTTTTCTATATGTCAATACATCTGTCCCTTGCTGTCTGCATCCAACCCTGTTGTCTTAAAATGGGTTCCCTGGAAGCAGAAACTTTCTCATGAAAGCTTGTTTTGTTGGTTTGTTTGTTTGTTTGTTTGTTTTAGTTTTGATTTTCTTTTAACTGAAGGAGTACTTGCATAAGAAAAGGAGTAGGGGAAACTGCAGCTCAGTATAGCCAGAGGAGAAAGCTAAGAGCTAGATTCATACTGGTCTCACAGGAAGCTCTGAATATTTTCAATAATTGTCCAAAACAGTATTTGATCATTAATACTATCCAAAAAAGAAGATATTATATGAGACCTGTGGTTAGAAAAAAAATGCTAAATTGGGAAATAGGATATGGACAGTATCGATTCTTGAGACAATCAGCAAGTCATGGACCCTTTTTAGGGTAAGCTGATTAATCATCCTACGTCTGCTGGAAAACTTCCCATTTCCACCGGTTGCACTGGTGTCATCATTAAGAGTGCTCCATTTCAAGCTCGAAATGCCCTGATTTGCTTAATAAATTGTATGGTCACTTTATTTTTGTCTCTCCTTTTCTCAATTTATAAAATAGGTGAGTTGAAATAGATGATATCTAAGGTTCCTTTCAAAAATAAAATGTACTGCATAGTACTTTGTATGTGAACAAATTGCTTTATGCAGAGAATCCAATTAGGACAGAGTCAAATGTTGCTCTTAGAGAAGTAGCTGATAGCTTAAATTACAAATAGAGTTAATGAATTTTGCATTTGTCCATCCATGTATCCATTCACCCATCTCCCTTCATTATTGTACACTTATAATGTACCTTATACTATGTTAGATAAGCGTTAGATAAGATATATTCAGTGCCAGGTCTTATATCAAATTCTGTATTGTTATTTTATTTCATCTTCTAAATAATCACAGGGGCAATCGTTACTATCCCTATACTAAAAACACACACGCACAAATAAGATCATACAGTTCAAGCAACTGCCCTGAGATAAATAATGAGAACTTTGGAGACAATATTTGAATCAAGGAAGCCAATGTTAAGGTTTTTTCCCTATTGTGCAATGCCAAATTTTAAATCAGACTATTTCATAGAGAAAATAAAATTTCATAGAATCTGACTAAAGAACAAATAACCAGAAACCACTTACCGAACAGGCTGAAGGACAAAGCCTAGTAATTAAATTTGTTGAGAGCAATATTGATGGCTTTGACAATGATGATGATGATGATGATGATGACGATGATACTGAGGAGGAGGATGACAACGATGATGATGATGAAGATGACGGTGATGATGATGATGATGATGATAACAATGATGATGATGGTGACAATGATGATGATGATGATGGTGAGGACTCTTGTGCTCATTTCAAATTCAGAGCACTTCCTTGTTTAGTCATTTTTTTCCTTTGTCAGTCATGAATCATCTAAGATTTTCAGACCAATGGACAAAGCCTATGCACATGAACCCTTCCACTGCTCTTAGTAATATCTGTTTTATTTTGTCTCAAATTCCTTTTATTCCATCTTTAGTGTGCTGCAATGGCTTTAACACAACAATGAGATTGATATTAGAAGAGTCACCAATTAATTACCAGGAATAAGTGGTCCTACTGAGTCTAATAAATTCTTTAACAGCAGTCAGAAATCACAGAACCCACAGGACCTGGACAGCATTTTGCCTACCTGCCCCCCTAACCAAGGCAGGGGAAATATCTGACAGGGAATGAATATTTTTAATATAGTAGAAAAAAGGGCAAATTTGCTTTCCTGATGGCACCTTTAAAGCTACGAGAACTGAAAAATCTCTTGGACATAATGGAGTATTCTATTATAAACTAAGATGTGTTTGAAGCAAATTGTCTTCCAGTTTCTGGTATAAAAATATCTGTGTATGTTAGGATCTGCGGTAATGACAAAGGGTCAAGAGATAATTTCTGTAGTTCTTTACAGTTTATGAAGCATTTAAAAATAGTATTAATTATGAAGCAATAAGAGATGCCCTCAAGTGCAATGTTTGTTTGCCCAGATATGGCTCATAAATCACTCTCACCAGAATCACCAGGAAGACTTGTTATGCAAACTCCTGAGACCCCCCCCCCTTAAGACAAACATAATCAGAATCTCTGGGCCCAATGCCCAGGAACCTTCCTTTTTCCAATTCTCTTGGTGATTCTAAAATAGAAGAAACCACTGTCAGTAGTTTCTCATTCTCACATCTTTTCATGGACTTTCTTCATAATCTTTGACTTGATATGCAACATTGAATACTGTCACAACTGTGAGTAGGTTTGGTTCACTATAAATCTTCTGTAGTGAATATATATATATTATTTAGGTGGCAGAAGACATTTTGGAATCGGTATTCATTTATAGCATACCTGTTCCATATATAAAACAAACAAGTTGGTATATATAAATTTTTCATTTTTAGTGATTACTCCATAACTGTCTGTGGTCAAAGACCAACAAATGGTGTTTTCAAGGAAATAAGCATTATGCAGATCAACCAGAATGAAAATATGAAGGATTAGTTATTAGCTTATAGGATGACAGGGCTGACGTGGCCTCTAGAGAACTTACATGCTCCAGATATTTCTGCATTACCACTTCAGGGGCAAACCACATACTGGGTGTTACAAGATCCATATCCAAAATGGCAAACTGGATATGTACATTGAATATCACTGCATGACACTTACCTTGCCTGGGAATCCTTCAATTTTAGATCGAAAGCTATAGAAAGGCACTATTCACTTGGGTAGAATCTGAAGAACTTCTGTTCTTCTGATGAATATCATGGGATAGCAGAAAATTCTTCCTTTCCAGGATGTATAGGTTGATAAAGTTGGGGATATTCTAATCTACAAATATCAAATAGCTCTTGTTCAGTCATCTGTTTCAAACTGAGGTAAGTTCATATCAGTTCCACCCTAGTGAATTTATGTAACTCTCCTGTAATTTTTTAGCTGTATGTGCTTGAGCCAGTTACTTAATCACTCTACACTTCATCTTCCACATCTGTTAAATGTGGATACTAATAGTGCACACCTGCAACAAGATTTGTTGTGCTGATTAACTTAAATATATAAAGTTCTTAAAGCAGCACCTGGCAGAGAGCAACTGCTATGTAAATATTGTAATTATTATTATTATTATTCCTCTAAATGCTTTCCACAAGCAAGTAAGAGTGCTAGATCAAAATTGGTATTTTTCGAAGGATAACAGTATTTCGTACTCGTGATTGTTGTGTTACATAAATGTGCATTTATATGTGTGTGCTTTTGTGTGATAAATCGCGTATTGGTTTGAAAGTTAGTCTTAAGAATAGAATGTGTATGTGTGATTTTTGTGTGTTGGGAGGTGTTCTCTTATTTTTATTCAAAGAAAAATGTTTTAAAATGTAGAGGTATTCTTGGTTAGGTTTATAAATAACAATAACTACCATTTAGTGAACTTTGATAATTGAACAGATTATATACATAACCTTATTTAATATTCATAAAAATCATTTGAAGTAAGCTTTATTAGATGCAATTTATGAAGGAGATAGCTAGCTGATAGTATAGCAAGTTAATCAATCCTAGCAATACAAAAAAGCAAGTAAGTAATCGGGTAGATATAAAAACCCAAATCTACTTGCTTCAAAGCCAATTGCTCTATCCACTGTATTTAATCGTCTCCTTAATTAATTAATTAATTAATGTGTACTTAGTGATACTTAAAGGTAGTGATGCCAAAATTTCTACTATTAGGTCCTATAATTTGATTCATCCAGCCAACCAGCCACCATTTAACAAACACCCTTGAAACAGCACTGACAAGGCAGTGGAGATAAAGGAAACCTAAAACATAGCCTCTTTCTTCAGAAGCTCACACTTATTTTTCCAAGCATGCAGAAAAATAAATGTGGCTTATGATAGGGAGATACACAAAGTGCTATAATAACTCAGAAGACAGTGTATATAACTCTCAAGTAGGAGGGGTTAAGGAAGGTCAAGGAAGGTTTTCTACATTAGAGAGCATTTCAGGAGGTTGAAAGATGAGCCAAATTTTCTCTTAATTACATACGAAGGAATACCGTGATCTGTCTGAATAGTAAAGTTCAAGTCTATTCGGGCTGAGGTGAGAATGTTCAGTATTTTGTAGGAGTCTGTGGCCCCTGTTGGATTTACTTACCAGACACCATGAAGGGTAGTTGGAGGGTAGGATGAGTTGAGTGAGAATAGAGATATATGGCATTCCAATATAGGTTACTTGGGATTTTGCCTTATTTCTTTGGTTCAGCTTCACAGTTTCTCTCATAGTTACATGTGTAAAAATCAATTAACATTCTACCTTTATCATTTTTTCATCCTGCTGTCCCATTCTCTATCTATACCCACTAAACTGAAAAATCCTTGAAAGTAATGTTCAAGCTATGAGTGAATTGGTTCTAATGGGGGATTTGGAAATGACAACTGAAAAAGATTCAACCTTTTAAATCAAGCTCTTATCCCTGACACGGTTTCTCTAATAACTCTGGAGAATTTTAACAAACAATGTTTTATCATCCCCAGAAAACCAAAGCATTTTCCACTTGTGATAATAATTTACAGAGAGGAAAGAAAGTTTGTATGGTTTTTAGATTCAGCACAGGAAAAACAGAACATAAAGTGCTATTGAGATTGAGAGACAAGAATCTGAAATCTCTCCTTAGTGAATAAAGTTATTTGGAAAACCATTTATTTATTTAAAATGTGTGTGTTGCTATGATACAAATTTGCAACAGACACATAATTTCTCTAAAGTTGCAGATCCTTGGAAGAGAATCTTAGTGAGTTGCGATTGTAGGATAACTTGGAGTGATAAGCCGGAGGCCTTCCTGGGACAAGTGAAATCTGCACATGTACACCCGTCCTGGAGGTGAAGAATTGGCTGGGAAATGTATAGGTTGAATGTGTTTCCTCTGGATTACCATTTTCCATCATAAGGAAGGTATTGATCCCTGGGTATATCTGTGCTTGTTAAATTTAAGACATGCTATTGCTCAAAATGTTATGAGATTTCTGTTGTTTTCTTGCTTTAGGTTACATATATTTGTTTTGTACATTTTGCTCAGAAATCTTTAACAAATTATTTGTGACAAAAAGGATTGAAGCAGGATCATTGGGGTGTCAGTAGATGAGAAGGGATATAGAGTACTAGATAGGAGGAGAGAGAAAGAGAATTCCCAGGACTCAATATGTGTGTAACCTTATTAATAACTGAAACTAAATCAAGTGATTTGGCTTAAAACAGAAATGTGTTTTCTAACAATTAGTATTGTCTAACAGTGGATCAGTATAGAAGAGCTGCTGAGAAGGTAGGACTAATACCTGGCTGGAATCCTGGCCACCACATGCTCTGCATCTTTTGGCAAATTATATAACCTCTCTGCGCCTCATCTTTTTTGTTAATAAAATAATAATGACTGCAGTGCATAATTCATAGAAACACTATGAGGATCAACTTTAATATTTGCAAATGATTAGTTTACATACAACAACAATGAAAACAACTAACAATCTAGTTAACGTAATTGAATGCCTCATAATTGTAGTCAAGATTTATAAATATATTACCTATCTAATTCTTTATATTATAGAGAATTTCATTGTCCTCACTTCGTAATTGAGAAAACTGAGATGATAACCGAGGTATGAAGGGTGCAGCTTTCATGATGGTGGAATAAGGATGCAAACCAGGCAATCTAACCCCAGAGCCCATAATTGTAACCACTGCATCATGATCTGGACTGAGGACCATGACTGGCACATAGCAAGCACAACACAACTAGCAGATATTCTTTCTCTTATCATTAATAACAGAACAAATGCCTTGAAAGCAGGGACCTCAAATTATTCAGGGGTTGGTTGATCACCTGGATGGAGGATGAATGCATTTTGTAGAAAAGTATTCACTGACCTTGAATGATCTTTTCAACTTTACATTGACTTTGGAAACAAGCTGACATAGAGTAAAATCTTGACTCTGCCACTTTCTAGTTATTTGATCCTGGGCAATTTTTTAACATGAGTGGGAGCTTCAATTGCCAGTAAAATTTAGACAATAATATTTATATTGTAAGGATTCAGTGAAATAATGTACATAGAATTTTGCCTACTGTTTGGCACATGGTGAGCGCTTGATGAGATGAGAGTCACAATCACTAATCTTATTATTATAATGATTATATTTGTTTAGGTCTTTTCTAATCCATTTTATTCTCTTGTCTCACCTTTTTACATCAGACAACTTAATGTCCTAGAGGGGACATATTTTTCTAATGGTGCTATGTCGCTCTCAAGGGGAAAAGTTCAGCAGAGGGTGGGGATTGAGAGAAGATGGAGAAGACAAGAAGAAAGCACTGACAGCGAAGGAAGTGCAGCTAAAGACAAGGGATGGAGGAGACATAAGAGACCTGTGTAACTGACCTCTCATTTTGGCTTAAGTCTACTGCTACTGCTGAGTCTGGTGAATTCTGGGGCTGAATATTAAAAGCAAAACTGTTCATTGGTCACTGCATAATGCCCAAATATATCCAGTAACAACAAGAGAGGGAGTTGGCTCTCCTTAGATCAAGCAGGGTCCCTGTACTTAGCAAAACCTTCAGAGGCCTTGTAATGATCAGGTTCATGTGTCAAGTTGGCCAGGTGGTGGTATCTGTTTGTCTGGTTGAGCGGATGTTAGCCTGCCTGTTGCTATGAGGACATTTCATAGAATTAAATCATGATCACGTTGGCTGCTTCCACAGCTGATTCCATTTGTAATCAGCCAAGGGAAGTGTCTTCTGCAATGAGTGATGCTTAATCTAATCACTGGAAGCCTTTTAAGGAAGATTCAGAAGAGACGGGCTCTCTTTCTCCTTCAGCCAGTGAGCCTGTCTTTTGGAGTTCATCCAGACCCTCCATCAGGTTCGTCAGCTTCACAGCATGCCCTACAGATTTTAGACTCTATGTTCCCACAGTTACGTGAAACACTTTTATACGTTTTATATTTACGGATATTTCCTGTTGATTCCGTTTCTCTAGAGAACTCTAACTAATGCAGGCCTTTACTTCAAATCTACCTCAGCTGTCATGGCTCCAATGTGAAAGGTCCGCAGGAGTTCTGCATCAGCCTTTATGACAGAGCTGAGACATCCAATCTGAAGGCAGAAAAACTACATTAGTGGAGGTGAATTACCTCAATTAGAATAAGTCAAGGTAAATCACTGCAAATGCAGTGTATTTCGGTAAATATTTTGGGGTCATATTAGAGATTTTTAAATAATGATCAAAAAGTCACATCTTTTATAAAAATATTTATCTGGAGCCATTTATCTAACATCCTTTCCTTTGGGGGAAAGAAGGAATTACTAATGGGTTTATTTTAATTTACAAGGGTTTCTATCCTTTTACAGGTTTCAGATATATGCAAAGGGAAGGAGGGAGACGGGCATTCTAGGGATGGCTGAGTCACACAAAGAGAATGAAATTGAAGCAGAAAATTCAGGCTCCATGTGCTTCTCACACTATAGTTAGGCTGTCACTAATGTGGCTATTAACTTTTCATGTTCAGATTTATTATGCTGTCATTACAGCACTTTTCTTTGCTGATGTATCAAACCCCTATTACATATTTGTTGGCATCTCATCTATTTAAGGGAAACAAGTGATTACCCGTTGCCAAGGAGACTAATAAGGAGTGTGCAAGCAAAGGACTGCAGAGCTCTTGTTGGAAGATAACAAGTCGCTGATATTTTATTTTCGATTAAATCATAAACTACCTCTTTGTTTGAAGAAAAATAACCTTCTGCCTCCCACAAAATAACTCGAAGCATTTGTATAACAATATACCTTCAGACTTTAAAAAAAAAAATAGACGGATAAGCTATCATGTCCATCTATTGTGTCGTTTACTTAGAAAATAACTTCTAATTAGGCTACCCTGGAAAGTGAAGTTACTTAGGGATTTTTTAAAGTTTTGATCTTTACCATAGAAGCATGGACATATGTATATAAAAAAGACAAGACATATGATCATACATATGATTTACAGATTTCCACATACACTGTGATATAAATTTCAAGGAAAAAATATTGTCTTTGGAGTTAGGTAGAGCTGGGTATCAGTTCTGGTTCTAAAAACATCAGCTGTCAACCAGATTACTTGCCTTCTCACCCTTCTCCTTGCTTATAAAATGGAGAAAATGATACACCATGAGAATTGTGAAAATTAAATGAGTAAACATTTGTAAATCACTTAAAATACATTAGTTCCATGATTGTATCACCCAGTAATTCAGTTCAGCAAGCAGTCATTGGATACGTGCATTTACCTAGGGATATCGATATGAACAAGGCATGGCATAGTCTCTAAACTCATGATTGTCATAGCAATCTGGTAAATGATTCAGATTTATACAAATAACATTTCAATGCAATGTTTCCAGTATGAGCACTGTTTTAGCTTGTTAATGCTGCCAGAAATGCAATATACCAGAAATGGGTTGGCTTTTATAGAGGGAATTTTACTAAATTATAAGTTTACAGTTCTAAGGACATAAAAATGTCCAAACTAAGGCATCTAGAGAAAAATATCTTGACTCGAGAACTGCCCCTCTGAGAAAGCACATAGCTGGGGTTGGCTAATCCTTTGGCTCCTGGTTTCAAACAGCTTCCCCAGGGGCATTTTCTTTCTTTATCTCCAAACATCTCTGTCTGTGTCAGCTCCAAAGCTTTTTCCAAAATGTTTTCCTCTTAAAGGACTCGAGTAAGGGACCTACCTTGAATGGGTGGAGACACATCTCCATGGAAACCACCTAAACAAAAGTTCCCACCCACGATTGAGTAGCTCATATCTCCATGGAAACAACTTAATCAAAAAGATCCCACCCTACAATATTAAAGGACATGGCTTTTCTGGGATACACAAGTTTCAAACCAGCACAATCACTAAATGTATTTGTTGGGAGTAATTCTAACTGCTGTAACAAATGAATACTCAAACTTAAGTGGTTTAACACTTCTTATTCATGAGTTCAACATATGTGTTCTCAATGGAGAGATAGATGGGCTTCACTTTATTTATTTAGTATCATGAGTCCATTTATCTTATAATTCTGACTTCTTCAGAAAACCTTTGCCTAATCTGGCTTATAGCAGGCAGATAGAGAAAGAGGACAGAGGGTTGTGTTAGAGAGGTTGTCTAAGGCCACACCTGAAAGAGTTATATGTCATTTCTGTTTGCATTCTGTTGGCTAGAAATCAACTACCCAGCCACACTCAACTTGGAAAAATGCCTTCCTGCTGTAATCAGAGAGAAGGAATAGATTGGATTATGAGCAGCTGGTTAGCCTCTGCAACCATGTTTAAGTGCAGATGAAAAGAAAATGCAGAGCAGGACTACTAAATTCAGCCTGGGGTTGGTGGTGAAGCGCGTATGAAGGAAGACTTCTTGAAAGAGAGTATAATTGAGGTTTGTTGAAAGATGTTTTTGTTTCCTGGGATGCTCAAGCAAATACCATGCAGTGGATTGGTTTAAACAGTGGGAATTTAATGGCTCACAGTTTTGAGGTTAGGAAAAATTACAAATCAAGGTATCATTAAAGCAATGCCTTCTCCCCAAATGTCAGGGCATTCTAGTCTGGCTGCTGGTGGTCCTGGTTCCGGGTCTCTCTGTCCTGCGGCAATGCATACCTGGCCTCTGCCTTCTCTTCTGGATTTTATTGATGTTCAGCTTCCATTTGCTTCCTCTGGGCTTTCTCAATCTGTCTGAATTTCATTCACTTAAAAAAGATGCCAGTAATAAGATTCACACCCATCCTGATTGAGGTGGGACACACCAACTGAAGTAGCCTCATCCAAAAGTCCTACTTACAATAGGTTTACCTCCACAGGAGTGGATTAAGGATACGTACATGTTTTCTGGGGTATATACAGCTCCAAACCTCCAAAACGAGCAAACATTTTCTAGGCAACAAGGGACATAGGAAGGGCATTTGGGGAAGTAGAAATAACATAAGCAAAGGCATAGAATAAACAACATAATATTTGCAGGTTACCACCAATACATCAGTATTACTGGAGCAAAAAAGCAAGATAAAGTGTTGTAGTTGATTAAGAAGGGATGTTAATAGTAAATAAACCCAATTTATTTTTGTATACTGTATGGTAGTTGTCACATTTCATTCTTTTTCCAAGTGAATATCCCATTATTGCTGTACCATTTGTTGATTGATTGGCTGATTTTGAAGTGCATGGGCCAGGAATCAGGCCATGTCTCCCACATGACAGTTGAGAAGTCTACCGCTGAACTGCCCTTGCACCCACCTGAACCCTATTATTTATTATCCACTTACTATATACCAGGCTTAGCTCTAAGCATTTTATATGTATTAACTCATTTGATCCTTGTAGCGATCCTATGAGCTGGGCCTTATTATTATTCATATAACATGTATGAGGAAGCTAAAAAATTTGCCCATGGGGGTGGGCCGTGGTGAATCAGCAGGCAGAGTTCTCGTCTGTCATGCCAGGGACCTGGGTTTGATTCCCAGTGCCTGCCCATGTGAAAAAAAAAAAATCGTCCATGAGCACAGAGTAAATAATTGGAAGAACTGCAATTCAAACCTATGCTATGGACTCCAAAACCCAACTCATAAGCATGAACACTTTTAGTATTAATATCTTAGACAAAATCCAACGAGTGATGGGAAATTGAATTGTATTGAAGGGATCCCATGAGTAAATCCACATTTTAGTTGTATGGGTCACTCTGATGGTTGGTTAGAGTAAATTAGAGCAGTGGTTCTCAAAACTTTGTGTGAATTAGAGTCATGTGGAGGGATTTGTAAAACACAAATTGCTGGGCTGCACCCCTAGTGTTGCTGATTTAGTTGTCCTGGAGAAGAGTCCAGTGAGATTTACTGGATCAGAAGAAGGTGAGATTGAAATGTGTTTATTTTGGTCAGCATTAGTTGATTGAGTTAGTACATGGTCGGTGCACATGTTCCTTGTTCCATTTGTAAATTACCAGCATTTTTACTCCATTTTCTTAATTGTAAGTAGTCTATGAGACCTTTGTTTGTTGGTAGTTAACTGCAACTTGCTGATTAGAACAGCAGTTAACTTCTCACATAATTAATTACTACATGGTAAATCTACCATTTTCTACTTTAAGGCTACTATGAAGTGTTAAGTTTTGGGCATATGACAACAATAATACAAAGAATGTTTTATTTTGCCAAATTGGCAAGTTATTGAAACTAATGTAAAGAGCTAAAATGCAATATCTCAGCATTCATATAGGAAAAATGGACAATATATTCTGTTATTATGATGTGGGAAACCTGGCACATCATACATTGGCGGTGGGACTGCTAAACAGTACAACCCCTATGGGGGAAAATTTGGCAATTTATAGCAAACTTATGTAGCATTTTCTCTTTCACCTATCAATTTCACTCTAGGAATCTGTTCCAAAAGTATACTGCCAAAAATATGAAGAGAATGGTCAAAACAAATCGCTATATCACTGTTTTATTTTTATTTTAGTAAATAGTAAATAATAATACAAAATAACTGAGGATGGGGCTGGTCATGGTGGCTCAGTAGGCAGTGTTCCCGCCTGCCATGCCGGAGACCTAGGTTCAATTCCTGGTGCCTGCCCATGCAAAAGAAAAAAAAAGAAAAAAAGACTGAAAATAACTCCCCAAAACCATCAATGTTGAGTAGTTAAATAAATTACAATATGTCTACATAACGGAGGATGATGTAGTTAAAAAAAAAGAGGAAGGAAATGTATCTATATACTACTATAGCTGAGGATATGCAATTATGTGAAAAAGCAAGGTGGAAAAAATTGTGTATGAAATACTACTATTTATTTAAGATTTTGTATGAATTGTATCATATTTTGAAATGTCTACCTATAGAAGGAGGAGGGAGTAGGGTGAAATGAACAGGAAAAGACTTAGAGTTGGTAAAAATACGTGTTTGCAATTATAAAAATCAGATATATTGAGGCAAATTGACATTCCACAAAGTGTATATACTGCAAGTTATAAATTTTACTAAATTTTAACATATGCATATACCCATAAAACTATCACCACAATCATGATAACAATCATATCCATCATCCCGAAAGCTTCATTAGCAAGGTGCCCCTCCCTCCACTCTCCCTAGATTGTGTTAGAATTTTTTGGATGCATTTGACAGAAATCAGCTCAAACTGGAGTCTCTAAGTAAGGGATAGTACCGACAAAAATCCAAAGATAGGATTCAGACATTCTTTCAAAGGTTTTGTCATCACTGACCCTCTCTCTCCCCTTCTCTCCTCCATACTCTTTCTCTTTTTCTTTCTCTCCTTCCCTGCCTCTATGCTCTGCATTCCTGTATTTTGGCTCTCTAGTATTAACTTCATGTTTGCAACCACCTTAAAATTGGCAATGGCAATACAAAGAGACCTCATCTCTCCTAACAGTTCTAGCAAATAAATGTTTCTATGTTTGATGGTAATGGGTCCCTTGAGCATCAGTGAATCAACTCCTACAATGCGGTATAGAATGTTTTGGTTGACTCACTCAAATAAGCTGGGGTGGGGTCAGACTCACTCAAACCAGATAAGGAGGATGATGCCACAAAGAAAAATCAAGACACTGGTCCCCAAAGAAGAAGAAAATAAACCTGGGCAGGAACAAGCAGCATAGGTCCTCTATAAGAATCCAAATAATATAATTAATAATTTTAACTTTATCAATACAGACACATGAATGTCACCATGCTTCACCTTTCTTATGTGCAAATAAGGTCCTAGTAATAGGTATACCATGATTTTGCTAGCTTGCAGCAACTACCTTCATGACAATCTATTCTCTATCCCTACAATTTTTACCTTAACCCCTGCAAAATCGTTAAGTTCTCTATTTCTTCTAATAGTTCTAAGAGTTTCTTAAGGTTTCACAAGTTCTGACAGGTTATTTTAAGCTATTTATTAACCTTTGTCATTCAGGTTGGGTGATACTTTAGATCTGTGCCTCATGTATGATTGGCCTCTTCTGCAACCTGTTCTTACCATTCCTTTGCAGCCTCAGAGCTGAGAAATGCCTCCTTTTGATTTACATACTGTGGCACCGCGGAATGTAGAATATATATTCATCTCCTTACCTCCATTGTCTTTGCTATATATGTGAAAATTATACCGAAGAATGAGTGACTTACTACTGGCTATGAGCTTGGATAAGCTCTTGTTATGTACTCTTCTTTTTCTTTTTCGCATGGGCAGGCTCCGGTAATCAAACCCGGGTCTCCAGCACAGCAGGTGAGAACTCTACCACTGAGCCACTGTTGCCTGCCCATTGTCATATACTCTTGAGTAGCACTGCAGTCTATTACTCTTCAGCTGGCTCCTGATCCAATTTTATGTGGCCTGTGCCGTAGCCTTCCAGCTCACAGCATTAGAAGTTGGGTTAAGAAAGCCTATACTGGGTGGGCCACGGTGGCTCAGCAGGTAAGAATGCTTGCCTGCCAAGCCCGAGGACCTGGGTTCGATTCCCAGTGCCTGCCCATGTTAAAAAAAAAAATGATAGAAAAAAAGAAAGCCTATACTTCTTACAGCAAATGTGAAGAAGAGAGACAAACTTTTTGGAGAGTCAGCCCAGGACACAGCCATATCAGTCCAAAAACTCATAATAATGTAACATATCCTAAATATGTATACACATGTGTATTATTTACCTTAACATAAAAATATGAAAATAAGTGTTTGAAATTTTGCATTATCCCATTATTTAGTTTTCTATTACATAAGTGCCATTATATAAGCAAGGTATCAATAGGGCTAAGCAACAGTATTAATTGATAGTAATAATAATAAGAAGAATTGAATATGCGTGAAAAATATAGCAATATTTGTATAATATTTCTGTCCTCTGATACAGCAATTTAACTTGGAATTATTTAGTAGATAATTACATTTTATAGGCTGTATTTTGGGGAATTCTTGAGATACATAAATGTAAGATCTTCTGAAAGGAAAGAATAAAAACAATAAGACTAATTAAACAGATGATCTATATTTTATAAAAATATAATAATGGCATGTTACTTTTTTGTCACTTGATAGTGTAGAATACTTCTACTCTTTTACTTCTCTGAGCTACTTGCAGCTTTTAGAATACCCTCCTTTGTTTTGAAGTAGTGGCAAAACTGAATAGACTCAAATGTTAAATTCATTTGAACTTGCAGTTCTACAGTTATGAAACCCTATTACACCAATACCTGATGCCAGTCCAATGTGACAACTTCAAGTTAAATAGCTTCTTAGTGAAGGCATTTGCCATAGATTATTTAGGATTTTACTTACTAGCAACAGCAGGTTTTTAAACACTTGTAGAGATTAGTTTTCAGCTTTCCAGTAATGTCACCCACTCATTTTGTATCCATAAGCTTGTTTTGGGAGACCAGGTGGTGGTCAAGAAAGTCTTTTCAAAACCACATTGGATTTCATTGTAAGTTAAGTCTCTCTCCAGAAAAGGGGTTTTTAAACACGGAGGCAATTTGAACCTGGATTCCAAATAAGTTACAGTTTTAGTAAAGATATTGAGTAAGTCCTATTTAACTTGGCTTCCTTTTCGTGAGACATATTTTTGTATTCTGGAGCAATCTTATTTTCAAAGTAAGTGTTATATTTTTTCACTGTATGAGTTTTGTTGCAACCTTCACATAACATCAAACAATTCAGGTACAGTCAGTTCATCTTTTTCTAGGTTCTTTATTGTACTTCAAAGTTCATCAATTTTGGAGAAATGGCATATAAATTTTGTTTTACTGTAACCCTTTTCCCTATTCTAGTTCTCAGTGTATTTCCAATTTAGAAAAGCACATTCATGTTGTTCTCAAACCTTGAAAATATGATTTTACAGTAGGCCGACATTTTAATATCTTTCCCAGGGCTGACATCATAACTGTCTTGCAGGCACATTTCTAGGGAGATTCTATTTCAGTGAAAAGTATCATTAATTGCTTCCTCACATTTTGAGGAAATAAAAAAGTGATCAAAAACTTTCATTATGAAAACCGTAATATCACAGCTAACCAATCACATCTTTTTAGCAGCATTTTGTACAAGAAATGAAGAACACTTATTTCATAAGATATTTTTATTTTCTTTGATAATAATTTTATAGAATACAAGAAATTTGTCAAATTTGCATATCCCACCGGCTGCTAAATATGCAGCTAGATAAGCAAAGTCTAGATTGTATTGGGACAAGATATCAACAACCTTTTATTTTACCTTTCCTGTAGGTTTGTTAAGATCTTCATGGAAATCAAGAAGATGATTTGAAACTCCATTTTTCAAGTTAAAGTACTTAAGAGCTAAGAATAACAATTTTTTTTTGCCATGATTTGACATGGCACTTTATATACTGCAGAAAGCATGTTCATTGCTAACATCTTACCGAGTTATCTATACACTGTGTGCCTGTTTAAAAGGGTATGTACCCTAGAAAAGCCATGTTTTAATTCTGATCCATCTTGTGGAGGCAGCAGTTTCTTTTAATCCCTATTCAGCACTATAGGTTGAAAGCTTGATTAAATTATCTCCATGGAGATGTGATGCACCCAATTGTGGGTATTAACCTTTGATAAGGGGGAGATGCAACTCCACCTGTTCAAGGTTGATTAGTTTCCTGGAATCCTTTAAAAGAGGAAACATTTTGGAAAAAATGAGAGAGCCACAAGAACCATGAGAGCCCCAGCAGCCAGAGACCTTTTGGAGATGAAGAAGGAAAATGAAATGCCCCCAAGAAAACTTCATGAAACAAGAAGCCTGGAGAGAAAGCTAACAGATGTTACCATGTTGACCATGTGCCTTTCCAGTTGAGAGAGAAACCCTGAACTTCATCGGCCTTTCTTGAACAAAGGTATCTTTCCTAGATGCCTTAGATTCGGACATTTTCATAGTCATGCCTTAATTTGGACATTTTCACAGCCTTAGAACTATAAATTTGTAACTTATTAAATTCCCCTTTTTAAAAGCTGTTCTGTTTCTGGAATATCATATTCCAGCAGCTTGCAAACTAGAACACACTGTAAGGGACCAATATTTCTAGTCTCAAAATTTCCCCCCGTTCACCCTAGAATATTTTAGTTGCAATTTTTGAATCAGAAAATGTAACTTTTTTCCATTTCATAGAGCGGTAAAGGAAAAGATACAATGATGTGTGCTCATCCATAAGATGTGCCCAAGCTAATTCAGTAGCTACTATTTTTAATTGGCCATTGATATCTTTTTGGGAGATAGAAAAAATTTTTGATTGACTTAGAAGTACTCATCTATCTCATCCCAAACTTGTGAAATTCAGCTTCTTCATTTATTTTCATATCTTCTCTATTCTGTCAATTTTCAAATTCTTTTCTACATGTTGTATAATATGTTCTGATATGGTCATTTACTTCTCTAATCCAGTTCTATGTATCCTTTCATCTGTCATTTAAATAACAGACTTTTAACATTCTATATTTGGTAATATCTGGGTCATGCTAGCATTGGTATATAATTGTTCTAAACTTTGTTACTTGAACTCTTAGAAAAGATGACCACAATAGCCACAATGATAAAAATTAAATTAGCATTTGATACAAATTAGTACAAAGAACAGACGAAGACAAAGACAGGCTGTTAAAACTCATTATTGCAAAGATCAAGTTGCTCTTTCATGTAATGAAACTGCTTAGGACTCAGAGCCACAGATATTCTGCATTTGTATTATAGATTTTGCTTATGTTTGCATACATAAGCAGTTCATTCAGATAGTTTTATAATATCCAATAAAATATTTGCCCAAAGTTGTCTTCAAATCTTCAACTCTTGCAACATGAAAATAGTCACATCTTCTAATGTCACTTCTTTAAGTTTCTCCCTTTCAGTTGTCAGTCATGGCTGAGACCCAATATTTCCTCTTTACTTTGCAAATTGAAAATACACCTGGGAATTCTATAGGTGACACACTATTAAATATAGTATAGCTGGGATTGAAATGATCACCCTTAGCACATGTAAAATCAATGATGGAACAACAAAGTGTGAACCCAAGATCCACAAGTATTAATGACATAATAACCATGGGGTAATTTCATGTCAATCAATAAGGCCATAGGGAAGAGAAAAGAGACATATAGTTAGGTGCATATTAAATCATTAAATTGCAGAGGATCTCAGCCAACTCTCTCTGAGTTTGTATGAACTAAAACAAGTTGACGATTTTCCTCCATGGAATAGTAATAATTTCAAAGACTCCTCCTGGCTAACTGTATTTTACATGAATACATAATGCAAAGGAGAAGTCAAGGCAGGCACATTCTAGTGATATTCAAAGGCCAAATTATGTGCCATTTGAAGATCTGTGAATATATACAAATTTCTTCTTCTTTCTTCTTTTATTCCTCTCTTACTCCCTCTCCCTTCTGCATTTATCCTTCTTTTAGGGTTCTAAAGAGAAATTTCTTATTTATTAGGCTGAAGAGAGTGATTTTTTTGTACTCACCATTTATGGATATTCAATCCAATCTGTGAAAGTTAAGCTTGTGTTCCTATTATTGATCTTCATTGTACAGTCCTGTAGGTCTTGTGTACATACTTCAACCACCACCACAGATTTATAAACGAGTCATCACCTTCAGAATCTATAAGGCGAGAGTATGAGAAGTCCTTAACACAAGGAAATGGGAGGCATCCTGGACTAAAAGTAACAGAAAAGGGACAGATCAAGAAGAAAATGGCTTCAAAGGCAGAACCATAAAGGCTGAGGTCTGAGCAAAGACACTTTGGGCCAGGAGAGTAGACCCACCCGTGCATATGGAAAGGATGAGTATGTCCCAGAGCTTACAGAGGGCAAGACTTCTGCCCCATTGTTCAAGAAGAGTGTTACCACCCCAGGGTTCACAGATACCTGGGGGATTGCAAAGAGTTTGTCTGCCCCATTCTTCAGGAAGAATGTTGCCACTTCAGTCTTTCAAGAGAGTGGAACACCTTCTCCAAGGATTGGGGAGAGTCTGACAACCATTCACTGTTCTGAGGAAGTTGAACCAATGACACAGAGATTGTGAGACGCTGACTGCCTCCCAGATGCACAAGGTGGGTACAGCCAAAATCACAGCCACTGTACAAACATTTGGAGAGGGTGGGGCTGCCACTCCATTGGGCCCTGAAGACAAAATCATTCCACAAACAATGCTCAGACCTTGAAATCTAAAGGAGGTTATCCTGCAGGGTTTCAGAACTGTTTGGGACCTGTGACCCCAATTTTGTTTCTAATTTCTCTCTATGGCAATGAGATGTTTACTCTTTGACTGTCCCTCTCTTGCATATTAGAAGCAGATAACTTGTTCTAAGTTTCACAAGTCCACAGCTGGAGGGGAATCGTGCCCCAGGACAGACCGCACCTGTAACTGATTTTGATGAAGCTTTGTACTTAATATTGTTACTGAAATTATTTAAGCCTTTGAGATATTGTAATGGAATCATTATATTTTGCATTTGGAAAGAACATGTGTTTTGGGGGTTCAGAGGGTGGAGTGTGATGATCTGGAGGCTTTATGGACTCCAGAAGGTCATGTTCTTAAAGCTAATACATTTCTGTGGGTACAGACCTACTGGGATGGGACCTTTAGATGGGGTTATTTCAATTGAGATGTGTCCCAGGTGGGTCTTAATTCTCTTACTGGAGTCCTTTATAAGAGGATAAAATATTCAGAGAAAGACAGAAGCTGGGAGAGAAAGCCGCTGAAATAGAGAGGAAGTCACTGAAGCTAGAAGGTAGAACCAACAAAGGCTGAAGAAAGGGGAAGAGCATTAGACTCCTCCATGTGCCATGCCATTTACTGAGGAATCAAGGTATCATTTTTGGTGATGCCTTGATCTGGATAGTTTTATGGCCTCAGAACTGTAAGCTTGTAGGTTGAAAACTTCTCCATTGCAAAAGCCAAGCCATTTTATGTTATCTGCATTTCATCAGCTATAGCAAATTACAATCCCCCAAATAGTCAATTTTACTCATATTAAAAAAAAATTTCCATTATTATAAAAAGGGCTGGGTAGGCTCTTGTCAGTTATATCTCTGCATGTTTACCACCAGAGACTGTGGGGTACTTTCTCTGAAAACTCACAGTCAAACTATGAATTTGAAGTCTTGTCCAAAAGAGTGAGAAGGTTCTTAATTTTAAATGACATACTTCAAAAAGTGTCTTGAGGAGTATCTGGGAATATTCTGGATACAGAAGCCAACACAGAGTATGTATATTCCACTCAGCATTAAAACAACTGATTGGTGACAGGAATTGTTCCCTCATTGTTTAAATACGGACTATGTCACTATAAAAGGAAAGTACTCTTTGGGTGCTATGTTTATTACCATTTCACAAATGAGAAAATTGAGGTTCAGGGTAATGAATTAGCCTAAGATCTCAAAGTTATAGAAAGAACTAGAATTAGAACCCAAGACTGTTTTTTCTCCAAAGTCTGTACTGTTAGCATTATAATGCCTCCTTAATTGCATTTAATGCCTTTTTTTGGCCTGAATTTAACTTTGTCTGGTATCAAGACTGAAATTTCCACTTTTTAAAATTGTTTCCCTTTGCTTTTGCGCATCTTTTTATTTTTATTCCATTTGAATCACTATGTTTTAGATATGTCACTTGTGACAGCATAGAGGTTGATTTTGCATTGTAAGCCAATTTGAAAATGGCTTTCCTTTAAAAGATGAATTGAGCCTGTAAACATTTATTGATGACTGATATGTTTTGTTTCAACTGTGTATTTTTATTTAATAATTATTATTTGTATTGTGTTATATTTACCATTTTGCTTTTTGTATTTGGTGTGTGTATCCCCTGCTTAAAAATGTATTTTGTTATTTATGAAGATTCTGTTCTTTGTTCCAGAGATCATTTATATATGTGTATAAATATAAATATGTATATATCTTTTAAAGTACTCTTTATCCCTGTTTCTCTTACTTTATACTAACTTTTATCATATGATTTGTTTAGTTTTAATTAATATTATTATATGTTTGTCTTTAATTTATTCTACTTTGTTCTTCTTTCTTTTCATTTTTGTTTGTATTTTTTTAACTTATCAGAAAATTTAATGTATTTTAGTTTGTTAAAGATGCCCGAATGCAAATATACCAGAAATAGAATGGCTTTTAAAAAGAGAATTCACTAAATTGCAAGTTTACAGTCTAAGGCTATAAAAGTGTCCAAATTAAGGCATACAGGGAAAGATACCTTGAGTCAAGAAAGGCTTATGGGTCTGTAACACCTCTGTCAGCTGGGAAGGCATGTGGCTGGCATCTGCTGGGGTTTGGCTTCTCATCTGAGACAGCTTCACCAGGGGCATTTTCTTTCTTCCTCTTCAAATGTCTCTGCTCTCAAGCTTTTTCCAAAATGGAGAAAGACTCTAGTAAGTGACCCACCTTGAATGGGTGGAAGCACATCTCCATGGAAACCACCTAATCAAAAGTTCTCACCCACAATTTGGTGGGTCACATGTCCATGGAAACAATTTACTGAATGAAGATTAAAGAACATGGCTTTTCTGGGATACGCAACAGTTTCAAACTGGCACATAATGTATAAATAGTCTTCTATCCTTTTTATTAGACTCAGATTTATAAATTAATATATGAAACACTCAACATATAAAACACTGTTTGTCATCTTTGTCCTAACCATTCTTGGTTGAATAAAACTAGTACCCTGCACAGAAAGGGTACATTGTAGAATATCCTCTGAGTTTCTACATGCTTAAAATTGTTTTTTTCAATAGGCTCCTTACTTGATAGGATATCCTTGCTCACACTTTAAGTGCTTTGGAAAATGCTGCTCCATTTTTACCTTGATATTTTCCTTTTTAAAAAAGTTCCATGCTGGTGAAATTATCTTGTTCTTTAAAGTTATTTCACATTTTCTTTTTTTTTTTTTTTTGCCTGAAGGTAAAGAGTATATTTCTTAGTCTTTGATGTCTAATTGTTTTACTAGGAAATACTTCAAAATTGGTTATTACCTGTCAATTTTTCAAGGAACTTGGTGGTTGCATTCAATGCATAACTGTATCTTCATTTCAGACAGGATCTTGTATTTTTTTTTTCTTTTCTTTTTTTTTGCATAGGCAGGCTCTGGGAATCAAACCTATGTCTCCAACATGGCAGGTGAGAATTCTGCCACTCAGCAACTGTTGCACCACTCCTCTATAACTTTTTAAATTCAGTCTACTCCTTTGGCTTCTTCCTGGTTTTGTCCATTTTGTCTGTTTAAGTTTTGAATAACAGATTCAAATTGTTACACAAAGCCCAAGGTTTATTTTAGGGTATTTAGTTTAGTTTAGAGAGTGATAATGATAGGCCTCTAAAGATGTCTATGTCATAATTCCTGGAACTTGTGAGTTTTACTTTATACGGCAAGAAGGATTTTACAGTTTTGATTATGTTAAAGATGTTGAAGTGGGGAAGTTATCCCAGATTATATGGGTGGGCCCAAATTGTAGTAGCAAATTAATTCATAGCAGAGTGACAGAGGATATTTGACTCTAAAAGAGAAAGTAGGAGATGTAACAATGGAAGCAAGAGACTGGAGTGCTGAGAGAAAGAAACCATGAGCCAAGGAATTCTGGCAGCTCCCAGAGGCTAAAACCTCCAGAAGGAACCAGTTCAATCAACACTTTGATATTAGCCCAGTGAAATTGATTTAAAACTTCTGGCTCCCAAAATTGTAAGAAGATGAATTTGTGTTGTTTTAAATTATCAAATCTGTGGTAATTTGTTAAAGAAACCAAAGGAAACTAATACAATGATGCTTTAGGTTTCTCCTGTTTCATGGTTTGTAGAGGAAAATTTTCATTACCTGAAATGTTTTGATTCACTTCTCTTTTGTTTTGTACTTATAGTCGTTTATTAAAGGTGCAGTCTAATTTTTTTCTATTACTATTCACTTTGTGGGCAGTGTTAAGCATTTAAATATAATTAAAAATTTTAATTTAGTACTTATATATTAATTTTGATCCACTTTGCTTTTCTTTTTGCAGGGACTTCAATTATATGTATGTTGGCACTTCTCTTAGTAAAAATCTGCCCTAGTTATCCTTATGTGTGTTTAACAAAGCACAACAATCATTCTGCATTCCTGCTATAATATTATTTAGTCAATTGTTTGTACCATTTGATCCTTTTTCTCCTGTTTTTCCCATGTTCCTCCTCCTTCACCTCCAGCTGTTTAATCTTCTTTCCTTAGGTTCACAAAATATTTTCCTTTTCTTTTTGGAAATGCTATGCGTTGTTTACATAGTGCAAAATTTCACAAGGGGAAAGTTGTTACGTGGCAAATATCAACTGAGTGTGATGAGATAGTATTATATAATAGCTCCTTTAAATTTGATAAATATTCATACTTCGGTACTTCATCTTAGACCACATATTTTAAAATGTATGAATATTTCTTTCTGACAAGACTATGCTATAAGATGTAATGGTAAGGTCAGAAAGACCTGAGTTTGAGTTTGACCTTCAAAACTTACAACATAAGAGATTTTGTTCAGTCAACTAAATCTCTCATTCTCAGTTTTCTCTTTTCTACAAAAGGGGATAGTAGTGTCCTTGTTTGAAGTTTGTTGGGGACATTCAATGTGGTAATGTTTATAAAGCACTTAACTCATCTATAAAATGTCAATGTTCATTTCACCAGAGACTTCTTTATTTTTTTAAATATTTTTATTGCGGTATCTTCACACACATACAGTCCATCCAAAGCATACAATGTATGTCTCACAATATCCTCACATAGTTGTATATTCATCACCATGATCATTTTTAAAACATCTGCATCACTCCAGAAAAAATATAAAAAGAAATAAAACTCATATATCCTGTACCCCTTATCCTTCACTCTCATTGACTACTAGTATTTCAATCTACACAATTTTTTATCCCTATTATTTATTTCTTTTGTGTCTTTATTTTTTTACTCATCTGTCCATACCCTAAATAAAGGGAGCATCAGACACAAAGTTTTCACAATCACACACTCATATTGTAAATGGTATATAGTTGTACAATCGTCTTAAAAAAATCAAGGCTACCGGAATACAGTTCAACAATTTTAGGTACTTCCCTCTAGCCACTTAAAAACACCATAAACGAGAAAGGGATATCTATATAATGCATAAGAATAACCTCCAGGCTAACCTCTTGACTCTGTTTGAAATCTTACAGCCACTGAATCTTAATTTTGCTTCATTTCTCTCTTCCCCCTTGTGATCAAGAAGGCTTTCTCAATCCTGTAATGTGAAATCCCAGCTCATCCCAGTTGTTCTGTCTCATGTTGCCAGGGAGAATTACACCCCTGGGAGTCACATCCCATGTAGGGGAGAGTGCAGTGAGTTCCACCTGCTGAGTTGGCTTAGAGAAACAGGCCACATCTGAGCAAGAAAGAGGTTCTCTGGGGGTGACTCTCTGGCATAATTATAAGTAGGCTTAGTGTCTCCTTTGAAGGAAAATTTCCAGAGGGGCAAGCCCCAAAATTGAAGGATCAGCCTATTGAATTGGTTGTCTCCATTGCTTGGGAGAATATCGAGAATTCCCCAGATGAGAAAGTTGAGTATTTTCTCTTTTCTCCTCAGTCCCCAAAAGGGACTTTGCAAATACTTTTATATTGTCTGTCCAAATTACTCTAGATGTGTGAGGGCATCACACTAAACAGTACAACCAGCAAGATCACGTGACTTATTCAAGATTCCATGTGATTATGGTGTTCAAACACTGACCATAGACAAATTAGATAATGTGCTATCACCAGAGACTTTTTGAAGATTAAATGAGATCATACATGTAAATCCTTTAGCATAGTTCTGGGCACATAGTGCTTGACACATCAATGTCTTCTTCTGTTTGGCTTACAATAATTGAGCTTGCACAAAAAGAAAATGTCAATCCAGGAACAACATAAGCTTAATTCAATTATCAAGCTTGGTTCATTACTGAGTCTAGTAGGTGCCAGATGTTACAGATGACTACCATTTACCAGTGCATAAACAAGGAATCAGACTAAAAAACAAAGATGTACTTGCACATTGAGGACACACACATACACACACACACACATATACATATATAACATGGAATATTTGCTATTACACTCGTTTCAGTTTATTAGATATCTTTGTGATTCCTCTCTACTGCATAAACTAAAAAACACATTTAAAAATTTCATTTCAGAAGGAATAAGACTGCCAATTAAAATATAGAGCGTGAAACCAAACCCAACTTTTAAAAATGCCAAGTAAAACTCTTTGTCAGTGCAACCACAAAATCTACCCAATACATACTATTTATAAACTAACGTACTCTTGATCTTAAAATATTTCCTTGCCAACTTTCAGTTGATTATTTTTTTCTTTCTTTTTATCTCAAACTTCAAATAACAATGTTTATAAAAATGTTGCACTGGGTTTGCACAGTTGTATGTATTACCAAATACCCTTCTAAGAACTAATAATAAATCAAACCACATTTGCATATAATTTCATCTCTTCATATTATCCCCTCAACAACCACCCATTGTAGAAATTCCCAGGTTGTGCTTGGGTAAACTAAAACTCAGAGAAATTCTATGGCTTGCTCAGAGCCTTTTATTAGAATAGAAAGGAAAGAAAATAGTTGGGATTTTGCTACTTAGCTAATTTTCACCTTGGGGATTACAGAGTGTTTGGAAGTCTCAGCATGTGTTTACCAAATGGTGCATATTTAGAAACAACAAGTACATCTTTTCAAGCTGGTAGCAGGGTGAAGTGAGATTTTCCTCACAACTATCCATTTGCCTACTGAGCACTTATATTCACTTTTATACCAATAATTATTCAATCAGGTTGGAGTCAGGTTGGTTAGAGGATGGCTAGCATGAGGGTAAGAGGTGGCTTTCCTAGCATGTATAGAGTGCTTACAGATCTTATACAGTAGGTGTGCAATTTTTCTCAAACAGATACGTGATGGAAGAATGAAAATACCATGATTCGTCTCCCACAGAGGTCAAAGAACATGTAATCAATGTGACGTGGAGCTAAATTTGAGCATTAAAACATCCAAATGTTTGGAGTTTGATAAATGTCTTGCAGTACATGGAAGCTAGGATCATTTGCACGGTGAGCTATGTACCAGTAAATGAACTTTAATGATGCTATTTTGTTAATGCTATGATATGCGGACTGTGGATCTTACTCTTTAGATAGAAAAAATCATTTGGTGGATTTTCAGTCTTTAAAAAGAATCAAACGTACAATTTTGCACACCACTTTTCATTCCCGCGAATTTCCACTGACACCATAGAAATGGCATGACACTGGCATTTAGAACAAATAGAAAATAATTTAATCTACATCATGCCCAAACCCTTATGTTATTTTGTTTTGGAAAATACTGCTTATTATATCCAGAGACACTTTGAGTTTTGACTCAGAAATGAGAGTGGGCAATATTTTTAGCAACATTCTAAGGCAAAATAAAGTGGAAGGACATCATCTTTACTTTCCTACATACAACAGACTTGGTTCTTACACTATTTCACTTAAAACAACCACCAAGTATTTTGTTCACCCTTCTGTAAGTCAGGAATTTAAGCAGGGCACAGAAGAGGTGGATTGTCTCTATTGCATATGGTTTATGCCCTCAGCAGGTCAAGCCCAGATAGTTGGAAGCTGCCTCCTGTGGGATTATGTATCTGGAGCCTCACTAGAGACATTTGGCTAGTTTACTTGATTCTCCTGCATGTCATGGCCCCTCCATGTGGCTAAATTGAACTTCTACACAGTATGATCATCCGAAGAGGGCATGCCCTACATTAGAAGACCCAATGTGCAAGCATTTTTCAAGCCTCTGCTTATGTCATTCTTGCTAATGTCCAGTCAGCCAAAGCAAATCCCATGGCCAAGTCCAGAGTCCATGTGGGAAGGACTGCTCAAGAGGTGAGTGTAGGAGGTATGGTTCATTGAAGGCTGGAGGTAACATTTTACCTTACCTTCATATGAATTTCTGTAAAAAGAAAGAAAAGTTAGGACTCCATCTGTGGGTCTTTTTAGTACATAAAGCCATAGAATTTTTGCTTTTCAAAAGACTGGTTTCTTGGAGGCCCTAATACATAAAGCTGGGAATTGTAGAGCTATTATGGCTGAAGAGAGTCAGGAGTTGGGTGCGCATCATCTCCCTAATGAGATAAGTTCCATCATCTCCTTAATGTATCTTGATGAGCATACTACCTTGAGGCACTTTGGTGAATCTCCTAAGGTGGGGATAATCCCTATCCTGCACAAATCAATTATTTAAACATACCTTAATTTATTAATCATTCACTCTTGACTTGTAGTCACTATGTTCTCCCTGTGACTTCCTATATTTATCTCTGTAGATGGATTTCTGTACTTTGCCTTTTGTCTCATAAACTGGAAAGTCTAGAATATTCTGGTGGCTTTAGGCATTATCTCCCCATGCTCACAGAAAATTGTTATTCTATTCTAAGCTCAGGAAAAAAAACCCTGTTCTCTCCTTCCTAGCCTCAGAACCTCACTCTACCCTGTTAGGCCTACCAGACCTTTTAACCAAGCTTGAGTATAGACAATGTTCATCCAATTTTGCATCCTCCTTTTAGGGGAATAATATAAACATAAAGATATTCCATAACAGTTGTTTAAGGGTATCTTTGAGTGGTCCACCAATTTTCATGGTATCAGTTTTCAAGTAGCCATGCAAATAGTAATGTCTTTAGAATTGAATGAGAAACTTCTCTATTGTGTCCAGGATCTTAAACCTACATAAAATCTAGTCCACTGGTTTCTCAATCAGCTTCACTGACCCCTTTTGATAAGAAGTACTGTGTAATGCTCCTTTACTATTTTGAACCAAAAATCATACATTTACTGACTTATAAATATAAATCCTAAATGATAATATAAAATTAAAATAAAAGGAGTGCAATTTATAATGAAATAAAATGTTTTCAATATACAAATTTGGTGGTACTTCTTTGTTAGAAGATAAATGTTCTCGTGTTCCCACCCAATTGAAGAATCCTTATAAATGTGAAAGCTACAAATGTGAAATAACACAGATGTGTGTACCAAATCCCCAGATGTCATGAATAGCATTGTTACTGGGACCTGATTTTCTGAAAAGTTCAACAATATTACTTAAAATTCCTTACAAACCAAAGAAAAATCTTCATTCTACCAATACAGTAGTTGCATTTCTGGAGCATTTAGTGTACATTCAAACTGTGTCAAAATACTTCTTTCTTATGAAAAGTAATTGTTCCTAGGCTCAGATAAATACAAATAGACTCTGCATCTGCTTGACCGTTAGTGGGGTATTCTTCAAAAGTAATACTTAACACCGAATATGTATTTACTGTGCAAGATGGTCTCAAGAATTGCAAGGTGCCCCTTATCTCAGCTCCCTGCTTAGTAAGTGCCTATTAGAACCCATAAATTAATGTAATATTGAAAAAAAATTCCAAATTTCGCATAGCCAGCAATCCCACTCTCACTGAGAACCACCCATCTAGTAGAAAAGCTGTTCAGGTCCAAATTGCTGTTTCCAAGAAAGACTCAGTCCAGCACAAATAAAAAGGATTCATCTTTTCGACTAATCAAACCAATTTTTTTGATAGCCAAAATCATTACTATTTGGATTCATGTAAATATTTTCTAAGCTTCCTATTTCAGTTTTGATAATCTTACTCGGACAAGTATTTCTTCCTTACATGTAGCCTAAATCTCTCTAGCTTTAGTTAAAGCATAATTGTTCAAGAATGGTCAGTGGGATCTTAAAATATACATGCCCATATTAGAAGACAATTTTATCTCCCTGCTTTTTCTTCACCAGAGAAAGAAGATGACTACACAGTAACAGGCCATCTTTGCAATTGGGTCTTCTTTATTAGTACTGGCAGGTTGGCAATGCAACAACTATTTTCGTTGTTTACAAAACCCATTTGTTATTTTAGGGTCACAGCAACCACTTAATAACCCTATGTTCTAGTTTGCTAGCTGCTGGAATGCAATATACCAGAAATGGAATAGCTTTTAAAAGGGAGAATTTAATGAGTTGCAAGTTTACAGTTCTAAGGTTGAGAAAATGTCCCAATTAAAACAAGTCTATAGAACTGTCCAATCAAAGGCATCCAGGGAAAAGATACCTTGGTTCAAGAAGTCTGATGAAGTTCAGAGTCTCTCTCTCAAGTAAGACGGCACAAGGCGAACACAGTCAGGACTTCTCTCTCTGCTGGAAGGGCACGTGGCGAATACAGCATCATCTGCTAGCTTTCTCTCCTGGCTTCCTATTTTGTGAAGCTCCCCAGGAGGCATTTTCCTTCTTCATCTCCAAAGGTTGCTGGCTCCTGGACTCTCTGCATCTCATGGCTTCATCGTTCTGCTCTCTCTGAATCTCTCTGAATCTCTCATCCTCCAAAATGTTTCCTCTTTTATAGGACTTCAGAAACTAATCAAGACCCACTCAAATGGGTGGAGACATGTCATCCCCTAATCCAGTTTAACAACCATTCTTAAATAAATCACATCAACCAGGGAGATGATCTCATTACAGTTTCAAATATACAGTATTGAATATGGATTTATTCTACCTTTAAGAAATGGGATTTATATCAAAACATGGCTTTTCTTAGGGGGCATAGTTCCTTTCAAACCAGCACACCCTATGTCTTCTAGCTCTTTTCCTCTTTGAGGCTTAGAAAAGGATGATGCTCCATATTCTAAAGAAAGCTCAACGTTATTGGGAATGTATAGTCTCTTGGGACTTACAGAAGGTGACTAATTTGCTCTGCTACTCTAGCCACCATTATTGGACAGGTCTATAAGAAGAAGACAACTGTGGAGAAGGGAGAATTTGAAGACACCGTTGGAATCCTGTGTCATTTGTCTAGACAGAGGCACTGTGGTTTCTTTTCCTTGTTACCAATGGAGCAGCTTATGCTCTTACTGTTTGTCATGGCAAGAATGCATGGGTTACTTATGGGTTAGGTAAAAACGAAGGCGCGTAACCATGTTTTGCTGTAACCAGACAGGGTGCTCCAGTACTGACGGGTGGAGGTGGAGGTGGTGGTGGCAGAAAGAATCACCGGCTTGGCTTTTCAGATGGAAGAAAGGTGGAAAAAGTTTATCAAAAGTGACTGGATAGAAGAGGCAGCATTAGGAACTCGGCACAGAAAGGAATGAAAACAGACAGAACTCAGAGAAGCAGAGAAATCAAAATTAAACAATTTTGTTTTCCCACAACATCAGTTTCTGCACTATCCAATCTCAGCCTGATACAAATCTCGTGAGACATGGATTGTAGCCGAACTTCACCAAACTGCTCCTGGGTTTTTCCCATAGTAATTCTCTGCTTATTTGGATTTTTCTCAATGGTGAAATTATAAGAACCAGTTGTTGTGCCTTATTTAGCAGGACCAGATAAAAATATGAGCCTCAGTGTGATCACAAAAGATATTCTTCCTCTTTGATGTGAACATACCTGGCACTGCTGCCCCCGTGTTCATGCTCATTGATTACGTTCTCTACAAGCCAGCTACCACCTTACAGGGTGTCACTTTCATTGTGATCTGGGTGCTGCTCATATTTGGTCAAGGATTAGCAGCCATGCAGGTGCTGGAGGTCACCTATGGCTTGGTCCCCACCACCAAGTGGGTCTTCTATGTCTACGTAGCAGGTCAGCCTGGAACATGACCAGCAAGTGAGCAACTACTGTAGGAACGTGACCCCATGGCCTAACAGTGACCTCCATGCTGGCCCAGGCACTGGTATCCCTGGCTGACCTGTCACATTTTTACCTCCACATCATATCCTTGGTCTCTGTCTCCATGGCCTTCCTTTTCTTACTTTGTCTACCGATTCCCAGGAACAGCATGTCTTTTCAAGCAATATTCAACAAAGAAGCCCCTCAAAAGCCATCAGGAAAAGATGCTGGCTTAGAAGAGCCCTGTTCAGGATCACCAACCAGTCTCCCAAAAGCTTTTCAACATTTCAGGACCTATGGAGGACTGCTAGTTGAGCAGCTTAAAGCAGAAAAAAAAAGTGACTTTGAGAGTTTTTACACAGTGGTTCCAAGATTTGAAAGAGTGCTACTCCTCAAAGCATCTTTTTTTACTGGTCTCTCTGGTAGGCTTTATCCACAGCAGGTTTTAATCAGGTTTTGAACTATGTTCAAATCCTACAGCAGTACAAGGTCCCTTCCCAAAGCAATAAAATTTATAGCAGAACAGTGGAAGCCCTTGCAACCTTTGCAGGGGCTATGGGCTTTGCAGCAGGTTATATAACAGAGATGATGGTAGCATGTTATGATGATGAGCACAATTAACAGCACTGAATTGTGAATGTGATTATGGTTGAAAACAAGGTTTAAAATCAACTTGGATCTTTTGGGAGAGTTGACATTGAGAATCTCAGCAGCAGGTGCGGGGTCTAATTTCTCATGTACTATACAGCTAATACTTGGGTGTGCTATGCTGGTCTTGTGATATTCAAGTCAAGTTACATGTTTCTTAGAACCTTAGGAGAAATTTCAGATCTTTATGAATCTTAGCATGGAACACAGCACCCTGGTGTTTGGAATCAACACTTTCATTGTCACTAACTGTAACCGTGGTTAATGACCAGGGCCTGGGGCATTCGGTTTTTTATTTATGGACGTTATTTCTCAGCCATTTCTGGAATTTTCCTAATAAGAAGCATTTATATAATCTATTCAAGAATGCTGTTCCCCTACTGATCAGACACCAAATGGATCAGTTGACCTAATGCCTGATATGAGCACCTAACATGGTCTCAGAGGATGGGTGAGAGATCGAAAATACATGGTGCTATGTGTATGTACTGAGGTATTTCAATGTTTTGTCCTAGATTAAGATTCCATGAAAATGGGGAGCAGATGTTTAATGTGTGCAGAATTTTTAGCTAGGTTCAGTTTAAATGTTTGGAAACAGAGACAGGTGATGGTAGCACATTATGATGGTGAGTGTAATTAACAGCACTGAATTATGAGTGTGATTGTTGTTGAAAGGCAAGGGTTGAAGTTGAGTATGTCACAAAAAGGAAAGTTAGAAGATAAATCAGTGGACTGTAGAACACAGTAAAGCCTACAGTGGGTGATGATGATGATTAAAATACAAATATAAAAATGATCTTTCATGAACTAGAACAATGTCATGTCACTATTACAAGGAGTTCATAATAGAGTGGCATATGGGAAAATGTACCTATTGCAAACTCTAAACTATAGTTAAAAGCAATATTTTAAGATTCTTCCATCAATAGTGACAAATGTACCACACTAATGGCTAAGGGTCAGTGGTGGTAGAAAATAAGGGGTTTGGGGTGTCCTGGGGATTTATTTCTTTCCATTTTTAAAAATTATTATTATTATTATTTTGAGTAATGAAAATGTTCTAAAATTTTATTGACGAATACACAACTATGTCATGATGCTGTGAACCATTGATTGTATGCTTTGGATGGATTATCACGATACAACTGCTAAAAAAAAAAAATAAAGATACTGTGGGGAAAAAAGTGCCTGACTAGGTCTAGAATCAAGAAATGTAAGTGCAAAAGAATATGGCTGAGGTCAGTTCTTGGAAACAATACCTCTTTTCCATATTTGTTCATTCCTGAGTTGAGCCTGTTTATTAAGTTGGATATACAAAGATTTTTAGACATTCACATGAAATTCGTATGTCTAAAATATAAATATATAGTTATATATCCATAGAAAATTGATTGCAGAATTTGTGTGAACTCCAAGGGGTTTTACTTCAATTAAAATGTTTCTGTTGTGCACCATCTTCACCAGAATATTCAACGTGATTCTTTTTTTTATTCTAAGGTTGTATACTTTTTACTGTAGAATACTATGCTGTTCAATAATTACATTGTTGAACATGGATAAATAAAAATGCCTTAAATTATCCTGCTAGGTCATGTGGAAAGTCTAATACCATCCCTAGTTTCCTGTCAAATTTTATGGTAACTTTTATCTGATATTTTCCATCCACTAAGTACTGATTTTTTTAACCTCTACCTTACTATTACTTCTCTATCTTCTTTATGACCCTGACTGAGAGGAACTCAGCCCCCTTTTATTTGCACACACACACACACACGCAAATGCACACACACCACTTAAACAAGATTGTTGTGTATAAAATAGATTTTATTGAATATTTTGGGAAAAGAGGAGGTTTATGTAGGAGAAATGCAAGCAATTTTAAATTGAGTCTTTAAAATCCGTTTTATAATATCCTTCAGATCGTCTGCCAAGTTGTGCTGCCATTCAGTCTCATGCTATTTGCCTTTCCATTTTGGAAGCCAAAAGAGATGCACAAAAAAGACACTCATTTTCATATATAAAACCTCTCAGCTCACAGTAGAACTTACTCCTAAAACTTTTTTTCTGAATTATTTTGTACATATTCAGTTATTCACTCTGTATGTTATCCTGTATCTCCCTATACACTAACCAGTATTGGCAAAAGGCATGAGAGTAGAACAAGGGTTTTATTTCATAACTAACATACATTAAGCAGCCAGTGTATACCTGAAGCATTATTATTACTATTACTATTCTTCGGTTTAAAAAATGGAGAATCTTTGGAAGCTGAAGAAGTTAAGATTCTCTTAGTTTCAAGAGATAGAATTTCCAACCTACTTTAAACACAATAGAATTTATTAGTAGTTTCCTTTCCAGGTGCCCATCATACACTTGGACCTTAAAAGCCCCTTCTCACATTTGCTTGTTTCAGAAAACCTCCTAAAGAATGATTATTGCTCTTTTTGACCTCAGTTTGCTCATCTACAGAATTCTTGGGTCTCTAAGAACTCCTGCACTTCTAACTACTTACGATACTGCGGCTTAGACTTCTCTCTCCTCTTTACCTATGGAGTGGAAGCTTCTGCATTTAATAAATTGCTTTTATTTCATGGCAGACTAGGTAAGGGAGTGATTATAAGGGGTCAGTAGTAACTTTCAAATCACCTGTGAGGCAGACCCCAAAGGTGCCACCTATTCCTTCTCAGGCCTTGAGATGAGCTTGTGCAGGAAGTGAGGGCAGCCCGTGTTCATAAAATCTCCTCTTGTCTTTCATTATGATTGTGACAATGAATCCTGCTTTCCTTTTTTAATTATCACATCATTCAAAATGCCAGGCTTTCCCTCATTCATCACGCCGAGGGGCATAAACGTCATGTAGCTGGCATGTATTAATTATCGTCTCCTTTATTTGTGTCAGTTAGGCTAAACATCAGTGCATAAACCAAACTAACAAACATTATTTTGAAAACGTTCTGTAGTTCATGAACAGGTTGAAATAATAAACCCTTTTTACCTAAAGCCAAGTGTCAATGCATGTGTTTTATAAACAGCTTACTGCCTACCCATTTATTTTCAAAAAAGCATTTGACACAGCATAAAATAGATAGACAGATTTGGGAAGTACTTGAAATAATAAAACAAGAATTAAACTTTAAAAGCCATGTATAGAACCTGCATTTGGTTTGCACAGCAGCAATTTGGACAATATTTAATTGCTTCTGAGGTATGGCTTTTTCATATGCATTTCCCCACTTTTCAAGTCTTGTGGCAGGTTGTGCATGTTATATTTTGTTGTTAATTTGCTAACGGTCTCATCTCCCATGAAAGCCAATGTGCATGGATATGAGATAAACATTCCTCATTGATATTTCTCTCTTCCAGTAATGCTATCAAATCATAGACCTCAAGAGGTAAAAGCACTTACGGTTGACACAATATAGTTGACCTCTTGCTGATACTACTTTCTGAAATCTTTATTGGCTTTCACTGTTATTGAAATCCTATTATGATTTCAGCTTTTATGTTGGTAAGAATTCTCTTAATTCTTAAATGAAAGGATCTTAAATGAAAGGAGCTAATTTCTATAAAGTATTCAGGGATACTATTCAAACCAAATCAATCAGGCAGTGTGCAATGGTGGCTCAGCAACAGAATTTTCGCCTGCCATGCTAGAGACCCAGGTTCAATTCCCAGTGCCTGCACATGTATAAGCAAGCAAGCAAACAAACAAACAAAAAAACATACAGGTTCTGACCAAGCAAAATGGAACTCACTATAATCAAGCAGTGAGACTGGGATGGAATGCTCCAGGAATAGCAGAAAAATTGCCATGCTTCCCTACTATGTGCTTGCTGTTTTACCTATATTATGCCTTGTAACAGATAATCCTACCAAGTAGGTATTATTACACTAAAACTGAAAAGAGGGAATCTCAGAGCAAATAAAGGACTCATCAAGATTACAAATTTTATCAATTATAATTGTTAATGGACTGGTGATTTACACAGAATAAAAAGTAATTTCACCCACGGTTAAACAAATCCCGAAGTGGGCAGTCAAATGATTTATATGGAGCCTCCTATAAGTCATCACAGACTTAGGCTCTTTCTCTTCCTGCTCGGCCATCCTCTGTGTTTGACATCCATCCTCAAGTTTGCCCCTTCACAAAATGACTGCTGGATTTAAGGAACACATCAATATTCCAGGCAGGAAGTAGAAGAAATTATGAAAGGGGTTAGCACATTCCCATGGCAGCTATTTGCTCCCCTTTTAAGAACTTTGCTTGGAAGCCCACATAACTCGTTCTTACATGTCATTTGCCAGTCAGAGCATTACAGGAATGGGTACAATGCTAGTTATGGGGAAAAAAGGCCTTATTTCTAAAGAAAAAGACAAAGCTGAAATTTGGGTATACAATAAGGAATCTCTACTACACACAGTTTAATAAGTGGTGTAATGAGGATCTTAATCCAGGTCTCATGGACTTACTATTATTTCATGCAAACTCTACCTTGTGACATTAAGCAACTAGAATTATGAAAGAGCTAATTCCTTTTGTATAATGGGAATCTGGAATGTTCTTTAAGTGGATGAATGAATGAATGTAGGAATTCATAAAAAGGAGAGCAGAATAGTTGAGTGAAGTTGTGCCTGCTGGTAAATCAATTGGTATATGTTGCTATATACTATAGTTTTCATATAGAATATAATTGAAGTAGAGCTAAAGTGGGGTGATGATGGTGGTGAGCAGTGAAAAAATAAACTGAATTTTCAAATTTGAGTCTGTCCATATCTTATGGTTAATACATAACACTTAGAGAATATATGTGAAAATGTTGAAACTGGAAGGCATTAGACAGCTATCAGCATCATTCATTCATATTTATTCTTTCATTTAGTCATTTTTTTAAAAACAATTCATATCACTTATATCCAGGAAATCTACTTCTCCTTGTAATGCTTATGTATTTGATACATTTTTAGTAGCTGAGATCTTAAAACCTCTATTTTGAGGAACAAAATAAGATGAGTAATTAAAACTGCTATCTGAATACTTCAGGAACATTTTGGTCTGAATTGCCAATTATCAAGATAATCCCCTTGATTTTCATTTCAACACTTGTATTTATCAATGAAATTAAGTCAATCATTCAGCTTTTGATTATTTTGTGTTCTCTTTTTTAGTTAAATAGGAACACACACAGGCAGAGACATATATTCAATATAATCTGATTGTCTGATCAACTTTTCATTGTCCAATGAGTTCCATTACTCTGAAAGAAGATGCCTAATTTGGCCTCTTTGGCAAGTAATAATTAGATGTGTGGTGAAGCTGTCACTTTTTACTTGGAGCAAATGGCTAATGCGTGCTGATAAACCTAAATTTAGCATATAGGGGGAAGAACAGTTGACTTTTACAAGCATACTCAGCTCTGAATTGTTTGACTTGAAGCACAGATTCCAGCATAAACCCAAAGCTTCCTCACTTCGTCAGATGTATCACCGTCAGGAGTGCCATCAGACCACATGCCCACTTGCCTTCGATGCAGTGGCATTGCGCTGTGTCAAATACAACTGAAAATAGATGAGCTGCTGATTAGGTCTTGGAAATCATTTTATAAAGTGAAACCTCAGATTAAAGTCACATTTGTTGGGTAATAATCTGGACCCTTAAATTGCTGGCAAGCTGTGTCCAATGATTCAGCTTTCTTTGACAGCTATATTTGTCATGGGAGTTTTAAAGGGTCAAGTTGTTACAAAATAATAAGTAAAACTAAATGTGGATATACAAAGATAGAAACAAATTACCCAAAGCAAGGCAAGAGTATTTTCATATCTGAAAACTAATGTCACATGCCACATTTTCTTTTAGCTGGAAAAAATTTTAAAAAGGGAATTAACAAAGGGAATGATGTGGAGCAGCTTGACACTTGTGGTAATCAGATGAGTTTTAGGAAAGCTATAACAAGAGTGAGATTTACCTCCAAAGTCCAGAGACATCATGTCCTAAAATGGTAACAAGAATAGAAAGCTAGTTAATACCTCCATCTCTGCTCTTGTTAGATGTGCTGCTATATCCTCAGTCTTGAGACCACAGCTTCAGGATATTTTAATCTTCTTTTTCCTCTGGTTCATTTAAGGACAGCTGACAGTGGATGCTTATTGCACTTACCTGAATCTGCCAATCTGCTTCAGTCACTAGCTGCAGCACTGGTAGGGCAATCACTTAACCAGACATCACATCAGTCAGTCAGTCAAAATAAAGGATCTTTCCAATTTACAAGAAATCAGCTCTTGAGGGAATTGGTTGTTAAAAGAAAGAGCACCTTTTCCCTTAAAAGCATCCACACATACCACTTTCTCAGCTGCCAACAGGGCTCTTGGGCACAAATTTAAATGGCAGTGTTGGGAAAGTGAGAGGCGGCAATACATTCATCAGGCGAGAAGTGAATCATAAGAAGACAACACATATTATAAAGGAATGTAGGTTGAATTTGGTAAGTAGTAAATAGCATCCTGGTAACCATCTTTAGAAAGCCTAAGTCCAAATGGCTGAAGAGTTGATGCCTGCAGATTAGATGCTTTGTAATAGTCCAAGCACAGAAGTCTATACATATCCCCAGTCTCTGCATTTGAGTACTGCAAGAAGTTCAAGTTCCAAATGTACACAGTTATGACCTTTGTTCTAAAGGTAGACAAGTCAGATATTATGCTGGGAAGATTCCATTAGGAATGTATATTTGAAAATAACAATGATACGGTATTTCATTTCAAGTGAAGACAGAAAATGTAGTTTTGCCATCAAACAGTGACGACATTGACTAGCATGAAGCAGTCCATAGCTTCCTAAAATGATAAATTGAAAAAAGTCATCGCAGTTATGTGTGAAAATCACATTGATACATAAATATCACATCAGACCAAGCATCATGATGGTCGTTGAAATAATCCTTTCAAATCCAATTAAATAACTTTGAGGATTCAGAAGACAGAAAAGAACAAAAGAAAAAAATCACAATCCTTTAAGCCTTTACAAACATATTCGGACATTTCCTTTTAGATCTCTCTCTACTTCTTACCTTTCTTTATAATCATATTCTATACCTTGCTTCCTTTTCATTCAACATCACAATATAATATTGTATGCACATTATCAAGAACCTCAAAATTGTGATATTGTAAGGGTATAGAGTATTCATTCTCTCTTAAGGATGGAAACCACTTAATGAACCATCTGTTGTCTTTGACCAATATTGCAGGTTGAGTTTCCCAGGAAGCCAACCCTAACATTCAGAAAGTCCATTAGGGAATGCTCTCTGGAGTCATACTTGTGTAATTACACGTGTGTAATTCCAGGATTAAGGTAGAAGATCATCCATGATGCAATCATAACAGGGCCCCAGATGACCACACTGAGTGTTATGAAGGTAGGATTGGACCTTTAGAGCTAGCTCCAGTTTGTCAAATGTTCCAGGATATTATAGCCCACATTTCACCAGATATAGTCTACCTCAGAAGGCAATGATGTCCTGGATGAGATAGCTCTCTTCAGTTGAGGAAGACTAGACAGCATTCTTTGTAGCCAGCTTTAGACATCCCAATTATAATGGCCAGATAGTCAATGGCCATTGATTAGGTGCTGTACGTAGATCAAGCCCAGCTCCGCCAGTCAGCAGTACTCCTTGCAGCTAGGAAAATTGGCTCATCAGTTCTAAAGTGGGATCTGAGTGACACATCACATCTTCAGCACAGGCTACCTCTTACATTGTTTAAATATACTTCTTTATATAACATCTAGAATTAACTTCTCCATGATTCTAGGGATCCTGTTCCCAGAAAGAATTTTTATTAGAGGATGATTAGTGCGATAAATGATGTTTCCTGTCACTGAAGCTGGTCTCCCACAACTATCTATTATTTCCCTCCCCTCTTCAATGTTAGATACTCCCTCTATTGGCTTAAGTGACTTTCCTGATTGTATGGCTTAGACTCTCAATTCTCAATATCTGAGTCTCTTGTTGCCATACCCTTCTCAGCCCTGGGTTGTTGCACTTGTCCATTTGTGATTAAAATTGGGACAGGGAGTACTGAAAGTTTTCTAAGGGCATCATGTGGATGCTGAACATATTCCTCCACACTCCTATGTGTAAGAGCACCCCTACCTCCTTCTGTAGATCATGTTCAATTTCTTCTCTTATTAGCTACTGGTTTCTTAGTATGAGGAACCTGATGTGCCTGGTGGCAGCCATAAATTAAATTCAATGAGGCTCCTGTATCTTCTAGTGAAAGCACTCTTAGTTTAGGAGCTATGTCCCGTAAATCTACAGCACCTGGATTTATGGGGATGGGAAGTGTTTTGGTCTACTAAAGCTGCTGGAATGCAATATACCAGAAATGAGTTGGTTTTTTCAATACAGATTTATTAGGAAATAAAGTTCTAAATCCATGAAAATGCCCAAATTAAGGCATCAAGAGGAAGATACCTTCTCTGTGGAAATGCTGCTGGTGTTTGGGTTCCTCTGTCACATGGGAAGGCATCTGGCAATGTCTACGGCTCCTTCTCTCCTGGTTCTGGTTTCAAAGTGACTCTCCCATCTCCTGTGGGTCCTTCTTGCTTCTCATGGAGCATTTTTTTTTTCCTCTCTTCAAAATTCCCTGCCTTTTGTCCTCTCGTAAAGGACTCCAGTTAAAGATTAAGCCCTTAAATGGGCTGGGTCACATCTCAATTTAAATAACCTAACCTAAAGATCCCACCCACAGTAATCTGCCCCCACAAGAACGGATTAAAAGAACAGTCTTTTCTGGGTCTTATAACAGATTCAAACCAGTACGGGAAGCACCAATTCCCCCAAGAAGTTAACTCAAAGTGACAGTAAATGGGACTTCCCCTATTGTCACTTTTTTACTTATGGATCTGCATTCTGCTTTTGGGGGCACAGAATGATTTAGAGTCTGTCCTCCATCTTGGAGGATAAAAATAAAAGCCTATCCTTACAGGATTTCGTTTTTAAGTTGCTTCCTCAACAATACTTTCACCCTGGGGTAAAGAAAAGAAGTATCTGTGGGGAAAGGAAAAGAAGTTGAATGCTCCTGTAAAAAAAGATACTCTGTAGTATTTTCACAACCAACTCTTAACCAAGTCTTCAGAGGACCCCAAGGGGAAGCTCTCAAACTGAGATAGCTTTTCAGAGTTGTTTCAAGGAGGGGCAAAGATACTGGGTGCTTGTACACCCATATCATCAGTTAGTAGATGCAGGCTGTTCTGGTTGAGGTTTGCCTTCTTGGACAAGGCAACTACTTTCAACTGAGGGCAAATCCAAGCAAGGGCTGACGACTGACAGCAGTAGAAGCAAATGGGAGAACAGGTCCTTTTCTGATAAATATACTGTCTAGGCAGTGCCGCCAAGTATCCACTACATTTCAGTAAGCCATGTTCAGTTTTGATAAATATTCTTAAACATAAGGTAGACAATTTTGATTTATATGGCTAGGTTTCACTGCTAGTTTTCACTTTTAGTTAAAAGAAAGCCTGGTATTATTGCTATATTGATGGAAGTTTGCAATCAAAAGACATTCTTATATTAGATATTCTTATGCCTTCAGTCAATGTGTTCTTCTACTTGGAATGGACCATGTATATTGGAAAAGAACAAATTCCTAAATAGTTAGGAAAATATTTCTGTTTCAAAAAATTGTCTGGTACCTGTGTTTGGTTTGATTTTATTTCCTTGGTTCTTGACCCACCAGTTGCTGCCCAAGAGCATGTTGACTTGCTTATGTATAGCATGCCTTGCTCAATGCTTCTCCTTTGATTTCTTATTTTTCATATAGGCTCTTCCCATGTTCTACTCTGACTCACATCTTTCAGCTCTTTTCAAATAAGTGTTAGCTTAACATGAGTTTAACATAACCTGAGCACAAAATGTGCCCTCGTGGGTTAATTGCTCTTCACTCAGGCAAGATATTCTCCCATTTTCAGCTACATTTAGAATCAATCAGAAACTAACACATAAACTACTAGAACATAATAAAAAGGAACTCTTGTGTCTTCTCTGCCTTTTGTTTTCTACCCATTATACTTTGACCAGAAACCCAAGACCATGGAAGAGATCACAGAGCATTTACCATTTTTTTTTTACCAATCTTTTTTTTCTAATGTGATTTTTTTAAGCAAGCTAAGGATTATGAAATAGCTTTGTATACAGCGGGCAGACATTATTATATGTGATATTATCTATCACATCATTATAAAGATGTGCTTTTATTCATTTACAAAATTATAGGGGAAGTCTATATAGGAAATTTACATATATCACATATATCACATTATATACACCATATACATAAATACATATATTACTCATACAATGATCATGAGGGAAAGACTTACATATCCAACTGCCTACTCAACATCTTTGGGATATCTCAAAAAAAGTACAAAGCCAGTGTGTCTCAACATGAAGTCACCTCCCACTTCAATTCCTCTAGCAGTTGTTTTCTATTTTAGATAAATCTGCCAGCTTTTTCCACGTGTGTAGATCTCTCAGATGACCATAACATCTCCCTTCCCCTACACCCATACCACTAATTTTATCATGAACAAGCTTTCAAATCACCCACTTACTACTTTCACCATTGCTATTCTGTTAAGCTTATCACCATCTCTCACCTGGATAACTAACTAGAAGAGCTTCCTAACTGGTTCCCCTGCGTCTTCCCAAGGAATTGGTTCAATGGTAGTTCAAATATTTTTGAAAGGCAAGTTTAATTATATCCAATGGTTAAAGTTCTATATTGTCTTCCAACTTCATTTAGGACAAAGGCTAAATACCATTCTTAATTAGATCTTCAAGATATTGCAGAATCAGGTCTCTGATCTCTTCTACTGTCCTTTTCCCAATACCTCTCTGAGTGGCTACCTCACTGGACTTCTCTTTCATTAAGTGTGCCATTCTCTGTTCTGCCTTAGAGAGACTGCACCTGCTGTTTTCTACAGTTGGGAATCTCTTTCCTCTTATGCCCCTCCATTCCTCCAATTCTTAGTACAAACGTCATTTTCCCTGGGAAACCTTCCCTGGTTATATCAGCTCCCATTGTTAAATGCCCTCATAGTGCCTTGTACTTTGTAACCCCTACAGCTTTTAATTATTAGTGTGGTTAATTGATTCAAACCTTACTTTATCACAAGGTTGTAAACTTCATGTCGGCAATGGTCATGCTTGTTTTGCTCATCTTTGTCACCTTATTATTTAGCATAATGCCTGATACGTAAACAGTTTCTTAGAATTTTGGGTGGACTAAATGAAGACATGAAAATTTGAAGTAAACCAACCCCTTCCAATTCCTAGAATAAGAGCAGCTTTGGATTAATTTCATTAAAATTTCTCCCTGGGTTTTAGATATATCATGAGATTAGAAGACCTGATCTTATAACAATAGCTATCTGAATCAATCTGCCTATACGTAACTTCATGAAACTGTATGCTTAACAGCAGCAAAAAAAAAAGAATTGCTTTCCTACAAAACCAGTCTGTAAAAATATGTGAATGAGGGGTACAAGGGAAGTTCAATGGTAGAATTCTCGCTTACCATGTGAGACACCCGGGTTGATTCCTGGCCTATGCACTTCCCCAAAACAACAACAACAAAAATTCAACAAATGGGGCTGCAATAACGGATAGTCACATGGAAAAAAGAATGAAATGTGACCCCCACCATACAGCAAGAAAAAAAATTTGTGAATATATGTTCTGATTTTCTCAAGAAGTGATGATTTCATGTACTCATATTTTGGAATATTGTACAAAATTAATAAATATGTGCTGAAGATACTGTTCCATGTTCTTCTGACATTGAACATGATAGTGGGGAGATCTATAGCCAAAGTGAAATTTTGCAAGTTCTATGTGCCTTATTTTTCCTGCCTATAGCCCTCTGTGATTGTTATTTTTTTAATGTTTGAAATTGTCTTCAACGTTTTTTCACTTGATAATTTTTTGCTCTCTGTTAGTAAATCTCAGGTTATGCTGAGTTTTTTTTTGATCTGCAGATTCAATATAGTTTTCTTTTATTATTTTTGTAATGTTCTTTTTAAATTATTTTTCATCTTAAGGAATCTCCTTTGTCTGCCTTATTGAATCACAAATGTTTTTAAATCTTAGTTCTTCATCGTATTCTGTATTATATCCTCAGATCTATGCAATACAACACTGATTATATTTCAATTTACATTTCTTTCTTCCTTCTATATCATAGATAGAAGCTCTATAATGCTCATGCTTTTTCACGATTTTCATATTCTGAGGTCTTGAGATATCTTTTTTGAATATTTTAATCTTTTCCTTGAGCTATTAGCTCAGAGATATTATATTTTCACAAATTTCTTTGAGAACATGAGAACTTCCTTGAGCAAGTCATTATATTTTGCATATTCCTTTACTCTTTTTATTTCTTTCTCATTTTTAAATTCATATTTCTACAATCAGAAAGTCTACATGTATTCAGATTCTCACATGAGATAACAGTTCACTCATAAATGTTTCACCATCTTCCTTTCTATCTCTCCTTTTCTTTCTTTCTCCCTCTCTTTCCAATATTGAAATAAACTTTCAAAATAATGACTATAAAGCCCTCAGAGATCCAAAATTACAAAATCTCCTTCACCAATGAATAGAAATGGTCTTCATTATTACTTTGATTACAGTAATTAATCCTTCTCTTTACAAAAAAAGTAGCCTTGTAGCTAGATCATGTAATGGAAGCCTTCTCTATCCAAGTCAACTTAAAATAGCCACATCGCTGCAATCACGATTATAGCAAGAAACCCCATTGCATATCAGTGAAGACTGAATTCCAGCAGCCTGGCTGTGTGGCAAAATATGATCTTACATCTCTTTGGAGTATGTAATGAGCCATGTGCTTTGGTGTGTGATTGCAGGTGTAAATGTCAATCTGGCCTTACAGGTTGGCATCTGAATATGCAATTTGCTATTTTATGCTCTGGCTTGTTTTTAATGTTCAGGTGCAATAGTAAATGTACCTCCAAGAGGCGGACACTGCGTTTTCACAATGCAATAGTCAGGAGACTTGTTCAGAACATGTGGGAGACTAGCAAGACTAATGAATCTCTATTACTAAATTTATTTCTGTTGACAGTTTAACGATCAAATATGAAGCATCCATATGTAGAATTTACTTTATAGCTCTCATTTAAGGGCATGGTAATGTATTTTCAATATATTGCTAAAAGTTAAATCTAATGGATATAAAAACCACTTCTCTTTAAGAGAAAGCAGTTTGAGTCTAATCCACATTTCTCACTGCAAAAGTGTAATCTCAAAAGGAAAAACACATTTCAGAAATAATTAAAATAGTGCACATATATCTAAAGACATGCTAGACAGCCATAGCAAAGCAAACTGTGAAATAGCCATTTTATATGATAATGGAAGGCTGTATAGGATTTATGTTGTTAGTAATAAAGTAAATTTTATATATAATAATTTGGAGAGAAACTAGGTGCAGAAGAGCATGTGAAAAAGTGAGCCTTTTTGTAGCTATAATAGTCTAGTGAGAGAAAGACTATACATTTGTAATATGTAAGAATTTGTCAAATGATAAAACAATGTGCAAGTTTTTAAAATAAAATTTATTTTAGAACAGTTTTAGATTTGCAGAAAAATTGAACATATAGCATAGAATTCCCATCTACCTCATATCCTGTTTCCCCTATTGTTAATATCTTATAATAGTATGGCATATATGTTCACAATAAATGAACCAATATTGGCATATTATTATTAACTTAATTCCATACTTCATTCAGATTTCCTTAATTCTTACTTAATGAAATACAAAAACCCACATTATATTTATTTGTCCTATCCCCCTAGGCTCCTCTGGGATGTGACCCAGTTTCTTAGACTATCCTTGTTTTTGATGACCTTGAGAATTTTGAAGAATGCTGGTCATGTGTTTTGCAGAGCTTCCCTAACTTGGGATTTTTCTGATGTTTGTCTCATGATTAGAATGGATTTATGAGTTTTGGAAGGGAGAGCACAGAGGAGAATGTCTTTAGCATCAGATCACATCAAGGGTACATACTATTAACATGACTTATCACTGTTACTGGTAACCTTGATCCTCTTTTGAGGCTGTTTGCCAGCTTTCTCCAGTGTAAAGTTTCTTTTTTTCTTGCTGATTCCCTACTGTCGTCTGGAAGGAAGTCATTATATGCAGCCCACACTTAAGGAGTGGGGAGCTGTGCCTCACCAACTAGAGGGCAGAATATCTACATAAATTATTTGGAATTCTTCTACAAAGGATATTTGTCAGTTCTCCCACATTTTTTATTCAATCATTTATTTATATCAGTGTGGACTCATGGATATTTATTCTATGCTTTAGGTTATATCCAACACGTGTTTATTAATTTCTTTGTTCAAATTTTTCCAGCTTTGCTCCTGGGAGTTCTCTCAATGGCATCTGTGTGTCCCTTTGTCATATTCCAATTATTGTGAGTCTGTTTTGTTTTGTTTTTTTTAAGCATTTCCTTACTTTCTGACACTACAAGATGATCCAGGTACATCTGGTGTATTTCTTGCCTTAATCCTAGAATCAACCATTTCTCTAAGGAGCCCTAGTTCCTTTTACTGCAGAGTGGTATTAGAAACCAAGATCTAAGTGCTAGGTTTCTCATTTCTACTGGGTTGTTATGGCTTCTAGATCTTCTGGGCTGACAGAGAAGGAAATGTATGTATGTATACTAGCAATTTACATACATACACATGCCTATAAACTGATGTTTCCAACTCTAATCTATTATCACATGGATCATTCTATCTCCTCACTTTGCTTATCAATAATCTCACATTTCAACAGTAAGAAATCTGGCTCTGCTACCTGCCATCAATTTACTTAATTGTTCATGTCTAGTATACATGTATAGTGGTTCCAGAATGATCGCATATCCCCATGGGAGATAATGTTATCATCTAGAATTCAGTGGTTATGTACATTTTGCCTTTGGTCTTACTAGCTCTACTCATTTCCAGTGTTACTTAGCCATCACCAGGGAGAAAATCCCACTCTTTCAGCAAAATTCTTCTTGTGTTTGTAATACAGTTAGATTCTTTCTTCACGTGCTGCTTTATATACAAGAATACCTTAACCTCCTAAATGATTATTTTTAATTTGCACATTAAGGTTCATTCTTTTTGCTATTAAGTTACATGGTTTTATAAATGTATATAGTGTCATGTACGCATCATTACAGTAAAAATATTGCCTGTGTTTTACCCTTTCAACCTTCTCCCCCACTCAGAACCCCTGGCAACCACTGATCTGTTCGCTGTATATATAGTTTTGCTTTATCCAGAATCACACTTGAAATCATACATCATGTAACTTTTTCAGACTGCCTTCTTTCACTTGAAAATATTTAAGTTTCATCCATATCTTCATGTTGGTTCATAGTACATTCCTTTTTATTGCTGAACAGTATTCCATTGTGTAGATGTATCAAAATTTTCAATTTATTTATTGAAAAACACCTTGGTTGCTTCCAGTTTTTGATGATTATGAATAAAATTTCTATAAATATTTTGCATTGAAGTATTTTTGTGGGCATACATTTTCAAATCGTTTGGTCAAATACCTAAGAGGATAGCTGCTGTCTTATTCACAACATGTTTAACTTTGTAAGAAACTACCAAACTGCCCACAAACAATGAATGGTTTCCTATCATCCCATATTTTTGCTGAGAATGGTATTATTTGGATTTTTTTCTATCTGTTGTCAAGTTCACTGATCTTTTCCTTGGCCATGACAGTATACTATTACTGCATGGGCCCACTAGAACGCATTCTTCATTTCTGTTACAGTGTTTTACATTTCTAACATTTGCTTTTGATTCTTTCTTCTAGTTTCCAGCTCTTTGCTTACAATACCTATTTGTTTTTGCATGTTGTCTACATTATCCATTAGAGCCTTAAAATACTAATCATAGTTATTCTAAATTTCCTGCTTGGTAATTCCAACATCTGTGTCATATCTGAGTCTGGTTCTGATGATTGCTTTGTCTCTCTAGACTGTATTTTTCTTGTTTTTGGCATGCCTTATAATTTTTTGTTGAAAGCTGTGCATGTAGTTTTGGGTAAAAGGAACTGATGTAAATAGGCCTGCACTGTGAGGATTTATGCAAATCTGGCTAGTAGTGAGGCTGTGTTTAATGTTTATTATAACTGCAGATACTTGAAGCTTCAGATTCTTTTAGTGTCCTTATTTTTGTGTCTCTTCATGACTTTGAGCTTCCTGAATATTCCTCCATCAGATAAGGTCTGTGGCTTGCAGCTCTTTCATCTGTAATCCATTATTATACTAGAGCCTTGTTGGTGTGCTGGCAAGGTGTAGGAGAAGAAAATATTCTATAGTTTTCTGGATAAATCTTGGTGTTTTAGTGGGCTTGTGAATTGGGTTATGAACTTCACAAATGTTTATTGACACAGCTCTTTCCCTGTTTCCTGGCCGTAGCATTCCTAATCTATTTCCTTGAACTCTAATTCTTATTGACTATATTTTTCACCATTAGGTGAGACAGGAAGGCTAAAAAGTCTGCAGTGGGAGAAATTCCCTTTCCCAGGTTAGGGTAAGGCTCTGGAAAAGTCTTTACCCCTAGAGATTAGGTATTTGTTGTGGAAAAGGCTCTGGGCATATTTCACAAGAGCCACATGAGGATTTTCTTCCATCCTTATTGTGAAAGTATAGTGGGCTTCCTTCCTAAGGATTCCTTAAGACTGTGGTCCCCAGAAGTTCCACACTTCATTCTCTTGCTAGTCCACACTTTGCCTCCAGCATTTTATCCTAATTAAGTTTATGTCTCCTGTGGCTTTGGTTCCAGGTATGAAAATCTCAGTTACTATCTCTCACCACCATTATTTTGGTGTGGTGGTTTGCCCTAAACTCAGTTCTCTAATAAATCCAAGAATGGCTATCAACTTTTCAATTGTCAAAGTTTTTCTTGTTTTAAGGATGAGAGTAACAAACTTACAAACTATTTCAGGTTGGGGCTCAAATAAGAAGTTATATATGTGCAATTTTTTTGAGACCAAGTTCTTCTGAAATTTTAAACCTCCTCAATAAATTCTGAAGACTGAAAACTAAGATTTATAACAATTAATATTAAATTAAATGATAGTTAAAGATCAGTAAGAAAGAAACCAAATTGAATCTAAAGGTCTATTAAAACTTTAACACTTTTGAGAAGAATAATTCATTTACTTGTTTTTAGGATGATTGAGTAAAATTATATATTGTTCTCTTCATTAGTAATTCTGTAAAACATAGTAGTTTACACTGTTACCTGGTATCAATGGTCAGTTGGTTCTTCTGCATTATAAAAGGCAAAATGCTTTAAGAGGAAATAAGAAATTTCTTAAATCTTTAGTTTATAATCCTAGTCAGATAGAGTTACACTCACATCTTGGGCACTGCCATCCTTTAAACAAGAAAATTATGAATTAATGAATCAATTAATTCACAATTAATTAACTTCTTGCCAGAAACGGCTCTATATTTAAATGGATTACTTTGTATCCATTGAATTCTTTCATCTATTTAACTGAACTCAGCTCTTAATCTAGGGTTCTGAGAGTCTGTGAATTCCTACTAAATTGTATTCAAAATGTTATAATGATGTTTGCTTCTTTTTTGGGAGAACTTCAGTGATTTTCATTAGCTTTTCAAGAAGATGTATGACCTAAAAACATTTTAAAATCATCACACGGAGTTAAGTACTTGACTCTGAGACCCTAATTTCTGAGTTATGACCCTTTAGATCTAATATCAAAGACAAAGTATACCTCTCAGAATCCTAACATTTTTGAGACAACACACACTTATCAGTGTTCTAGTGCTTCAGGAGATGAAAGCATAAGTACACATTGAACCTAACCTTTACAAATCATTGAATTATTGCTTAACAAAGATAGTTTTGTAGCTGAACATATCAACTAACAAAAGAGAAAACTTTCCTTTTCAATTATTTGTAAATAATATGTATAATTGATTAGAAATTAATTCCCCACATAAAGCAGTTACCAAATACCACATTTCAGAATTCTTAACCTAACAATAGTGTTCTGGTTTGCCAAAGCTGCAAGAATGTAACACACCAGAGATGGATTGGCTTTTAATAAAAGGGGATTTATTTAGTTAAAAACGTACAGTTCTTCAAAGGAAAGACAGCTAACTTCCATCTGAAGTTCTTCCTTACGTGGGAAGGCACAGAACGATCTCTGCTGGCCTTCTCTCCAGGCTTCTGTGTTCCAACAACTTTCCCCGGGGTGATTCCTTTCTGCATCTCCAAAGGCCTGGGCTGAGCTGTGAATGCTCAGATGAGGTATGCTGAGCTGCTTGGGCTGTGCTGCATTGAGCTCTCTCATTTAAGCATCAGCCAATTAAATCAAACAGTATTTATTGCAGCAGGCACGACTGCAGATGTAATCAGATAAGCTTCACATTCCATTGGCTAACGTCCATAGCAGCAAAACTAGGCACCTTCACCTGACCAAGTTGACACCTGAACCTAACTACTACAAATAGTATTCAGCAATAGGTGCTTTTCATTGTACCAGTGTATTTTCTTAGGCTCAGTTCATACATAAATCAGTTTCCTTCTACTTTTGTTCCTCTCTCTGCTTTTAAAGGTAAAATAACATTTTCCAACTCAGTGAACTACTTACCTGGAAATATAAGGCTCCTGATAGGCTTTCTAATTCCCATTCTACCAAAGGATATATAACTTTGGAATAAGGAAACAAGGTTCTGATTCTAGTTCCATTAATTTGTAGATGAGTAGCCTTGAACAAGTCATTTTACATCACAAAGGTCTATTTTCTCTGCTGTGAAATTTTCCTTCTTATTTTGTTCTGTTATTATGAATATTACAAAAGTAAATGAATACTCATATTTGTGGAATATACATTCATAGATAATATAATATATTTATGTACATGTAAAATTTTCTTCTAATGAAAAAGCAGAAAATTTATTTAAATAATCTCACTACTTTTCACTGAATCACTGAAAAAGGGATCAGACTTCATCTAGAGATCCAAATGAAGGTAAATCAGAAAACTGGGTGAAGGATGATATGGCTCATATCTTCAAACTTCAAACTCTGTGTGAGACCAAAGGGAGAGATCTTTATTTGGTGCTAAATTTATATTTTGAGTAACACATTATTTAAGAGTATCAAGTCAGTTTACTTGAACACCATTATCATATGGAATCTTGAATAGGGCGTGAGATCTTGCTGGTTTGTACAAGTTAGTATGATGCCCTGATATATCCCAGAGTAATTTGGGCAGAGAATGGAGAAGTATTTGCAGGGCCCCTTTGGGAAAGGAAAGAAAGGAGGAAATGTTGAACTTCTCCATCTGGGGAACTCCTGATATTCTCACAAGCAGTGGGGACAAGCAATTTAATAGGCTGAGCTCTCAATCTTAGCGTTCACCCCTATTTGAAGCTTATACCTGCAAAGGAGAGGCTAAGGCTACTGATAATTGTGCCTGAGTCACCACCAAAGAGCCTCTTTTGTTGCTCAGATGTGGCCTCTATCCCTAAGCCAACTTGGCAGGTGAACGCACTACATCCCCCGGCCCCCCCAGGTGGGATATGAGTCCCAGGGGTGTAAATCTCCCTGACAACTGGGACCTGACTCTCGGGGTGACCCAGGACCCAGCATCATTGGAATGAGAACGCTTTCTTGATTTAAAGGGGGAAGAGAGAAATGAGACAAAATATAATCTCAGTGGCTCGGAGATTCCAAACGGAGTTGGGAGGTTATCCTGGAGGTTACTCTTATGCATTATATAGCTATCTCTTTTTAGTTTATGATGTAGTGGAGTGGCTAGAGGGAAATACCTGAAACTGTTGAACTGTGTTCCAGTAGCCTTGATTCTTAAAGAGACTGTATTATTATATAGTTTTTACAATGTGACTGTGTGATTCTGAAAACTTTGTGGCTGATGCTCCTTTTATCCATGGTATGGACAGATGAGTTAAAAAGTAAGGATAAAAAATAAATAATGGGGAAGATACAGTAAAAATTGGGTAGATTGAAGCACTGTGTGTCAATGAGAGGGAAAGGTGAAGGGTATGGGATATATGAGTTCTTTCTTTTCCTCTCTTTTTTAATCTTTTTTTTTTTGCATTTTAGAAAGTGCAAATGTTCTAAAAATGATATGGTAAAGAATACACAACTATTTGATGATATTGTTGATGTTGATATTGATATTGATAATATTGATTGTATAATATAGTTGAACTGTATGTGGGTGGGTATTTCTCAATAAAAATATTTTAAAAGAAACAAACTAAGCCTTGATCAAAGGTCCTTCATTGTTTGCATTTTTGGTTCTCAGTCAAAAGTTTTGACAGACAAATCATAAATGAAAGGATAATGCAGAGCATATATTCAGAATTTACTCTCTTTCAGCAATTAAATGAGCCAACAAATATATCTGGGATATATCCAGCAATTCCCAGTTGAGCTTGTGTTTCTACAAATTAAAATGTGAATTCAATGGCCTTTGAAGACACAGTCCTCACCGCCATGGGGTTAGTTCCTACTTTGAGGTTATAGGGTTTCTTCCCAAAGACCCAGACTGACCTGAATCCAAATACCTATAATTATGAGGGAATTGGGCATCATTGGGGATCACATGTATGAGAATTGGTGTTTCTGTTGGCCAATTGGAATTGTCTTGGGGACTTTTGAAAATCTTGATGTCCATGCCACAAGGCAGAGAAGTAAAATTAGAATATCTGGGGGTGGGACACAGGGATAAGTGCATTTTAAAGCTCCCTAGGTGATTCCAAAATGTTGTCAGAGCTCCCAGGTGATTCCAATGTGCAGTCAAGTTGGAGAACCATTGTTTTAAACAGACACTAACAGATCATTACCTTGTTACTTGGAACAATGCTGCAAAGTCCTTTCTAACCAGCTCTAGAAAGTTCTTTCTAGCCAAGTCTTCAATCTACCTGGCATACAGAAATTTACAAACAATTAACCAAGCAATTGCAAACTGTATAATGTATCTGATTCTACTCATTCTTAATTTACTCCTTTATTAGATACCACACTGTCCTCCAGGCTATATATATGTATAATATGTATGCATTTATTTTTTAACTTGTGTTGGCAGGACAACTTTTGAACAAAGAGACCATTGTGTATGTGTTTGAGTAACTGTGTTCTGTACCACATAAGGAATTTTCCCTATTTTGATACAACATTAGGGACACTCATCAGATTTTGTTTTCATTTTAATAGCTGCTCTGCAGGACAAAATAAGTATTCTTAATCAATAATCTATCTCTTTCTAGTTAATAGTACTGTAAACAACAAAGAAGACAATCAATGAAAGGTAACAGTTTTGATGCCAAAGCTAAAAATTCTTCCTTCTATCTTACTATCATACCATTCACTAAACTCAAGCAGTGAGACATGACAGAATTTGATAGGTATCTCTTTTTCCTTCAAGCTGGTCTGCCAGAAGCCAATTCAGACAAACACATAACCCAGGAACTCCCTCGCTTAGGAAGGAAATGCAGATGCTGGCAAATGAGCTGAGCACATGTACCCTCAACATAAGGTTGGGCACAGACTGACGAGCTGAAGACCTTATATTTGGTTCACTTATCCCACGTTGAGGGAAAATTTATATTCCTATCCATTAGAAGGGAGAGATGATAAACCACCTCTGTTTTTTTTTTCCTTTTTAAATCGAGAGTGATATAATGACTACAACAGAATCAATTGCTTTGAAAGTAATGGGGTGAGGCTGTTCACACCATTACTTTCAGCTCCGGCTTCTTGCCAGTTCCATCCAGCAGACATAACTGAGTTCAGTGATTTGCACATCCTGTATTAGCAAGTTCACAGAGTTTTTGGAATCTTCCCTCTCTATCCCAACACACACACACACACACATGCTAGGGAAATAAGAGCTAGATTTCAGCAGCTTCCAGAAAGAAATTCAGGCTAAATTCCACATTTGGAGCTCATCCATGTTAGTTCTTATATCCACAATCTTTGTACCTTTTTCAGAAAAATCCTTATTTTACAAACAACTACTAATTAGAAAGGCTGGTTAAGAGCTGTGTCTCCAGAAATGGATTTCATGTGGAGTTCCTGGGTCACTCATCATAGCTGAATCTTAATTACCGTTCTGCTAAAAGTAACACCAACGTTAAAAAAAAAAATCACCCTACTAATTTTATTTAACCAGAAATGGGTCTGAAGAATACAAACAAGGAGTATCGTGTCAAATTATTTTTCGATTTTTTTTCTCTATAAATTCACATTAATTTTGAAAACTATTTTAAAAGATAAATACTGATTTTCAAATTGGGACCCCGGGCTATGCATGGGTTTTACTTTTCCAAGGATGTACCTTGTAAGGGGCTGTTGTGTTGTAGGGAGACAGACATTCATGCTTTTATCTTATTTAAATCTGTATGTATAACTAATTTGGTTTATATTTAAAAACAAATACAACATAATACAATAAAATGCTCATGGTCATATATCCATTTAAAGAGAAGCTCTTCGATGTGGTAAACTTTTCCGAGATCCAGGTGTTGTTATATGAGGTAGCAGTGAACCCTCATCCAAAAATGAAATAGGAAGGAAGCATCACTCTTGGTTGTTTCTAAAATTAACAAGATTTGATTATGACACATAGCCATTGGAACAAAGCTGAGATCGATTTTCAGGTTTAAGTGTGTGCTTTTAGGCTTTAGAATTCTTTTTTGCTTTTTTAAGTTTGTATACTCTTTCCCTAAGGGATTTTTCAGTCCCTCACGGGTGGCTTCAGATCTACAAGTTCCAGTGTGGACTTGTCCCCAGCTTCCCCACTCACTTGAACCTCATTGTCTGGGACATTTTCAAATTGGAAGATGTGCCTTGCTTTAAAGTAAGCCCCATGACAGTACACTTGAATCTAACCATATCTGTGGCTAACAGAGGTGCTTACCTCACTGGCACGTGATCCACAAGTTCTGCTAGTACTGTATATGGGCCCCACCTTTCTCTCCTTCTCCTTTCCACATCACTTGGGGTTTCCTGGCCAAGAAACAACTTCTTGGGAAGGATGTCTGAGGATGTGCCACAAATTGAACCTCAGGGCTGAAACGACGAGCTGGCATCCCCATAATGTGTGTCAGAGATCAAAAGTGAAAAACTTAATGATTTAACAATTATTTTTCTTCCTCTCTCCCCTTGAAAAATAACTCCGAGGCAACGTACTCATTTGGAGTAAGGCTGTGACAAAGGCAAGGGTTTAATCATGCAGGGGAGGGTGGCCAGAACATTTATTTGTGTTCAATGAGCTGAGATAATTTTATCTCTATTTCCAGATCTCCCGGAAAAAGATTTTTTTAGGGCCATTCAAAAATGGCATGCTTTTAACACGCACCCTTTATTTTAAGGACCTGGAAGGAATGTTTGAGTCATCCTCATTTCACAGAAATTTTCCTGAAAGGGGAGGAATATGCCTGTTTGCTTCGCATGTCCTTGGCCTTAGATGTACTGAGCTGATAGGGGAATCTGACAGTCTTTGTTCTAAAGTTAGCCCTCAGACTCTATTTCAGACTTAATAGGGGAAGAACTGAACTTTGTAATTAATACCCAGGAAATCAGCAATCAGCAATGGCAGGAAGATAAAACTGGTGTGTGATTGCATCCCAACTGACCCCCAACAGAAAAGGGCCCATGAGGGCACCACAAAGGAGAAGTAGCAATAGCCCCAGCAGAACCCCTTTGTAGCTGGTTCTGATTTTTTTAAAATTCACTTTATTCAGAGCAAAAGCAGGTGTTATTTTTGCCACTATGCTTCTGGCTATTTACCTTGGACTATGTGTACTTATTTATGTTGGTGTGAATGGAGAAGGGGATGGTTGCTTTATCCTCAACTGTGAGTGCTCTGATAAGCCAGAGTTAGGCTCTTCATCAGGATTCAGGAACTTTTTCCCTTCTGCTCTTGCATGGAAGGGAGGTTATCTGAGAACTGGCTTTTGATCTAGCTGGCCTCTGAGGGAACAAGCACTTTTGAAGGGTCTTGAGCAGGAATGAACTGGGATCCTGCTCCTTGGAAACCACTGATGTTGATCTTTTAAAGAGCTTATATCTGTTGGAGAGAACAATAATTTCTTGATTGATTTTGTTCATCTACAGAAATGACAAAGAATGCTCGGAAAATGATAAATTCTAAAGAAATTATATGTGCACAAGCATGGTGCTCAAGGTTTTTATCAGTGTATGTGCATCTATGTATATCTATATGTCTATGTGTGTGTGCTTGTGTGTACGTGTGTGTTTGTGCTACTCAAAGAGACAGGAAAAAATTGAAGTCACATCCACCTTAAAATTCAGGGCAAACAAATCTATGCTTACCTTACAGTGAGTGATCCTTCGCTCAGTTTCAGTTACTTCCTGGATGCTCTGAAATCTCATTTGTGTCACCGACTCTTACCTTTTATTCAGTATACCTTCAGCCCACCAAGAGTGTGTAAGGGACATAAAATTTATTACCACCATTTATGGAATAAACTGATACATATTTCCTGATGTGATGTAATTGACAGTAAATATAACCTATATGGTATTCTTTCCCACAAAAATATTTCTCCTGCATCTAATCATGAGGAAATAATCATATGAATCCAGATTGTGGGACATTTTATAAGACATCTATACTGGACTCTAAAATTTCCAATGTTATGAAACCAAAAGAGAAAGAAAGAGATAAAGCAAATGTGCCACAAATTTGACAGTTGTTAACCCTAAATGAATGCTATAGAGATATTTAATATGCTAGGATTCTTTCAACTTCTCTGAAGATTTGAAATTATTTTCAAAATTAGGGTTTGTCTTTTTTTTTTTTTTGGTAGGGGGGGTTGTCTGATAACACTTTTGAAAGTATTTTCTTAAGTCAGAACATTATCCACCATGTGTCTCGTAGTTGCTAAAAGATTGAGAGTCCTTGCTTAAGAGTGTGATGCTATAGTGTGGTGACACCTGCCTAAGAGATACATGAAATCGTCAGCCAGCAACCTCATATTTTTCACTTAGGGAGATGTTTTAATTAGTAATGTCAACTGGAGATCATAACCAATTTAAGTCTTGGTTTTTTCACACGGTTTAATGTCTACTTCAGAAGACTTTTGTAAAAATTAAATGAGAAAGTTCATAAAAAGCACCCCACTGTAGTGCCTAGCACATAATTGGTGCTTCATCAACAGTGATTTCCTTTTCCCTGGATGTTTTAGACCCACGTGGATGCGACACCCTCTCTGAGCACTGGAGTTATAATTGGCCATATTGAAGACTGATACGGTACTTTGCCCCATATAAATAAGTAACCCAGTTCCTGAACTTCCCTTGTGTGTGTGTGTGTGTGTGTGTGTGTGTGTGTGTGTGTGTGTATATCAATAGCTTAATAGATTGGGACTTTTTGAGTTTTCTCCATCTCTGCATTCATAGAAATCATTGTCTTTTAGTTAGCAAGAGCTCAGTGAACATTTCAGACTAAATATAACCATGACGGTTATTAGCACTCTACCTTTTCCAACAAGCAACTCTTAACTTGGATTACCTAAATTTGGGGTAATTTTTTACTCTATAATGAACCTTTACTGAAGCCTGGAAAATCTTCTGACCGCAAGCATAGACCATGAAAGGGAAAGAAAAGGAAAACGAAGAAAAAGAAGTCTTTTATCAATACACTTGTCATCTTCTAGTGAACTTTAATTAAAATTAATCTCTGTTTTAGGATAACTTTTCAGCTTATTTTTTGTAACTATTTTCTCATTGATGAAGAAAAATGTGTTCATGGATGTTCATACATAACATTTCATTTCTCCCTCTCATTCCAACCTATTTTGGGAATTTTTTTCTCATATTTTGAAAACTTAGCACAGTAACCAGTTATCAACTGGAATTTAGAACCGTGCATATAGAAACTCCACCAAGAAAAGAGGGCATTGCCTTACTAGGTAAGGCAAAATTAATGGACCAAGTAAATCATACAAAATGTAACACATGATTTCAGAATGCGTTGGGTGGTGGGAAAGAATACATAGAGGAAACATAGAAGTCTTTCAAAGAGAAAGAATTTAAGCTCAACTCTGAGATCATAAAAGCAGAGAGAAAAGAGAAACACATTTTAATAGAAGGAGCATGGGTCCTGAGACAAGAATATGGATCACATTTATTTAATTAGAAACACAGGCTGACCTTAATACATGTTAGGAAAATTGTGCAAGTTACTTACAGACTTATATGTGTTATGAGTGGATTAAATATTGGGGTGAAATAAGTGTTTGCCTACACAAGCTAATGAATTTGGAAAGAAAGTAGTTTAAAGTTAAGTTTCAACAATAATTCAGGGAAAATAAGTAAGGAGGAGCAAGTGGGTAAATCCCTGGTAGTCGGGTGTCTGATCTTAGAAAGAGGGAGACATTAAGACAGTACCAGGAAATTGGACCCATGGTTTGACTGCCTAGGATTCTTTTTTTGTTTTTGCATGGGCAGGCACCAGGAATCGAACCCGGGTCTCTGGTTTGGCAGGTGAGAACTTTGCCTGCTGAGCCACTGTGGTCTGCCCCTAGGATTCTTGCTTGGTAGTTGTTGAAGCAGTGTTCTTACATTGATTGTCTCCCATCGTGGGTACCAAGTGATACTGTGAAGTGGAGTTCAGTCTATGAATTGGACAGAACTCTAATCTATCTACATGAGGATCTTTGTGGATATTAGCTAGCATGGGGCAAATACCAGCTGGGCCACAGGACTTCCCTCTGTTACCTTCCCTCTACCATATATGCATAACTTTCTCTAATACTTCAGGACTCCTGTAAACCCAAATAAGAGTCCCTGGAGACTAGAGATGTGAAGGGAGAGAGCAGCTTCATGGCAATCAGTGTGGATATGTTTTAGGGTTGGAGAGATGAGTTAAACAAATTTGAGATCCCATGGCTGAAATGTTGAATATTATGATGTTTGTTGCTGCAAATACTATGAAGGTGTGAAGCACAATGAGATTGTCAAATAAGAGTACTTGATTTAGATTGGGAAGGTCAGTGAAGCTTCTCTGAAGAAAGGACATCTAATCTGAGTTGAATGAGAAGGAGTTAGTTGAAGAATGGGGAAAAAAGCCCTTTTGTCATCCAGCCCAGCACGTACCAGAACCCTGAAATGGTAACCATCTTAGTCAGCGAAGGGTACAAGGTGAGGCTGGAGAAACTGATAGTGGTCAGATTATACAGACTTCATAGATCAGCTTTTAAAAGTTTAAGTGACTCTCGTATTTGTGAGTTAAAATCCTCACTCTATCTTCTGTGTGGAGAACAGTTTGGAGAAGAGCAGGATTAAAAATGACGGGAGGTGAGGTGCAGCTCTAAGGCTATTGCATGAATCCAGATGGGAGATAATGGTGGCTTGAACTGGGGTGATATATAATAAAAGTAGAAATTAATGACAGTCTCAAGACTTTTCCTGCATGTGGCAGTGACTAGGACTAGGACATGGCTTAGATATGGATATGATGGAGGTGAAAGCAAGGAAATAAAACATACCGTATTAAGTAAAATCCATTCTAAAGAGAATTGGGATAACCAAATATATACCATTGAAGTTTTATTAGAAAATAACAGGGACAATTTAAAACAACACTGATCTGATAAGGTTCTTATTAACTACATTTAATCCAAAATTTAGGGGAAAAACTTCTCTTTAAACAAAAATAAATGATTCATAATGCTGGGCATCTTGAATTTTATTTTGGCTTCAGAACAGTGAATTTCTGGCCTGTATCGCGCAAGAAAATAAATTTGAGGAATATGATGGAAACCAAGTAAATTCTTTAATATCCTTTTGATAGTGCCTAGTCATTTTTCCCATTACTAATTCAATTATACCAAATCTGAGTAACTAAGTTAACTGGAAAATCATTTAAAAATATCTAATAAAACAAAGGATAACTTTCATGTTCCCGTAGTAGAATAGTACTTGTGATTTACCGTTACATATACTCAAATAAAGTTAAACTCACTCATTAAAGGATGTTATGAGATTCTTAAGAGGACATGTTCTACTATACTTTAAGATATCTAATCATAAAATACCTGGGCATGGAAGTGAGTCATATCTGTCTAAACTGTACAAATTAATGGGAAAAATGCATGTCCCACTCTATTGGTTAGGCTAGGCTATGATAGGCTGTAGTAACAAACACTTTCTGTAAAAGTAATGATTCAAATATATTTTCTTTCATCTCTCTGAGCATTTTTAAGATCATTTTTCAAAGGCTTTGTTTAGTATGTCTACATCCTGGTCCTTTTTCATTGATGAATTTCTGGATTCCTTTCTGTCTTTTACACTTTTGTTGCACATTGTAGATTACAATATTTAAAAATGTTCACTCTGGGACTTATTCCCTGAGATGTCTGTTTCTTAATTTTGTAACCAGCTGGTAATAATAAAGGGACTTCTTGAGCTTTAGCCTTTCTGGCAGGGAGCTCTGCCCAAGGCAGATGAGTATGCAAGATTTTCCCTGTGTTTCTGGGCCTGTGTCTTGTCCGGGGTTTTTGCTTGTTAGTTGTTTTGGAGGCCTACGGTTTACAAGAATTTGGTTGGCCCTTCCATTTTTACTGGAGGCATATCTCCCCCTCCTGGGTATTTGAAGGCAGGAAGCCATTGCCCCAGGCTGTCTACCTCTATAGTTACATATACTTTTGTGTCAATAAGCTGTTGTGGCTGGAAGGGCAAATTCTGGAAGGAGAGGCATGCTATAGAGGACTTTGTCAACTATTTCCCAATTGAAACAGGGCCAGGGTCCCAAGCAGGGTGTAAAGATTGGCTCGAAAGTACCCTGATGAAGAGCTCAAGAAGGGTCCCCTAATGAAGAGATCATTACCAAAACAACTATTAAATATGAAAGAACAGTCTGAAACAACTATTTCCAAACCCCAGAGCCCAGAAAACCCTGTGTAGCATCCAGGAAAGAGTGGAAGGAAGAGACTGATAAATTACAGTGAGGAACAGTAAATTGCTCTCTCAATGCAGGGCGCACCATGGGGAGGCCAGCCCCTGGTTTGTTTGATGGTGACAATAAGGGATATAAAAATGCTATTTCCCAAGACCAGTGGTGGGCACAGCAGGTTACTTACATTATTTTTGGATTAGCAAATTTGAATAACTGAGGGCCTGACTCTGAGGGTGGACATCGTTTCAACCCCAGACAAAGACAGTAGTCTAGGCCATTGTTTCAACGCAACCCAGACAAAGGCCATAGTAGAGGGAACTAAAAGATACTGTTCTTCTCAGGGCAACAGAGGACAGTTAGCTGAAGGGCTGCATCTGCAGGGCAGGCCAAGAAAGCTCAGCTCTGGGGAGCCATGGAAGAAGCTGAAAGTTGATGGAAGCTGAAGGAAAAAAGAGAAGACATTGCCATGTACATGGACACATGACAGAAAAGCCAAGGATCCAAGGATCACTGGCAGCCACACCAGAATTTTGTAGACCTGAGGGAAAAAACATCACCTTGCTGATCTCATTAGAGGACTTCTGCCCTCAAACCATGAGCCATTAAATTACCTTTGTTTAAGCCCAAACCACTGTATGGTATTTGTTTCAGCAGCTAGGAAACTAAAAGTGTTCTTTACAAAGAAAGTACGTGGGTTAGATAAGCTTTGCTCAGGGATAAATTATTGCACTATTGGCTATGATTTCAATATTAATGAATCAATAATATACATTGAATAAGGCATCTTTAAATAGAATATATGTAAAACAAGGTTATTTTTGGTTGATTGACAGAAATGTTGTGACTAGTAGTTTAAAGGAAACTAACCCATGTATTTCTGCTAGGAGGAATAGTTCATTCTTTTCTAATTCGGTGTTCATGGTGACTTTATAGAACAAAACAATTGCAAATAATAAGAACTGACTATTATGTCCAACAAGTTGCTGGGGGATGGAACACTCTAATTCATATGCTCACACCTGACCCAAAATGAGAGAAATGCTGTAATTGCAACATGAGGGCTCTGCTAAAAAACAAACAAAAAAAAAAAACCAAGATATTTGCACTCCAGCTCTTAAATGCTTCAATCTCTGATACATATGAGGATATTCAATACAATTTTTTTTTTTGCATGGACAGGTACTGGAAATCAAACCTGGGTCTCCAACATGGCAGGTGAGAACTCTGCAGGCTGAGCCACCATGGCCCGCCAATAGAAATTTTAAGAATTGTAAAAATAATCTGTATTTGAAAGTGAGTCCTAAAAATTTGTACACCTAAAAATTTAAAATTTTCAAACATATATTTAAAATAAACTTGTAGGAGATCCACTCCTGAAATGATGGCACAAGGAACTCTGTGGGCCCATTTCCCTACTAAAACATCCATAAATTTTGAAAATTATTTTTTAAAAGACAGTATTTAAAATCTGTATATTGCCCTAGGGGCATAACCAAAGTGTTCAACATGAATTGTTTTAGAGAGATGTACATCAAAACTGCATTGGCATAACACTTCATAACCACTTAGGACATAACATGCAAAAATCAGCTGTAGTTCTTTGTAATAGCTACAAACAATCTGAAGACAAAGTTAAATAAACATTTCCTCTCAAAATAGTATTCAGCTGAATAAAATACTTAGGAATAAATTTAACCATGTGGTTGCAAGTTTTGTGCACTGAAAACTACAAAACATTGCTGAAAAGAAATTAAAGACAAACAAATTGAAAGACGTACCATGTTCATTAATTAGAATATTTAATTAGAAGATAATATTGCTCAAATATATGATTCAATGTAATTATCAAAATTTCGGTGACCTTTTTTTGCAGAAAAGGCAAAGCTGATCATGAAATTAATACAGAAACTAAGGTAACCTGAGGAGGTGAACAGTGTTGAAAAATGACAATATTAGGAGGACCCATACTTTCTGATGTTAAAACTTACAAGGAAGCTACAGTAATCAAAACAATGTGGTACTAATTTAAGGATAGACATATAGATCAAGGGAATAGAATTGAAATGAGAAATAAATCCATACCTCTACGGTTAACTGATTTATAACAAGAGTGCGAAGAATATTCAGTGGGAAAAGAATAGTCTCCTAAACAAATGGTGCTATAACAATTGGATATCCACATAAAAAAGAATTAAATTGGATGCTTAACGTGCAACCTGTACAAAAATTGCCTCAAAATGAATCAAAAATTTAAAAGTAAGAGCTAAAATTCTAAAATTCTTAGATGAAAACATAGGGATAACTCTTCATGACCTTGATAGCATAACATTGAGAAAGCAATTATCAGCATTAAAGTATATACCCAAATATGATTAAAAGGGGAGCTTTTAGTTTGTATATATGCTATGAGAATACAAATTTAAAAAACACCTAGGATTATCCAACACAAAAAATGAGCCATATTGTAAATGATGAACTATAGTTAATAGTCCAATTATAAAAAAAAGTTCTTTCATGAATTATAACAAATGTATCACACTAATGCAAATATTAATAATATGATATATGGAAGCTCTGTATTTTATGCATGATTTTTCTGTAAACCTACAATTTCTCTATTAAAAAAGATCATCACCTTCAATTTGTCAATAGTTTATTATATATGACACTAAAACCTGAGGAAAAAATACATTTGACCTCATCAAAATTAAAATATGTTTGTACTTCAAAGGAGGCACTCAAGGAATTGAAGAGACAATCCACAGAGTGAAAAAGAGTATTAGCAAATCATGCTTACGATAAGGTTCTAGGATCCACAATATACAAAAAATACTTACAACTCAACAAAAGAAGGAAACAATCCTATTTTAAAAATAGAATTAAAAAATGGGCAAAGGACTTTCAAAGACATTTCTCCAAAGAAGATGAACAAATTGTCAACAAGCAAATGAAAAGATGCTCAACATCATAACTTATTAGGCAAATGTAAATCAAAACCACAATGACATACTACTTTAGGTTCACAGATACACCTACAACAACAACCACAGCAAAGTGTTTGTTGATGAGTATGTGGAAAAATTAGACCCTTCAAGCACTGAGACATGGTGGGAATGTAAAATGGTGCAGGCACTGTGGAAAACAGCTTGGAGGTTCCTCTGTAAGTAAAATATAGAAGTACCCTATGACTGAGAAATCCCACTCCTACGTATATACCCTGAAGAATTAAAAACTGTGGTTCAAACAAAAATTTGGACATGAATATCCATAGCAGTTATATTCGCAACAACCAATAGGTGGTAACAATGGAAATGTTCATCAACTGATGATAAGCAAAATGTGATGTAGTCATATACAATAGAATGTTATTTGGCAATGAAAAGAAATATTAAATAAAAAGTACTGAAGCATGCTAGAGCATGGATGAACCTTGAAACATTATGCTAAGTGAAAGAAACCAGTTATAAGAGATCACATATATAACATTTCATTTTTATGAAATGTGAAGTATAGTCAAATCTATAGAGAAAGGAAGCTGATTAGCAATTGCCTAGAGATAGGGTGTGAGGGGAGAGTGGATGGGAATGAATGCTAGTGGGTTCAGCGTTTCTTTTAGGGAGTGCAAAAATACTCTAAAACTAGATTGTGGTTATAGTCAAACAACTCTAAATATGCAAAACATCACTGCATTGCATACTTAAATGGGTAAAATATAAAGTAATACATTATATCTCAATAAAGCTGTTTAAAATTATTCCATTAACATCTCAGTTGTTCTATTTTTTAAATATCACATAATTCAATAAATTATCCATTGATTCATATTGCAATGCTTTCTAGTTTTGCTCTATTAAAAAGAATTCATTACCAAACCCCTTTGCATATTGTAATGGAAATTTGGCCTCTGTGGGTCAAGGTTTTCTGCTAATAAGTTAATTTCATCTGTTATTGAAGACAAATGTGCAGTAAATACAGTTGATATTGTCAGGGTATTTACCACCTGACTATAAGAGTACCATCAGAGCTATACAGTTATTTTTCAACTACTCCTCTTAAGCAAATGATTAAGCCACCATAAAATGAGTAGCAATAATTTTCTGGCCATCACTTCTGGAGTGGCATCAACTAGAATTTCTACAGTCATAAGTAAAACTCTGAAAGAAAATTCTGTATGGCAATAACAGCTCCATACACATTACTAAGAAATACCAGCAGCCTTGCAGTGTTCTAACACTTTGCTGGGTAAAATCTTATGCCATCCAAAAAGGGGGTGATATGCTTAGTGGAAGTATTGTGGCTCAATGTGAGTATTTTTATATTTGAACTCTGAAATGTTTATTTGGAAAATGTTCTCTTCCTACTCAGAAACCGTTTACCCCTTTCTGTTTCCTATTAGAACTTGTTTCTTGGCTTGAGGAAGGCTTCTCTCAGTCATTCAAAATATTGGTTTCCATTTTAATAGATGGAAATATTGGACATAGATATGGTTAATGTGGGAAGCACAGAATGGAAATTGATGGATTTGCCATGTGTATCAAATCAATTTTTAAATCTCTTGAATTTTTCCTTTCTGCATTTACAGAAATACAAGTTTGTTTCAAGATTTTTAATCTTTTGTTGCTATGTTTTTATGCTTTCTAACTGAATTCCCTGGTTTCAGCCAAATTCCCCTCTAAATTGTGTGGTCAAATCAATGTCGCTACAAGTCCATGTCATTTGTTATCATTCCTTAATGAATTACAATGGCTTTCAGAGGAAGTCAAGCACTTTATCTTATGAATTCAAGATCATTGCTCATGTGGCTTTACCCTACAGATTCACCACAAAGCACTCTCTATTGCTCATACTCTGTCCCCCTGTACATAATGTTTATTTCTTTTTCAGTAGAGTATATCCTACTTTTTATTTGGTGGGTTTAATTATTCATTGAAACCTTTCTGTACTAGGTCCAGAACATAATAACCTTCTCCTGGCTGGACATTTTTTACCTTTTCTCACTTCGTATATATGGATGCATATGTACACATTTTCTCACTTTGTATATACTATGCATATATATACATATGTATGCATATATAGTATGCATGTATGTATGCTTATGTGTGTTTGTCTGTGTTATATGTGTGTGTGTGTGTGTGTGTATATATAATTGAATCTTTCTGAAGTTCACTTGTGAATGCATATCTTTACAGCAAATTTTTAATACTTTTTAATAAAAATTTTTGGATGACATTTCTATATTCAGCAAATGCATATCATATGCCTGACACTAAACTACATACTGAGAAGCAAGAAGATGCAATATCTGCCCCAGGAGCTTATAGCCTACTGGGATTTAAAAAAAAAAAAATTATGTCTTATCAAATGACCTCTTTAGAAGACTCGTGTTTTTATGACTTGTGGCCATGCTTCTTGCCCTATCACACTCAATTCTGTCTTAAATAACTCTGCAGGGTTAACATTCATGAGACTGCTCTGAGAATCTCTTTTCTTTAATTAAAAAATTCAGTAGCTTCCTACCGCTTAATGATGTAAGAAGAATTCCAGCAAGGTCTCCCTGGTATGTCCCCAACCTGCCTTTCTAGGCATATTTCACTAGATAGTAAGTTTCCAGGCATAGCTCATTAGAGTGTGAGTTCTACAAGGATAAAAATTATGCTACACACTCATTAATTTTTTTACCATACTTGACTGGTGACAAACCGCTTCCTATTTCTCTCTATATATACTGTTTTCTAATTCGATGCTTCTTTCTCCATTGGAATGCCTTCTTCATCAACTTAAAGTGTCATGTTCTAACAATTCCCAGCTCCCATGTAAAACATGCCCTGATCCCTATCTATACCCAAAAGTAATAATTCTTTCATATAAATGCCCATAATACTTCTATTTATTCCCTTCATGGAATTTGACTTGCTAAGCTTTTTTTTCTCTTAATAAGCTTTTTATTTTGAAATGATTTTAAATGTACAGGATAGTTGCAAAAATGCAAAATCTGTACAAAATATTTAAAATATATATCTTCATCCAAATACTCAGATTCACAACTTTTAAAATTTGGCCACTTTTGCCATATTATTCTATTGGTGTATATATGTAAGTATGTGTGTGTGTGTGTATGTATCTATTTAATCTAATTTACCATTTTCTAAATACTTGAATGTAAGTAAGTTGTATATTGAGCATTCATGCTGCATGAACACTTTTAGGTACTTTTCCTAAAAATAAGGATATTAATTTATGCTACCACATTAAGTACAATCAATAAAGGCATTTAACATTGATAAAAAGCTTATAGTTTATCTTCCAATTTTTTCATGCCCCAGTTATGTCCTCATAGGCATTTTCTCCTCCATAACTAGACCCACCACTCCAGGATCATGTATTACATTTATTTGTTACTGTCTCTTTAGTACCTTACTTTCTTTTAATTGTAGAAACATACATGCCACATGAAATTTCTCATCCCACCCTCTCTAAGCATACCATTCACTATGATTAATTATATTCACAATTTTGTGCTACCTTCATCACTATCCATTACCAGAATGTTCCCACAATCCTAAACAGAAACCCTTGCACCTATTATGGATTAAGGCCCCTACCCTCCTTATCTCCATAACCTATAGTCTACTTTCTGTCCCTAGGAATTTTCATACAAGTGCAATCATACAATATCCGTCCCTTTGCATTTGAATTTCACTCAGCATGATGTCTTCAAGTTCCATCCACGTAGCAGCAAATCCATTTTAGGGCTGGATAATATTCTGTTGTAGATAGATAGATAGATAGATAGATGATAGATAGATAGATATAGATAGATGATAGATAGACAGACAGACAGACCATATTTTAATTATCCATTTATCTGTTGATAGCATTTGGGTTGCTTCCACTCTTTAGTGTAAACATAACCCTCTGAGAACCTGCTTTCGATTTTTGGGATATATACCCATAAATGGGATTGCTGGATCATATGGTAGTTTCATGTCAAACTTTTTGAAAATTTGCAAAATTGTTTTGCACACTGGCTGCAAAATTTTACATTCCCACCAGCATTATTGCTATTTTTCCACATCCTTGCCAACACTTATTTTCCATTGTTTTAAATAATAGCCATTCTAATGGATGTGAGGTGGCATCTCATTATGGTTTTGATTTGCATTTCCCTAATGGCTGATGGTACTGAACATCTCTTCATGTGAATGTTCATATTGGAAATTTGTGTATCTTTGGGAGAAATGTCTATTAAAGTTCGTTGCCTATTTTTAAATTAGGTTCTTTATCATTTAGTTATTGAGTTGCAGGTGTTCTTTATATATTCTGGATATTAAACCTTTATCAAGTATATAATTTCAAAATATTTTCTCCCAGTCCGTTGGTTGCCTTTTAACTTTTCCTTACCTTGCTTTAACAGATTTTCTTTTTCAAAAACTTATTGGATAAATCCCTTTCACTCAAAATCTTTTTCCTTTTAACATTTTAGATCAAAACAGTCAAATATTGGCAATTTCATAGGATCCCATCTAATAGTACAGAGAATGAAGTCACTCAGCTCAAATTTCAGTTACAGGCTTAAAGCTTTACATTCTGAGGACCTTTAAAGTAATTAGTTATGATGAAGAGTACAACGGCCCAAGGCAAAAAATAAAACACTGCCAGGCAGAGATTAGTAAAAAACAAAATCCGTAAATGCTTCCATACATGCTTGAAGAAATTATTATTTCCCTGACCTTTTAAGTTTTCTACAGTTGAAACTGAGTCCAGAAAAAACGTACAGTTGTTCTGGGGTAATTTGAGTCTAATTCTGAGGCACATTCTCAGGTCAAATTCCCCAGAGGTCTGGTGACAGATTACCATGAATAAGAGCTTCAGAATCACTTTTAATTAAAGTGATTGCTCAGAAAATGCTGTGTAAGAACACTCCTTTACAATGGCCCAGAGAAGGGCACTGTTGAAATGTAATTGTGTCATCTATTACTTACAATAGAGCTTCCATTGGAAAAATGAAAATAAGCCCATTCATTCATTCATTCAGTCAGTCAATCGGTCATCCATACAACATTAATGCTAGTTCTTGTAATGGAACATGAAAAATAATACATTAAGTACAGATAACAGAGAGCTACATTATAGTAAACTCCTAGAATCCAATCCCTTTCTTTCCCATGGTCCTTCATTTCCTATCTTGCCATTTCACAGCTCCCACAGTGCTCCAACTGATAAATTTTTCAAACGGGATTGATATGTTTACACACATACTTTCCCTATTAATATGTGAACATGTTGATAACTTTTCATGGCTTTATCCTCAGTATTTAGCACAAAGTTGGGTGCTTGATAAATATTTTTTTAATGTGTAAATGTATTAAAGAAAAACAAAGAATAAAGATATGGCATTCAGGAATGCATATTGAGAAAGAATAGGCAGATGAATGGATGTTTAAGCTGGTGTTGGGGGGCAGAAAAAGGTTGTGGAGAAAGTAGAACATTCCATGAAGGAGGCTATTATTTTTCAGTGACTAACAGAGGGTTCAGTCATGGTAAGCTCTCCAAATAGTAACAGAGTCTAGAGGAGAGTATCAAACTCTACTAGGGGAGGGTATCTGGGTATATGAGTTCACACTCTAGCCATATGTTCTTGTTTGCTAAAATTGCTGTAATGTAATATACCAGAAATGGTTTGAATTTTAGAATGGGGATCTATTAGGTTACAAATTTACAGTTCTAAGGCTCAGAAAATGTCCAAATAAAGGCACAAAGAGGAAGAGGAAGATACCTTCTCTGAGGAAAGGCTGCTGGCATCCAGGCTTCCTCTGTCACAAGGGAAGGCACATGGCTACATCTGTTGGCCTTTCTCTCCTCATTCTGGTTTCAATAACTATCTCCAAATGTCTCTGAGCATTTCTTTCTCTGCTATTCTGAACTCTCTGAGTTTCATCTTCTTTTATCCTCTCATAAAGGATTTCAGCAAGGAGATTAAGACCCACCTTGAATAGGTTGGATCACATCTCCATAAACACAACCTAATCAAATGTCCTTCTCATCAATATGTCTGTGTCTCACAGGGATGGATTAAGAGACTTTTATGGGGTACATACCAGCTTCAAATCAGCACATGATAGCACCATGTTTCTTGACTGTTAGCTTAAACCCTCTGGTTTTCCAACCACAAACTCCTCCAGAATTTGAATTTAGTTTATAGAACTAAAAAATGAGACTATATAGATACAAGTATTTTGTGAGTAAAATTGCTGTTGGAATGAATGAATTTACAAAATGTTCCAAGTCTCACTGTGTCTAAAGTGAATTGGCTGTGAACAAATAGGGGCCTGTGGTTATATATGTCGGATGTAATAGCCTATCAAGCTAAAGGAAGCTGTTGGAAGTCTGAACTGGCTGGGTGAGTTATTTTGTTTCTTGGCATCTTTTAGCACCTAGATTTGAGTCATACTTAAATACTGTTTCTCAAACAACTGAAATCTATCTGACCCTGAATCAAATTGCTTTCCCAAACTAAAGGCATTTTTGAACTTGGTAAAGAGGACAAGAAATCTTTTGTTGTAGAAATGAGGGAACAACACAGATTTTGTAGGAGTCTTTACTTCTCGAAGGAGGAAAATATTACCTTAGCATGCAATTAAGAGCTCAGAGATTGTTTCTCCCTTGACGGTTCTTAGCTAAACATAACCGCTTAATTGAGAGACACTGCCTTAAAAAAACTACCTCAAACAAAAGGCTGTTTTTCTCAGCAATAAGCAATCCCTTATGGGTGTAAAGAATATTATAAAATTATTTGTGTAAGAAAGGATTTTGCCAAAGCGGTTTTGTTTCACTTTGTGTTTTTCAGCTTTTTATTCTGAGATAATTTTAGAATTGCAGAAGAGTTGCAAAAATAGTACACAGAGTTCCCATATACCCTTCACCCAGGCTTTCTTAGTGTTAACATATTACATAGCAATAGTACAATCAGCAAAAGGAAGAAATTGACGTTGTTCCATTCCTAGTATCTAAACTACAGACTGAGAAAAAGATTTTACTGGTTTTCCCATTAATGTGCTTTTTCTTGTGCCCTAATCCAGAATGCCACATTTTATGTATCATGTCTCCCTACTATCTCTCAATCTGTGATAATTCCTCAGCCTTTCCTTGTCGTTCATGAAGACTCGAGTACTGATGGATTAATCTGAAGAATGACCCTTCATGTAGTTTTGTGCTTTGTTTTCTTATGATTAGATTGGGGTTATGAATTATTGAGAAGAATACCACAGAGGTGATGTACCTTTTCAGTATATTGTACCAAGTTTGAATGATGTGAAAATGTCTGCTTACTGTTACTGTTAGCATTTATCCTTGGTTAAAGTGGTGCCTGCCAGTGTTTCTCCACTGTAAAGTTACTATTTTTTCCCCTTGCAATTAATAGATATTTGGAGTAGATGCTCTGAATCTACCAGGTGATGCTATGAATGCATCCTATTCCTCTTAAACTTCCACCCCATTAATTTTAACTTCTATCAGTGGGTCATGCCTCCAGCAACTATTACTGTGATGTTGTAATGATAACTTCCTATTTCTTTCATTTTTTTATATTTATTTATTTTTAATACATATGGGATCAAGGAGATTTATTTTATTCTCAGAGTTAAAACGAAATACTATCATTATTTATTTTGTTGCTCAAATCGTTCCAACAATGGGCATTGGGTGCTTTGATTTTTTTGTGTGTGGTTGTTGCTTTAAATAAAATTATTTTTAGAACAGTTTTAGATTTATAGAAAAATTAAGAAAATAGTACAGAGAGTTCTCAAATTTTCCCAATTTCCCCTATTATTAGCACCCTACCTTAGTATAGTGACTTTGTTATAATTAATGCACTAATATTAATACATTATTAACCAACACCTTCAGTCTACTCGGAGTACCTTTTTCTTTCCAGGAGCCCATTCAGATTATCAATTACATTCATTTCTCATGTTTCTTTAAGTTCCTCTGGACTGTAACAGTTTCTCAGACATTCCTTTTTTTTTTTTTTGTTTCTTGTTTATGATGATATTTTTGGAGGTGTATTAATCAGGTATTTTATAGAATGTGCCTCTATTGGAATTTGCCTGATGTTTTTCTCATGATTAGACTTGGGTTATGACATTTTGGGAGTGGTAAAATTCCATTTTCACCACGTCATATCATGAGCACATACTATCAATGCAAGTGGTCACTGTTGAGGTTTGACTTGATCACCTGGCTGAGAGAGGGATTGTCTGGCTTCTCCACTATAAATCTATTTTTGTTTTCTTCTCCCTTTCCATACTGTACTCTTAAGAAAAAAATAACTATGTGCATTCCACGCTTAAGGATGTTATGCTCTCCCTCCTTGAGAGCAGAGTATCTACATAAATTATTGGGAATTCTTCTGCATGGAAGATTTTTCTGTTCTCTCCCATTTATTTTATTTAGCCAATCATTTATTTAGATCATTGTGGACTCATGGGTATTTATTTTATACAATGCTACTTTATTCTATCTTTTTAATGAAATTTTTTTCTCTTTTCATTTTTTGTTTTTTAAATGTGAAATACAAAGCATCTATACAAAAAAGCAATAAATTTCACAGTATGTTTTTAAACATTTTTATTATAAAGTATAACATGTATACAAAAAAGCAATAAATTTCAAAGTACATTGCAACAAATAGGTATAGAACAGATTTTAGTCTGATATAGTTACTGTTCCACAATTTTATGCTTTTCTTCTAGCTGCTCCAAGACACTGGAGAGTAAAAGAAATGTCAATGTAATGATTCAGCACTGATACTCATTTGTTAAATCCTATCTTCTCTGTTATAACTCCTCCTTCTCTTTTGATCCTTCTCTCAATCTTTAGGCATATTTGGCTTCTGCTCATTCTAATTTTTTTCCTTTTTTTTTTTTCTTTTTTGTGAAAAATAACATATATATAAAAAAGGCAATAAATTTCAAAGCACAATGCAACAAATAGTTGTTGAACAGATCTCAGAGTTTGGTATGGGTTACAATCCCACAATTTTAGGTTTTTTGGGAAAGCAGGGCTGGCTTTCGTTGGTCCTTGTTCCTGGTTCCTTTGCTTCCAGCTTCTGATGCCAGTGGTTTCCTCTCTAAGCATCTGTGCATCTTGAATTACTTCTTCTGGGACACAGTGCTGGTTCTAGCTTGCCTCACATCTCATAGGAAGGCTTATGGCAGCATCTCTCTCTCTGTGAGCATTCCAAGCATCTCCTGATGTCTGTGTCTCTATCAGCTCTGAAGCAACTGTACTCCAAGCATCTGAGGTTTCTCTAAGATGTTTCCGATTTTGAATAGCCCCAGTAAACCAATCAAGACCCACCTTGAAAGAGTGGAGTCACATCTCAACCTCATCAAAAGGCCACACTCTCAACTAAGTATGCCACATCTCCATGGAGTAATCTAATCAAAAGTTCACACCCACAATTGAGTGGGTTCATTTCAATGGAAACAATCTAATCAAAGGTTTCCAGCCTACAATATTGAATCAGGATTAAAGAACATGGCTTTTCTGGGGTACACAACTCTTTCAAACCAGCGCAGTATGAGTTACAGTTCCACAGGTTAAGATTTTTCTTCTAGTTGTTCAAAGGCAGTGGGGACTAAAATGAAATGTCACTATAATGCTTCAATAGTCATACTCATTTTTTAAGTGCTAACTTCTCTGCTTCTCCTTTGATCCTTCTCCCAGTCTTTAGGGATATTTGGATTATGCCCATTCTAACTTTTTTCTTATTGAAAAGGGGGTTGTCAACAATATGTGATGGGGGTTGGAACTGGTTGATGTTCCTGGAGAGGCTTGGCACTCTGGATTTCAGGATTTATCTGGCCTAGGAATGGTTGATGTTCTTGGAGAGACTTGTCACCTCTGAGTTTCAGTACTTATCTGGTCTAGGAACCATTTGAAGGTTTTAGGTCTCTGAAAAGTAAACTTAGTATGTGCAAATTTTTAAATTTGTAGGATCTTAGGTAGAGGCTGGGTATTCTTTTGGGTTAATAGAAATTATGTTGGTTGGGGTTTAGCAAACTATGACAATTAGCAATGTCTAACAGAAGCTTGCATAAGACTAGCCTCCAGAATGGCAGCTCAACTCTATTTGAACTCTGTTAGCCACTGATACCTTATTTTTGTTACAGTTTTTTCCTCCTTTTCGTCAGGAAAGAATTGTTGGCCTCATGGTTCCATTACCCTCCCTGGGAGTCATGTCCCACATTGCCAGGAGACTCACACCCTTGGACGTCTCTCTCACATAGTGAGAAGGGTAATGATTTTGCTTACAGAGTTGGGCTTAGAGAGAGAGAATGAGGCCACATCTCAGCAACGAAAGAGGTTCCTGGAAGTAATTCTAAGGCAAAATTACAGGTAGGCTTAGTTTCTCCACTACAGAAATAAAGTTTCATTAGAGCAAGCCTCAAGATCAGGGAATTGACCTATAAACTTGGGAGTCCCTGGTATTTGAGAGAGCATCAGGGAGTTCCCAGGTGGGAAAGTTTAATAGTTCCGTATTTTTTCTACAGTCCCTCAAGGGACTTTGACAATACTTTTTAATTATCTGCCATTCTGGACTCCAGAATGTTTAGATTGTCTAAATGAACTATCCAGCCAGATTGAGTCAGATTGTGGGCTACACAAAATTTAGGTTTTGAACAAAATAAAGTTCTCTTCCTTTGGCCTCATATACTGGGTGAAATTTTAAAATATGGACACTGTCATCCTTTACCCTGTATTCTGATTTACCTTAGTCCCAAATTGATAGGCTTCATCCCTATCTCTAATTGAAGCCTGATCTCTTTTTCCATTTCTTTAACAGTTGTATTCAGCAATGCTGACTTCCAGAGCCTCAGAACTCCAACTCTGAATCTTAGGTGTCACTCAAACACCCAAAATTTCAGGGAAAAATCAGGTTATACACAAATAGCACAACATCTCAGAATCTAGAAATAACACAAAGCTCAAGATTAAATGTGATTTCTATAAAAGCTTACAATCTAGTTCCAATTTTCTTATAAGTATTCTCTAAAGGAGACCATACAATATTTGTCATTTTGTTTCTGGCTAAGTTTTAACAGCATAATGTCCTCAAGATTCATTCACATTGCTGCCTGCAGCATGACTTTGTTCCTTTCTGTAGCCGCACATTATTCCACCTTATGTATATGCCACATTTTTCTTTCTGCTCTCAGGCATTGTAACTTTGGCCACCTCCATCCATTGTGCATCACAGATAATATCCAAAATAAACAGTCCATGACTCACAGGATCATCACTTAATTACACAATCATGATTACTCTCAGTTTTAGACACTTTTCATTGCTTTATCAGCGTCATACTAGCGAAATCATACAGTATCTATTCTTTTGTATCTGGCCTATTTCACTCAGCATCATATCCTCAAGGTTTATTCATGATGTCATATGCTTCATCATGACCTAATGTCTTCTTACTGCTGTGTAATATTCTATTATAGGTATATACCGTATTTTGTTTATCCACTTGTCTGTTGATGGGTACTTGGATTGTTTTCAACTTTCGGCAATTGTGTATAATGCTCCTATGAGCACTGCTGTGCAAATGTCTGTTTGTGTCACTGCTTTCTGCTTCTCTGAGTATATTCCAAGTGGTGGTATTCTCAGGTCTTAGGAGCAACTCAATATTTACTTTTCTGAAGAACTGTCAAACTGTCTACACAAAGTTGTCCCATTATACATTCCCATCTGCAGTCAGTAAGTGTTCCAATTTCTCCATATCTTCCCCAACATTTGTAATTTCCTGTTTATTTAATAGCAACCATTCTTATAGATGTGAGATGATATTTCATTATAGTTTTGATTTGCATTTTCCTTACAGCTAATGAAAATGAACAGCTCTTCATGTGCTTTTTATCCATTTTGTATTTGCTCCTCAGAAATATGTTTACTCATATCTTTTGTCCATTTTATAATTCTTTAGTTGTTGAGTTGTACAATTTCTTCATATAAACTGGATATCAAACCCTTATCCAATATATGGTTTCCAGATATTTTCTACTATACAGTTGGCTGCCTCTTCATTTTTTTGAAAAAGTCCTAAGAGGCACAGATGCATTTGATTTTGAGGAATTCCCATTTATCTATTTTTTTTTCTTTTCTTGTGCATTGGGTATAAAGTTAAAGGAGCTACCACTTATTACTAGGTCTTGAAGAGTTTCCCTACATTTTCTTCCAGGAGTTTTATGGTACTGCTCTTATATTTAAATCTTTGATCCACTTTGAGTTAATTTTTGTAAAGAATATAAGGTAAAAGGATCCTCTTTCATCCTTTTGGCTATTGAGATTCAGTTTTCCCAGGCACATCCATTGAAAAGACTATTCTGTCCCAGTTCAGTGGATTTAAAGGCCTTGTCAAAGACCAATTGACCATAGAATTGGTGGTCTGTTATTGTATTCTCAATTCAGTACCATTTATCAGTGCTTCTATATTTGTGCCAGTACCATGCTGTTTTGACCATTGTGGTTTTATAACAAGCTTTAAAATCAGGAAGTATTAGTTCTCCTACTTATTTCTTCTTTTTTATATTATTTTTTGGCAACTCAGGTCTCTTTCCCTTCCAAATAAATTTGATCACGAGCTTTTCCAAGTCTTCAAAGTAGGTTATTGGAATTTTGATTGGTATTGCATTGGATCTGCTGATCAATTTGAGCAGAATTGACATTTAATGACACTTAACCTTCTTATCCATGAGCACAGAATGTCTTTCCACCTATTTAGATCTTCTTTGATTTCGTTTGGCAATGTTTTGCAGTTTTATGTGTACAGACGACCCTTTATATCCCTGGTTGAGTTTATCCCTAAGTATGTGATTCTTTTAGTTGTTATTTTGAATGGAAATTTTTCTTAATTGTCTCCTCAGTTATGTCATTACTTGTGTAGGGAAACATTAGTGATTTTTGCACATCAACATTGTATCTGGGCACTTTTCTGATTTTTTTATTAGCTCAAGTAGCTTTGTCATAGATTTCTCAGGATTAGGTAGATATAGGGTCATGTCATCTGCAAATAATGAAAGTTTTATTGCTTCCTTTCTAATTTGGATAACTTTTATTTCTTTTTCTTGCCTGATTATTCTAGCTAGAACTTCTAGCACAATTTTGAATAACAGTGGTTACAGTGAGCATCCTTGTCTCAGTCACAATCTTAGGGAGTATGCTTTCAGTCTCTCACCATTAACTGTGATGCTGGATGTGGGTTTTTCATATATGCCCTTTATCATGTTGAGGAAGTTTCTTCAATTCCTACCTTTTGAAATGTTTTTATCAGAAAAGGATGCTGAATTTGTCAAGTTCTTTTTCAGCATCAATGAGATGATCATGTGATTTTTCCCTTTCAATTTGTTAATGTGCTATATTACATTAATCGATTTTCTTCTATTGTACCACCTTTGCATTCTTGGTATAATCTTCTCTTGGCCATGGTGTATAATTCTTTTAAAGTGTCATTGGGTTCGATTTTCAAGTATTTATTGAGAATTTTTGCATCTGTATTCATTAGGGAGATTGGCCTATAGTTTTCCTTTCTTATAGCATCTTTATCCAACCTGGTATTAGAGTGATTTAAGCTTCATAAAATGAGTTAGGTAGTGTTATTTTTCCTCAGTTTTTTTCAAAGGGTTTAGCAGGATTCATGTTAGTTCTTTCTGGAATGTTTGGCAAAACTCCCCTTTGAATCCATATGGCCCTGGGCTTTTTTTTTTTAGGAAAATGTTTGATGACTGAGTTAATCATTTACTTGTGTTTGTTTTGCTGAAAGTTTGTATTTCTCCTCTAGTCAGTGTAGGTTATTCATGTTTTTTAGGAATTTTGCCATTTCATCTAAGTTGTCTAGTTTGTTGGTGTATAGTTTTTCATAGTATCCTCTCATGATTTTTTTTTATTTCTTTGGGGCCCTTGGTAACGATCCCCCTCTCATTTCTGATTTTGTTTATTTGCATCCTTTCTCTTTTTTCTTTGTCAGTCTAGCCAGGGGTCCATCAATTTTATTCTCAAAAAACCAATTTTTCATTTTGTTGATTCTTTCTATTGTGTTTTTTTGTTGTTGTTGTTATTCTACAATTCATTTGTCTTCTTTAATCTTTGTTATTTCTATTCTCTTTGCTTTGGGTTACTTTTCTTTCTCTCTTTTGTCCAGCTGGGCAGTTAAGTTCTCAATTTTTGCTCTTCTTCTTTTTTTAATATAAGCATTTAGAGCAGTAAATTTCCCTCTCAGCACTGCATTTGCCACACCCCAGAAGTTTCGATATGTGTATTCTCATTATCATTTATTTCCAGATATTTACTGATTCCTTTTGCAATTTCTTCTTTGACCCACTGGTTGTATAACAGTGTGTTATTTAATTTCCATATACTTGTGAAAGTTCTGGTTCTTTGGTGGTTATTAATTTCCCATTTCATCCCATTGTGGTCAGAGAAAATGCTTTGGATAATTTTAGTCTTTTACATTGATCAAGACACAGCTTTGTGTTCCTGGAGAATGTTCCATGAACACTAGTAAAGAATATATATATCCTGGTGTTTTGTGGTATAATGATCTATTGATGTCTGTTAAGTCTAAATTCATTTATCACATTGTTTAGGTTCTCTATTTCCTTTTTAATCTTTTGTCTGGTTGTTCTATCTATAGAGGAGAGTATTGTATTGAAGTCTCCCCCTATTACTGTTGACACATCTGTTGCTCCCTTCAGTTTGCCTCATGTACTTTGGAGCTCCTTCACTTGGAGCATAAATGTTTTTCATTGTTATTTCTTCTTGGTGAATTGTCCCTTAATGTATTGTCCTTCCTTGCCTCTAGCAACATCTTCACATTTAAAGTCTATTTTGTCTGATATTTGTAAATGCTGCTTTCTTTTGGTTTCAACTTGTACGGTACATTTTTTCCCCAGTCTTTCACTTTCAATGTATTTGTGTACTTGGGTCTAAGATAAGTTTACTGTAAACAGCATATAGATGAATCATATTTTTAATCCACTTTTCCAATCTGTATCTGTTTAGTGTGTTTAACATTCAAAACTCTAAAGGCAGTTCTTGAATCTACCATATTATCCTAGGCTTTTATTTGTAAGATTTAAATACTCTTTTCTTTCTGTCTGTCTTTATCCTTTGGGTTGCTCTTACTGATACCTCTCAGTTCTGTGCCCTCCTCCAGATCTCCTTCTCTTGTCTTTTTTTTTTTCTTCACCTCATAGGACTCCCTTGAGTATTTCTTGTAGGGCAGGTATCTTGTTAAATTCTCGCAGCATTTGTTTATGAAAATTTTAATCTCTCCCTCACTTTTGAAGGACAGCTTTGCTGGATAAAGAATTCTTGGCTGGAAGAATTCTTTTAGAATCTTAAATATATCATATCACTGTCTTCTGGCCTCCATGGTGCCTGTTGGGTAATGCAAATTTGGTCTTATGTGGCTTTCCTTGTATGTGGTAAACACTTTTTTCCTGCTGCTTTCAGAATTTTCTGCTTCTCTTCAGCATTTGAGAGTCTGATTGATATGTATCTTGGAGTGGGTCTATTTGGACTTATTCTATTTGGAGTTTATTGGGACTTTTTGATTTATATATTTCTGTCTTTTATAAATGTTGGGAAGTTTTCCTCCATTATCTCCTCAACGGATCTCCTTCACCCTTCACTCTTCTCATCTCCTTCTGAACCATCAATGACTCTTATACTTGTGAGCTTCATGTTATCCATTATACCCCTGAGATCCAATTCAAATTTTTCCATCTTTTTGCCTTTTTTGTGTGTGTGTGTGCATGTGCATTTGAATTCAGTTGCTCTGCCTTCTAATTTGCTTATTCTTTCTTCTGCCTCTTCAAATCTGCTGTTGTGTCTCTCTGGTATATTTTTTATTTGGTCTATAGTATCTTTCATCTCTGTGAGATCCACTATTTTTCTCTTTATTCTTTCAAATTCTTCTTTTTGCTCTTCTAGTGTCTTCTTGATATTCTTTATGTCTTTAACCAACCCATTGAATTTATTTACGGGATTTATCTGAACATCTTTGATTAGTTCCAAATTCTGTGTCTCCTCTAGTGTTTCATTTTGCATTTAGTGTTACAAACTCCACCAGTTTCCTAAATTACTTAGGTCAGTACAGTACACTTTTCCCCACTTCTTTCAGTGAAGTTATTTCATACATGTGTAATACATGTGTAATAGTTAAGCTGTCTTGTCACAGTCTGCATTCCTTCCTGAGATACCCTGAATTCCTAAGTGATTTTTTAAATTTGCAAACTTTAAGATTTACTCTTTGTGCTGTAAAATTCTGTATGTTTTGACAAATGTATAATGTCATGCATCCATCCTTACAGTATCATGCAGACTAGTTTTACTGCACAAGCATATCCGTGGTGCCTCACCAATTCAGCCCTTCTCCCTTCCCCCTTTCACTGGCAACCAGTGGTCTTTATACCATCCCTATAGTTTTGACTTTCCAAAATGTCATGTAATTAGAATTATACATTAAGTAGCTTTTTAAGACTAGCTTACTTAGCAATATGCATTTCTGTTTCATTCATGTCTTTTTGTGTCTTGACAGCTAATTTTTTAATTGCTGAATAATATTCCATTGTATGGATATACCACATCCATATGTTTATGCATTCACCTATTGAAGGGCATCTTGGTTGCTTTCAGTTTTGGTGATTTTGAATAAATATGCTTACACATTTCCATATGTAAGTTTTTGTGTGGACAAAGATTTTCAACTTTATTGTGTAAATACCTAACAATGCAATTGCTGAATTGTACAGTAAGACTATGTTAGCTTTTTAAAAACCTGCCAAACTCTTCAAAGTGTATGTATCATTTTCATTGCCACCCACAATGAATGAGAGTTCCTGCTTTTCTGCATCTTCATGAGCAGTTGTCAGTTTTCATTTCTAATAAATGTGCAGTGGCATCTTATTTTTGTTTTAATTTACAATTCCCTAAGGAGAAACGATGTTGAATGTTTTTTCATATGCTTATTTGTCATCTGTATATTTTCTTTTGTGAGGTGTCTGTTCAGATTTTTTTCCTTTTTTAATTGGGTTGTGTTTTATCATTGCATCTTAAGAGTTCTTTTTGTATTTTGGATAAAAGTCTTTATCAGATATGTATTTTGCAAGTATATTCTCCCAGTCTGTTGCTTGTCTTTCCATTTTCTTAAAAATGACTTTTTCAGAGTGGAAGTTTTAAATTTTAGTAGAATTCAACTTATCGATTTTTTCTGTGATGGTTTGTGCTGGGAATTTTATTGTTTTGAGTTTTATTCTTAAGTCTATGTCTCATTTTGAGTAAATTTTTGTGAAAAGTATAAGTTCTTAGGCTGGATTCATATTTTTGTTTGTGGACATCCATTTTTTCCAACACAGTTTTGATAAGACTATCTTTTTACCTATTGAAATACCTTTTCTGCTTTGTCAAAAATTATTTGACTCTATTTGTGTGGGTCTATTTCTCAGCTCTCTATTCTAGTCCATTGGTTTATATGTCTAGGTTTTCATCAATACCACATCATCTTGATTCCTGTAAATTTATTGTAAGTTTTCAAGTAGTGTTAGTTCTCCAACTTTCTTTTCCTTCTCCTCCTCTACCTCCTCTTCTTTCTTTCTTTTTACTATTGCATTGATTATTCTGGGTCTTTTACTTGTCCCTGTACAATTTTCCAATCAGTTTGTTGATACCTACAAAATATCTTGCTGGGGTTTTCCTAAGATTTTGTTAAATCTATAGATAAAGTTGGAAAGAATTGACATTTTAAAAATACAAATATTTTAACCCATGAACACAGAATATCTCTTTAGTTACTTAAATATTTTTTTATTTCTTTCATTAGAGTTTTGCAGTTTTCTACATGCAGGCCCTGTATATATTTTGTTACATTTATACCTAAGTATAACATTTTTTTGGTGCTATTGTAAATGATATTTCATTTTTAGCTTCAAATGCTAATTTTCTATTGATTATATATATAAAAAGCAATTGATTTTTGCATATTAACCTTGAGTTATGTGATCTTGCTATAACTACTTATTAGGGCCATAAGTATGTTTGTTGATTCTTTGTGATTTTCAACAAAGATAATCATGTCATCTGTGAACAAGGATAGATTCATCTTTCCTTTCTTGTATTAGTCAGAGTTCTCCAGGACCAACAAGACCAATAGGATATATATATAATGAGATTTGTTATAAGAATTTGTTCACATGAAGGTGGGAGTTGGCAAGTCTGAATTTCCACAGGGCAGGTCACACACTGGGAACTATGATGAAGGTTTTCAGTGAATTTTCTAGGAGAAACTGGATGGCTAAAGTAGAAGAAGAAATTCTTCCTTCTGACTGCTGAAATTATAATCTTTAAGGCCTTCAACTGATTGGATGAGACTTTTGTCATTGCTGAAGGCAATCTCTTTTGTTGATTGTAGATGCAATCAGCCATAGATGCAATCAACTTACTTAAATCCCAAAAATATTCTTACAGTAACAATCAGGCCAGTGCTTGCTTGACCAAACAACTGGACACCATAACCTAGCCTAGTTGCCTGAATTTAACCATCTCACTTCCTAATTTGTGTATCTTTTATTTCACTTTCATGTCTTATTGCACTAGCTAAGACTTTCAATATGATATTAAATAGGAGTAGTCGGAGGGTTAAGCCTTGCTTTGTTCATTATCCTAGGAAGTAAATATTTAGTTTCTCACCATTAAGTATGAGGTTAGCTGTAGGTTCTTTGTAGATGCTCTTTATCAAATTGGGTAATTTCTTGTTTATGTACTGTTTTTTAATGAGCACTTAATTGTTATCCTCCAAAATGAACAACTATAGGAAATTTTTCAGAAGAACTTTGGTGGAAAATTATTCCATTCCTATGAGAAGGAAAAAGAAAAGAATTCCTAAAAATTTGCTCCTTTTAAAACATAGTTCATTGCCTTTTTTCTTTAGCAGACTTTTCCTGAAATGATGAATTGATTGACTGTCACATCCTCTGGTTTGGTATTTCTGTTAGATTAGATATCAGCCATACCCATTATAGGCACATTTGACCTCCATTTCTCTAGTAACACCATGAAGGAGACTTTGTTTTAACTTATTCTCTGTATTCTGAAGATTCTGATACCTCTATATAGCCTCACGTATTTCAGCATCACACTCATGCTACTCTTCCTCACTCCATTTTCTTGAGAACCAAGGGTACTGAATCTTGCACAAAAACTTGAGTTTAAAAACTGGTTATAATCTTTACTAGCTCTCTGACTTTGGCTATTTAGTCTTTCTGAGCTTCATTTTCCTAGGGGATGATAATTCTCTTTTTATCTTATTGGTAGTTTTGAGTACCAATGAAAGAACTGATACCAATTGTCTGACACATAATAAGCTTTTAGGGATTTTTTTCCTCTGTATTTATGGATTTTAATGTGCTTAAGTTTAATCAACTAGAAGTGTCATTATTATAATTTCAGTTTTCTGAAATTCTGCATCAACTTTATGGGATAGTTATTTTTAAGATCATCCATCTATCATCACTCATTGACCTATTTAAATAGTAGATATTTTATTCCTTTTGTATAAAAATAACACATTTTTTCTCTTGCAAGATTTTGGAGCCCTGGTATTATTTCAAATAAAATTTCCATAATAAATCTTGTATATCAACAAACGGTAACACTTTTCAAGCAAGGTCACTCTTGTTCTGAAAATAGAGAGAGAAATAAATACAATGTCGATAAATAGATAGATACTAAAGCAATGAGGTCAGTGCATGGGCAGAGAAATTTTCCCAAATAAATTGATAAACAGGAAAATAAAACTATGCTCTTTGAACTTCAAAACAAATGTATTATAGATTATTGATGCATAGGTCTGCAATATCACCCTAAGGGATTGGCTTCCAGGTCAGTGACATTAAACTGCAATGTAAATAGCAATGTAAACATGGTGGAAGAGTGGATGTGTTGGCCATTTGTGGAAGTAAGGAATATGAGAGTTAGGAGTTAGGGAAGGGCATTGGTAGAGAACTTGGTAAGTCTGCCCAAGAAGAGGGTGTTTAGCACAAGGATGTCTCCTGTGACTTTCTTTTGTGGTGAGGGATGACACTAAATTAGTGAATACCCTATTATTTTGTTCTAATCTCAAAGTGCCCAGACAGTCTTCTTATAAAAAACTGTCTGCTCGGGGACTCTGTCTACATGGAGAAAATATACTGAATGGGGAACTGAATTAGAAAGTTTCTGCAGAAAGGAAAAAATGAAAATTGTCATTCAAAGTTTATTCATAGTTTCATGAATTGTTTAATATGAATCTGTTCTTAAAATATGAAAAGAGTCTAAGAATGCTAAGAAACAAGACTCCTGAGGCTTCAAGACTTCAAGATTAGGGAATTTTTATGGAAATTCATTAATATAAGGTCATTATTTGAGGTTTCTTGGATGATTTTTTTGAAGAACCAGAGCAAGAGGTAATGCTGTTTGGACAGATATTGACAAACAGTATAATACCTTTTCTGGGGACAGTGGGTGTTGGTATGACCGAGGTAAAGATTTTGAGAGTTTAATTCCCTGTTGAGGTGAAGAAGGGAAAGAAGCTTGGGAAAGTGTAATATTGATAGAAAATGAGCTTATAATAATAGGTTGGGGCCAGAGAATAAATTAACTTGCTTGCCGAGCAAAGGACTATGGACAAAACAACTTTAGAATGTATTGGCTTCAAAAACAATCAAAATACTGGATTAGGTGGCTCATTGGGACCACCAAAGTCTACCATTATGACTAGTCCTATGTGATTTAAAAAGGAGTCTAGAGACAAGATGGAGAATGGACTGGCGTCAGAAAGAGACCCGAGAATGGGAGATCAATTAAAAGGCACACATTGCATTGACAGGAATCTGCACAGAAATTCTAAATCTTGACTGACAATTATAGTCCTCCAAGAATCTTAAGAAAGCAGGAAAGCAATAACAGGACTATATTGCTTTTGACACATAGCAAACATCCCATCTTCTCTTTTTTATCCTTTAGCCCTGAGAATTAGAATTGAAAAAGAACTGGATAAAATTGAACAATGTATTTCATGTGAACCCCTCAATTTTTTTCCAAAATATTACTAGCTTTGATTGTTGTCTATTTTTTGTTTGCTTTATCCTTAACACATTTTTTTACTCTTTAGAGTCTGGCACACTAAGGTACACCCTCCTTTCATCCCCATCCCAAGAGAGTTCATATTTTTTCAAGTCTGAAAAGTTCTTTAAAGGGTAGTTAGGAGGTATGAAGAATGATCAAAATGGTATCTTTTTCAGCACTTTCATAGCCAGTGTTATATGTGAATCTTCCTTAGCAATCAATCACTGGCCTAGGTGAAAAGAAACTCATAACTCTTCTAAAGCTTTCTATGAAATTTTTTCTAAGTCATGTAAGTGAGGAGATAGAGCTCAGGATTGAAGAGGTTCAAAGCCAGCTCTGGTAATAAGTAATTATTATTATCAGCTCTGGTAATAGTTTGTGGTTGGGTACCTATTCTCTTTGACCAAATAGCTCTGTTCATCTCTGTATGAACATGTTGAACTTGAAGATATTTAAAATCTTTTCCAGCTTTTATAGCTTTGATAACATCTACACTCTTTGAAAACTTAAGTAATGTCTTCCCCATATGTTCACTCCATGTATTTTGATCCACTGACTTACTAAAATAAGGTACTTATGCTATTGATAATAGAACCAATAAAACCCAGGTTTCATAGGCTAATGGGACAAGAGACCAGAAATCAGAAAGAATGGAAAATCTCATAAGATTCTCAGGTTCATGTCAAAGATGCTGTGGTTACCCACAATCAGAGCAGGTTTTGAATGAACACCCTGGGGAGCAATCTTACAACATTTAGGAGCCCTGGTATTATTTCAAATAAAATTTCCATAATAAATCTCGTATATCAACAAGGTAACACTTTTCATTTGTTTCTCATGTAGTACTTTGCAAATGTTACCTATTTTAAAAGATTAACATTTGTTTTATTTATGTTTACATATCTGAGGAGAAGCAATCATGTAGAATCTTAACAGAGACCAAGATTGAACAAAGGTATGGTATCAGTGAAATACAAGGTTTGTGATGAGAGATTTATTTATTCGTATTTTAATTAATTTATTTATTCATCACAATTGGTTGGAATATTTAGTGTATGCCAGGTAATGTGCAAATTGCTACAGAAAAGAAGATAATCAGGGCATAGTTCCTACCTTCCTAGTAATAACATTCTAGCAGAAGACATAACAATTACAAAATAGTGTGATAAAGCACAAGAAGCTTTATGAGAGCACTTAATTGATATCTGGTATGTTGGGAGGGCTACCTGAAGAAGCTACATATTAGCTGAGACCTAATGTAAGTATAGATATTATTCAGGGAAATTGATGAATAATAAAAGAGTGTTCCAGGGAAAGGGGAACTTATGTAAAAGCCCAGAGATCAGAAAGATGGTGTTAGGGAGCTGGACAGATTTCAGCCTAAGTATACAGTACAGTGTAAGGAGTGGTGCAGGTCTAGGCTGAAGAATTAGCAAGGAATACCCTGCAGGATATGGTTAGCCATGAGAAGGAGATTTGATTTGTCTGAAAGCAAGTGGAAACCAATGGTATGACTTTAGGTGGATATCTACTTGATTTAGAATATTCATTTTGCCTACAGTCAAGACTTGAACGGGTAATGAGCAACATACCTAGAAAGGAAGGAATATACCAAGTTCAGGTGTTTTGATACAGGGTGGTAATGAGGGATATTCAAGAGAAGTGGAAATATTTGGGTCATAAGAAGTCTTAGCATAAACAGAACTTGGTTTCATACCCTTTTTTTCCATGTTGAGCAACTGTATTTATGGTGGTATCTCTCACTAAGTTCTGGTTCCCCTAAAAGGAGCTAACTGGGGCTGGTAGATGAGAAGAAAGGGTTCAGTTTTAAAAGTTGTAGTTCTGAAAGTATATGTAACTTCTGAGTGGAAATGTCAAGACGGTAGTTGGATATGCACTTGTAGGACTCAAGAGAGAGATCTTCACTTGAGCAATAGATTACTGAATCATTAAGATGAAGACAATAACGACAATGACATGGAATGCTTTGGTAGAACTTAGTGTATCTTAGTTACAATTTTAAGTTTATACATATTAACTTTTAAATCTTCACAATATCCCATTGGTATAGATAAGATTGTTATCCCCATTTTATAGATGAGAAAATAAAAGTCATGAAGAGGTTAGTTCAATAAGTGGCAAAACCAGGTTAGAACCCAAGTAACCTGGCTGAGTCCATGCTCTAACCATCAAGCCAGAGGAGAACTGATACATGCCCCGGGGAAAATAGAGGCAGTGACAAGAGAAGGAGACTCAGATAGAATCCTGTGGAACACCACTATTTCATAGATTGGAAGAATAAGAGACATATGCAAAGGAGATAGAAAAGGAGGGAATAAAGAGTCAGGAGGTAAAGAAGATGGTCTATATTTTCATAATGGAAGGAGAAGAACATTTTCCTGGTTACCCTCCATGACTTGTGGTGATAGAATCAAATTTGCTCAGAAGTCAGTGAGGATCCATCAGAAAATGTGCTCACTGGGCTTGAAGTGTATACAACGTCCACATAAGAAAATTGATGTATGTCACGCAAGAATGGAGGGTTTGGTTTTTGTTCTATGATGTAATGATTGTCTCCCTGAATTTTGTGCAGCAGAACTCAGTGGATGCTTTTTAGGTCCAATGGACTAGAAGCTCTTGGAATTGAGGGGAGCAGATACATACTTGTAAAGCCCTGCAAGGAAATTTTGATGTTCATCCAAGGTTATAATCACCACTTTTAGTCATTGGGAATTAACTTTTCACAAGAGGGAGTAACAATGTCACATCGCATTCTAGAAGGATTTCTTCAACAGTTGTGCACCATAATTGAGGAGGATTGGAGGCCAAGCAATGAGCTAAGAGACCTAGATAGTCCCATATTTTGAATGAAGCCCCTAAAGCTGGACTAAGAGTTAGAGCAACTCTTTGAAACTCTCATGCTTTTTATCTTCTTGAGGAAGATTCTACACTGTGTTCCTAATCCCTGAATCACTTTTGTGTTTGCAGCATGAAAAAGCTTTGCATGGAGAGTTGAAAATGACTGAGTTTGGCAGTCACGAGGCTCAGTAGAAATTACAGCAAGTCTGGTGCATAGTTGGAAATAAAATGCTTTCTCCTAACTGTGCTGTTCAGTTAGAAATGAACCTTTTTTCCTCTATTGCTTAGAAACGACACTTTAATATGTCTGGAAATCTGAAAGGATTGGAGGAGGGTTTCCAATCAAAAGTTTTGGGTTATTTATTTATTTATTTATGTATTTATTACAAAGGATTGTTATGGAAGGGAAAAAAATGCATTGTTTTCTTTCTTTTATGCGGCTTTTCAAAAGGCCTAATTGAGCACAGCTGTGATATGGCGCAGAACTAAAGCAGCAAACGAGTGTTTCCATAATTCTACATTTCCAAAGCACTTCTTAAATGTTGCAGTGAAAATACCAGCAACAATACCTTTTGAGATTAACCATGGAGGACTGGATTTATCTCACCAAACTATTTCAGCATACTCCATTTTCTAAAAGAATCTGAAAAAGATCTTTTTTCTCTAAACTGTCAGGATATACCAAAAATAAAAATAAAAGTAAAAAGTGAGAGCAGAGGGGAAAAAAAATTTAAGAGTGTACGAAATTGAGGAAAAGCCTGCTGTTCCAAGCAGAAATTTTCTTTCCTGCCCTGTGGCTGCCAAGCACAATTTCACATTTCTTGATTTAAGAGCAATCTTCTCTAGATCACTTCTTCAGCGGGAATGTGGCCAGTGATGAAGTGCCTGGACTCTTGGACCAGGCTGTTATGAACTTTGGAATGAGCCAGTTTGAGGAATGGTTTTGTGTGTGTGTGTGTGTGTGTGTGTATGTGTGTGTGTGTTTAAGACTCCTAAATGTCAACAAATATTAAAGCTAATAGCAGCCCTATGTCACAGACAACCTCTTCTACCATCTCCCCCAGTTCTTCCCAAGATTTATTTGGATTGCCGACAGATAACTCTGACCCAATGACCTTGCCGCTTACAGCATAAGAAAACCCTTTGTTTTAGATCATTTGACCGTTATGTTCTTGGTCATAGATTGTTGGGTTTGGGTGAGCTGCAAAGTATACTTTAAAAAGTTAATATTTGTGTTCCCTACTTTTCAAACAGGCATCACGGAGGAAACAAAGAGAATTTGAAGAAAACGAAAGAAAATTTGGACAGTTGCTATCTTGTGTTTTTTCTTCTTAGGAAATTAATCAGTCTTTTGGTTTAGTTTGAAAAGCATTAAGGGAGTACATAGAGTGTCCCAAGAACTGTACTGTCCGCTAGTAACACAAAGATCTACCACAAATAAGTAACAGTTTAGTGCAGGAGCCTGAAAACTTTTTCAGTATAGGGTCAGCTATAAATATGTTAGAATTTCTGAGACTCATGCAGTCTCTGCCACCTGATTTTCTTGGATCTTTTTTATACAATCATTTAAAATGCAAAATCCATTCCTGGCTCATGGGTCATAAAAATGCAGGCCATAATTTCCTGACCCCTGGTTTAATGGACAAATAAATGATGTATAAAAGGTGTTTCATTAAAAAAAAATAGCATGAACCATATGAAATTGCCAGTAGTTGATCATTTTTTATGGCAATCGTATATGGTCCAACCAATGTGTTAAGTTCAACATAATACATAATTAAATACTGGACAATAGTATAGCTGCTTTATTGTTAAATATAAATGCATAGGTAAAGAAAGTCATCAGTGCGACTGGGCGGTGTCATATCACAAAGATGAATGCTGATTTTGTCTTTGACAAGCAGATAGAGAATAGCAATAAGGGAAAGGAAGAATCTAGGCAGGTAAAGTGGTGACAGCAATGGCACCAAACTCTAATGTGGGACTAAAGCATAGGTTACATGCCAAAGATGAACTTGAGTGGACTTGGACCAGAGTATCAGGAACTTGTGCAATATGATAAAGAGTTTAGACTATGCTACAAATATATCATACTGGCATTGAAGACTTAACTGTGTTCTAGAAAGCTAACTGTTGTGTTATACCAATTTTCTTTAAAACATAGCACTTTTCATCATCTGCTGGTAATTTCTCATAATGAAATGTACACTTTAAATCTACGTCTGCCATGTAAATGTGCTTATGAGATGTGGTGTCTTCTGTACGAATTATATATATGGCAGCCAAGTCTCATAAGACAGAACAGGAGTAGATAGTAGTGAGGAGAAGAAGAGCATTGAAGTAAATTAGGAAGCTTCTTTTTAAGAATACAAGATCTGGACAAGTGATGATGAAGCGCTGGGGTATGGATGGCTGCGAAGGGGAGATGATCAATGTTGCAATCCTAAAAGCTCAATAGGTATTGAACATGACAATTAAGGGAGAGATGGAGAGAAGCATTTATAGACTATTCTAAGAATTAAATCTGAGACAACAAGGTGGTTTTGCTTTTGATCACGAGAGGAAAGGCATGAGGTGAGGCAAGTTTAGAGAGAATTTGGAGGGTTAAATTTTGGGGGTTTTAACTACAAAGTTTGAAATACAGGCAATTACCAGTAGATACTCAACTCAAGAGAGGAGTCAATGGCATGCAGATGATTGCCTACCATATAAAACATGAGAAAATCTCAAAGCAAAGAGAATAATCTAGATGTAAAACAGAAATAAGCAATGAACAGAGCACGTAAGTTTGAATAAAAATTCCAGATGAAAACCAGATGGAAGTGGTACATCGATTTAAAAAGGAAGAGAAACATTCCAGAAAGAATAAACAGCAAAATAACATCAGTCCTTTGGAGGTTAAGTCTGATGGTCAAGGAGTTAAGAGGAGGTCACTGTGTTAGTTCTGCAAGAACAATTTGAACCGTGTGCTGAAATAGAATTCAGATTTCTAGATGCCAAGAAAATATGAAAAATGAAGATTAGAAGACAGTGAGTTTCAAATACTTTTTGTCATTAGTGTTTCCAAAATTCTGACTGCGTAATGAAGGAGAGATAAATTTCAGTCAGTGTGGAAGGAAATATTTTATCCTTTTGTAAGGATTGGAGAGAAAATAAAAATAAAAATGGAGTGGATATATAATAAAAATTATATACATGCATAAAATATGAAAAATGGGTGAAACGAAAAAGGAAACAGTGAACTAATTTTCAAACTTTAAAGATAGAACAATATGTGATGGTACCCAGCAAAATATGAATAATTGCCATGTGAGTAGCTTGGACAGAAATTTGTTATGAGTTTTGGTAATATTAGAACTTGCCTCAATTTCTCCAACTGAGAAACTCTTATTCAGGCTATTGTAATTTGGAAAGTTAGAAAAAAGGGAGATGAGATAACATTTTCCAATGGGCTTAGAGATATTTGGAAGAAAAGCAAGTCATGTGAGAAGAAGGTAAAAACTGATGGCCTGCTGCAATTCGGCCTTCTAAAGATAACTCCATCAGAGAAGAAAAAAATACCTCTGCTTCTTTTCAGCTACACTTACTTGGGTCTGAGAATTAAAGACAGACCTCAAAATATAATCATTCATCCCAAACATAAAAGTTCTTTTCCCACACGTGAATGCTGGAACCAAAACTGTGTATTAAAGTTTTAGTGTCTTTTTTTTTTTTTCATTGCTGTTGGTTCTCCTCTCCCTTCCCTCTGTGCCCCACTTCCCCTTATTAATGTTAACATTGCAGCTGTTGGGATCAATTTGGGATGTTTAGATTTTCCAAGGCAGCAGATTTGTTCTAAGGACATGTGTATAAACACATTTCTCTTCCATGATTAAATAGGACCTGTGTTTCTCCTGGCATCCAAGAACAGAAGCTTTCTTCTTCAAAGATGGATCGATAAGAATAATCCTCTGCATTGAGTTTCATTCCTAGCCACTGCTCATTTGTGCACAGACAACAATCTCCTTCTGAATCTCAAAGTGGATGATTCCATACATTATTCTCAGCAAATAGGAAGAGCTGAATCGTTTAGAGTTCACCTGGGCTCTGATGAGACAAAGTGATACATTCAGAGAAACATACCAGAGACCAGACAGCATATATCACCCTAGGCCTATCGAGTACACATTTAGGACTGAATAATGTAGTCTCCAACCCTTATTAGACCATTGAAATGGTCTTTGTCCTTCCCCAGTGATAAAGAGTCTGGCAGGAATATAGAAAAAAGTCAAGGCTTCCAAGGTGAAACTCTATGAGTTAATCATATAGATAGCATGGGAGAAGTGCAAGTGCTGTTTCTTTTTGGTGACGTGATACAGAGAATTGAAATTACAGCTTGAAATTGCCAAAATTTATCTACGTGGCAGAAGCTTGGAGCTGAGGTTCACTGGGATATGGATTATTTCGTCTTTTGGTTATCTATCCTAACTAAGAGCTCAAGAACAGGGGAACTAAGAAATGCATCAATACATATATTATGATCTGACCTCAAAAAGCCATTATACAGAGTGAGTTATTTTGGAAATTGACCTGTAACCAGCTCAGATGTTTGAAGGAGCAAAGATAACTTATAATTTGTAGAATCCAGCCAATACAATGTTTTTGGCTTAGTAATTCTTAATCACTTTCTAAAAGTTACAGAGTCTTCACAAAGCTAAATATTTTTAGACATTTTATCAGTTATTTTATAGAGCTGATATTGTGAGAAAGCCCTTGCATGGCTGTCTGCTGTGTTGTCACTTTCAAAGTCTGGAAGAGTTCCCATGGAGAAAAACATTTTGTGAGATATGAATTGGGATAATATTCCTGCTCTTTTTAATTTCTTAGTCTATTGCATTTACTTCTGCTTTTTAGAAACAGATTAACAGAAGAATTAAAAAAAAAAAAAAACAACAGTGTGAGGTGCACAGGTGGTTCAGTGGTGAAATGCTCACCTTTCATGTGGGAGACCCAGGTTCAATTCCTAGACCATGCACCAAAAAGCAAAACAAAACAAAAAACCAGTGTGTAGTAGGCTCAGACGGCCTAAATATTCTAACAAAACTTCCTACTACATCTGATTCCTAATTTATTTATGACTCTTCTAACATTGTGGGTGTCTGTTTATATGTGCAAAGGACTATGGTTTTGGGGTAGACAATTTCCTATTTTTGGAGAGCGACTCTTCTATTTAGAACTTCCTCAGGCCTCAAACCTCTCCTCCTTCTGCTTTGACCTCAGCAAAAATGTTTTGTCAATTACATTCTTACAAGAAGAAGCACAAATGAAGGAAAAAGAAAACAAAACACTCCTCAGACTGCATGACTTCAGATGTGGAACAATGCTTGGCAAGTGCAGAACTGGAAATGGTCCATAAAGCTCAGTTCCAAAGCTTATGCTTGGGTTTCATTTCTTATCAGAGAAATTGGGTATCTTAATGAGATAAAAGAGACATATCTGTTAGGGTTCTTTATGGAACACCAATGAATAAGTAAAAATCACCCTAGTTTATGGGTGAGGACAATTCAAGTTAAGACCCCAACGCAAAAGTTTGTGATCCAATTACTAGTAAGATGGCAGCAAAACAAGGAACATGAAAACCGAAATGAATCAAAACTTTTGATTTTTGACTTGCAAGATTTTACAAATGGCTTTGGGGGAGGGGTGCAGCAGGCACAACAATACAAATAAAGCCAAGCTTTACTTTAGAAAGTATTTATTTTAGACTTACATATTTGCAGGGGCTGTTTTCTTAGGGCAAGGTTTTGGCTTGCAAAAGCTACCAGAATGCAATACACCAGAAATGGGCTGGTTTTTACAAAGCAGATTTATTAAGCTACAAATGTACAGTTCTAAGGTGATGAAACTGTCTGAAGGTACCTTCTCTGAGGAAAATCAACTGATATCAGGGTTCCTCTGTCACATGGGAAGGCACATAGCCATATTTGCTGGTCCTTCTCTCCTGGATTCTTGTTTCAAAATGGCTCTCTCAGCTCCTAGAAGTCCTTCTGGGTTCTCCTGGGGCATATTCTTTCTCTGAGCCCTCCTCAAAATATCTCTGCCTTTTATCCTTTCATAAAGGACTCTGGCAAGTGAATTAAGACCCACCTTGAACGAACTGGGTCACATCTACTTGGAAACCACCTAAGCAAAAGATCCCCCATAATAGGTCCACAGGAATGGATTAAAAAAAAAACAACATTAAAAAAACATGGCCTTTTCTGGATACATAACAGATTCAAACCAGCACAGCAGGGTTCAAAATATTGTTGCTTAAAAAGAAGTCTATGGTCAGAGTCCTCACTTGCCATGCCAAAGACCCGGGTTCAATTCCTCATAGCTGCCCATGTGAAAATAAAAAAAAAAAAGAAATCTGTGGAGCCCAACATTGTGAACACAATTGACCACACTGAATTATATATTTAAATGTGGTTAAAAGGGGAAATTTTAAGTTGTATATATGTTACTAGACAAAGATTAACAAAATCCGTAAACCTATACAACACAAACAATGAATCCTAAGTTAAAACATGTACTATAGTTAATAGTACAATGATAAAATTGTCCTTTTGCAAATTATAAAAATTGTTAACACCAATGTAAGGTGGTATTTGGGAACCCTGCATCTTATGCATGACTTTTATGTAAAGGCACAACTTCTCTAATGAAAAATAAATAAATCAAAATGAGATAAAAGGTTTTAAATAATGGAACTGCAGAAAAGATGCAGCCTTGGCAGTGAACATGGATATCCCCCAACTGACTTAAATGTGATTGTGAAGAATGAGTAATGCTCGTGAATTAATGTAAATTATTTATTGAAATTCTCATGCTTCCCCTTCAGCCATTCCTGTCAGAAAAGAATGGATCCCCATAGATCTATACTCTGAGTTTTCTGTCAGGAACATTTTAAATGACTCACATAATAAGGCTTATACATCTCCTAGTAGGAGCAATTGGAACCTCAAAATACCCCATAGTGAATAAATATCATGTGTGCGTCTCTTCATTTCTCGGATAGGCATTCCCTCGGAATGACTCATTTCTTGGTTGGACATTTGCTCTGGAAGACAGGGAGTGGAGCATTTGGGATGGGAGTTCCATGTTTCTGATTGGTTAGAGATGAGCTTATCAGTTTCTCTCTCTCTCTCTGTCATTTTTGCTCTCACCCTTGTTTGTATTTTCTTTCAACATAGAGTTTTAGGGAAGAGGTAGACATTGTAGCCAACTGATTTTCTCAATACCATTGATGTTTTAAGCAAACTGTGACACTTTCAGTTTTTGTTTTGTTTTTTTTTTTTTACTACATATTATCATCATAACCTAGTTGTTAGATGATATCTCTATTTGGTATGACAGAGGAATTTATGTACTGAGGAATTAAAGAAAGAGAATTAAGAAAAGCAAAGAATAAACTTTGAAATCACTCATCAGTCTTTTAAGTACATGTATCATATTTCAAAAGAAGAAACAGAATTGCAAAATTTCACTATAAAAACTGCATATTGCAAATTCAAACAGGACAAGCAAAAAGAGTGACAAAAAATAAAAGCTTTCCTAATAGAGTTTAAATTATCAAGCAATACTTCTATCCATTAGTTTGGTAAATCCTTCCCTAAATTCAGGTGAATTCTTCTTTTTTCAAGGCTTTGGTTCCATTTATCAGTTTATTCTCAGGCATTAAGTTGTCAATCTCAGCTGTAATCATCATCATCGTATTATTATTAATTTGCTAGTAAATTGCTAGAGGAAACATCACACTTACTCTGGCAAGTTTATGTAGTCAGTTTTGTTTTCTTATTCAAAGACACTTAGGTTATGTATTACCTATTAAAAGTGTTTCACCACATCTTGGACAACCTTATCTTTGAGGATCATCTGCTTTTTTTTAGTGGAAGTGGGTGATAGCATTCAGTCTGCTCCATGTGTTTGTCTTTGCTTCCTGTTTGCGTTTTCCATGTCAAAGAGCTTAACTCAGCGACTTGACTTTTCAGAGTCCGGTTAACTATAAAACAGAGTTTTTTGTACTTGAATGTTGCACACTGTGGTAGTTTGAAGATGTATGCACCCCAGAAAAATATATTCTTAAATCTAATCCTTTCCTATGCGTGTGAGCCCATTGAAAGTAAGACTTTTGAGGAGGGTACTTCAGTTAAGGTATGACCCACCTCAATAGGGTAGGTCTGAATCCTATGACTGGAGTGTTTTATAAATGGAATGCATTCAGATGTGCAAGAGAGAAAGGCATGAAAACAAGCGCTAAAACAAACAAAGCCTAGAAGAGAAGGGGGAGTCTAGCAGGTGCTGTGATATGCCTTTCCGTGTGACAGAGGAACCAAAGATCACCATTAGCTGTCTTTGGGAAAAAGGTAACACCTTGATGTGGCCTTGATTTGGACATTTTACAGGCCTGGAAACTGTGAGTGAATATATTCCCTTTGTTTAAACCAATCATTTCAGCCTAGGAAGCTGAAACATACACTATGATCCTAGGTTTCTTATTTGAGGAATTTAGAGCCAATTGAGATAAATATCCTGAGAGGTCAATTTTTACGTGTTAGAAATAATGAATCCAAAACAAAGAAGATGTTGGAAGCAAAGAGGATGCATTAATAATATTATTTGTGCCTCCATATGCAAAAAAATATATATATATAGTATTTACTTTGCATTTAATAGAGACAAACGAGTGAAGATGACAATAAATCAAATATTCTCAAAATGTTAAATGCACAACTCTATCATATATATATATATAAAATATGCAACTATTCATACATGGAGTTTTGGTTTAATAGATAGAAACTGAATAGAACTTTGAGACCAATAAAAAAAATGTTAAAATCTCATTTCTAGTGTTCAGTAGATCCACAATCTGAGAAGACACTTTGCTCCTCTGATTTTCAGTGTTTTTACATTTAAAACTGAAATAAAAATAAAAATAAAAATATGAAAATATCATATGAGAGAAACAAGAACAGTGTATGCCCATATTAAACTCACAATAAACATTATTTAAAATTTCAGAAATATTCTGCAGAAATGTTTTCTAAAAAAGTCTTTGAATGATAAAATACATTAAAAATAATAGTCTAAATCATAACATTTTATCAATTAGTCTTTTTCCTTGTGGTCTCCTACTCACTTTTGGCATAAATCAGGCTGGTGAGGGTAGTTATAAAAGAGATAGTTTGAATTAGGGGAGTTGGATAAATAAAGAATTAATGTTGTTCCTTGCCTGCTGTGTAATACTTTTAAAAATGTCATATTCAATTCTTTATCAGTTAATTCTCATCACAATTTCAAGGATACATGTGATTACTCCTTCTTTAAAAGTAAAAAGAAACTCCAAGAAGACTCAGTTTTTAAGAAAGCTTTGTTTTGTTTTCCTGTTTTTGTTTTTTTCCAGCTTTTTCAGTGAGGACTTATAAGGTTACAAATGTACAGTTCTAAAGCCATGAAAATGTCCAAATTAAGGCATCAAGAGGAAGAGGAAGATACCATCTCTGAAGAAAGGCTGTTGGCATCCAGGATTCCTCCATCACATGGGAAGGCACATGCCCAGCACACTGGTCCTTCTCTCCTGGGTTCCAGTTTCAACAGCTGTCTCCAAATATCTCTGGGCATTTCTCTTTCTCAACACTCTCTGCCAGTGTTTCTGTCTTTGATTCTCTCATAAAGGACCCCAGAGGAGGGACTAAGACCCACCTGGAATGAGCTGCATTACATCTCAATTTAAATAGTTTAATAAAAATTTCCACCCACAATTGATCTGCCCCTACAGGAATGGATTAAAAGAACATGGTCTTTTCTGGGGTACACAGCAGATTTAAAAAAGCACACTCCACTTTCTGGACCTCCCAAAAGGCATTCTTTCCATATACAAAATACATTCATCCCATTACAACATCACGAAACCCTTACATCATTTCAGTAACAATATTAAGTAGAAAGCCTTATCAAAATCAGTTACAGGCATGGTTTGTCCTAAGGCAAAATTCTTCTCTCCTATAGACCCATGAAATTTAAAACAAGTTATCTGTTCCCCATATACAAAGGAGGGATAATTATAGGATAAATGTTCCCTTTTCCACAGAGAGAAATTGGAAGGAAAACAGGGATCAAAGTTCCCAAACAATTCTGAAAACCTACAGGGCACACTTCATTAGATTTCCAGCAAAAGTCATCTATAGAATGACATTTTATCTTCAGGGCTTGAGAGAGCAGTAGTCTCACCCTCTCCAAGGGTTCCACACTGGAATGAGGTTTCCAACATCTCGAAGCATTGGGGAGATGACCTTGTTTTTGGCTCCCCTCTCCTCCGGTGTCTGGGTGGCAGCTGGGCTCTCTGCCATATTCAAGACCCACTCTCAATCATCTTAGAACAGTGGGGAGGTGGTCAGGTTCTCCCCAATCCTTGGGGAATGTGCTCCACCCTCTCTGAGGCCTGGGGCAGCAGCATTCTTTCTGAACAAAGGGGTGGCCAAGCTCCCCACAGCTCCCCAGGCATCTGAGAGCTCTGAGGTGGTGACACTCTTCCCGAACAATGGAGGCAGAAGGCCCATCTTCTGCAAACTCCAGCACAAATTCACCCCTTCGCTGTGCATAAGTGAGTCAGCTCTCCTGGTCCAACGTTTCTTGGCTCTGGACTTTTACTTCCATGGTTCTGCCTTTGAACTCATTGTTCCTTCAGTATGCCCCCTTTCTTTCTCTCTTCGTCCAGGCTGCAAGAAGTTCCGTTCTACAGATCTTGTACAAAACTGGTCAGTTTAGCATCCAGCTGACAGGGTCCCAACTGTCAGACAAAAGGACTTTTCACAAATCCCTTCTGGATAATGCCATCTCCAAGTCTGTCTTGCACTGAAATGACTGACTGATTAAATCTTCACACCACTCTACTTTCTGGGGATATGCTTTCCTTTAAGGTCTTGTGATAATAATAGTCAAATAATAGTCAAACTGATTGATACTTATTGTTCTTGTTAGGGTTAATTTAAGAAATATATAGGGTGATCTCCTACAGATTTACAGCCTGGCTGACTGGATTCGGGTAGAAACCAGTGCTATTGCTAAATTCCCTGCTAAGATGGAACTGTACATCATTTTGCTATGGCCTGGGCATATAATTGACTTGCTGTGATGATTTTAGGCCAATGATAATGTTAGACATTCATGTCTGGAGATTTTCTCTCTCTCAGCAACAAGTTTCATAAGAGTTTCAATCCTTCTTGACAGCTAAATACATCAAGTAAAGTATTCACTGAAAGAATTTACCATAATTTTAAAAAGTATAATCTTTGTGAGTTAGACTAGTTTTTGCTATAACTACATAAACTTCAAATTCCTGCCTAAATAGTTAACTCATTTATACCATCGCAATGGAGCTGAATTGAGGAGAGCCAAGTTAAAACACATCCAAAAGAGAAGTCAAATTATACATGTGTCAGTGAATTAAAGTACTGGAAATCTTTGGTTCTCCATTTCATCACTATCACTTTATCTGGAGAGTTCCTCAGCTTCCAGGTTGGAGGAATTACTGAATCCTTCCTGATTACCTCCATTCTTCGTAAACATGCTGGAAGGCTGTTCTTAGGTCTGTCTGCTCTGTGGAAGGCTGCCTGGGAGGCTGATCGCAACTGCCATTTGTAAACAAAGGAATTTTCTTTAAAAATTCACAAATGCTAATGCTGAGGAATGGAGAGGGGTAGATGGAAGAAGGTTTATTTTTAAATTAATATTTTAGAAGTAAACCTGAAAGGTTGGTATGATCCAGCTGCATTCAAGCTGTCTTCAAAGTAAAGAGTGCAGTGGTACAGCATGTAATATTCTGGGGGATGATATTTAAAACCAGTCTAGGACATTTCAGGGTCAAATGTCCTTCTGTGTTTATGTCATTTAAATTTAAGAAAATAGTGACATACTTTCTCATTGCCCATTAGAATGTGGTTACTTGAATATAATACATTTCAGCAGTTGTGTGATACAATATTTTTTAAAGTAGCAGAAATTGTTATAATAGGGTACAAACACACAGAAAATTAAGGAACGACCAAACCACAAACTGCAGCATTGTTATAGAGTAGGGGAAGACATCAAAAAACTAGACTTGATTCCTACTTGCCAATGTGTAGTTGTGAGCACTTGATCAAGTCATTTAACCTTATAAATCCAATATAATTTAAGCCACTAATACAAGCACATAAGGTATTTTTAAATTTCTGGCAGCCACATTGAAAAAAAAAAGAAACAAGGGAAGTTAAGTTTAAAATATATTTTATTTAATCTCAAATATACAAAATATTATTTCAACATGTAATCAACAAAAAATTACTAATGAGATATGTTGCATTATTTTTTTCATACTAAGTCTTCAAAATCTAGTGCATAATTTTACACTTATAACAAATCTCAATTCAGATTAGCATCATTTCAAATGCTCAGTAGCCACACGTGGATCATGGCCACTGTAACAGACTTTGAGTTTTTTAAGTTTTGGATTCCTCGACTATAAAATAAAGGAGTTGCATGCCTAAGAATATTTGATTCTGCAGTGTTGTGTTTTTTTTGCAAAAAATGGCCTTGTATAGAATAACTACACACATGTATCAGATGCTTGTTTTTCTTAAATAAAATCAAACTCCTTACCAAAACACACCAAGAGAAAGCTTTCACATGTAAAATAGAAAAATTTAATGCCCATCCCCAATTTTCTGTGACTCAATTAAGATTGGGTATATTAAAACATCTACCATAAGTGTTCAGTATTTATCTCTTTATGTTTTTAGATTAAAAGATAATATGTATGAATGTCACAAAGAATTGAAAGGTAGTTGGACAAATGTGTTATTTATTACACTTCCCAGTTCTCAGACAACCAATATCTATCATTGATTTACCTCTCCTCTTCTTTTACCTGTATTTTCCTTTCAAGAGGTTAATAGAACTCTTAACCCAGGTTTCCTGACTTTCCCTGAATAAATCAGGCTACATGATCCAAGACAGTGCAAACTGACCTCCTATCCTAGAGTTTGAATTTAGGGCAGACAGGCTTAGGATAGGACATGGCTGGAGATGACTTATCCCAATGGTGCATCCCAGAAGACACTGACATTTGGAATATCACTGCTTCTCTGGATCATCATTTGGAGGCTAAACTTTCTGAGGCGGATTACTCAAATTTCTTATTGATTACTTATGGCTTTCAAATAAATCCCCCTCTTTGCTCAACTCAGCAGTGTCCATTTCTATTCTAGACGTCCCAAGCGATTGATTGGCCAGGAAAAAAAATTGAACAGCCAATCCCCCCAAATTATCATCTTTTTACCACACCTCCTTTCCTGAACGGTTTGGGAGGGTTCTTTCAATCTAACTATGAGATATATAGTCATTCACATTGTTTAAAAATTACTGCTGGAAGGGCTTCTGATTTTCTAGGCTATAGTGTCCAATAGAGTAGTCATTAGCCATGTGGAACTATTTAAATTTGAATTAATTTTAAATTAAAATTCAGCTTCTTAGTCTTCTTAACCACATTTAAAGCACTCAGTAGCTACAAGTGTACTTTTCAGAATGCTTGGTCAAAAAATCTCATTAACTGTTGAGATAATTCAAGTCAAAGGTTAGTTACTAAAGAGAAAATGAAGTGTTCAGTAAGAAAATATTTGTTATCATTTTAATAATAGAGTTTTAAAAGGAACTTGCTACAAGAATAAACCAAACTGAGCTGAAGAAAAAAATTGTTATAATACTTTGAAAGAGAGTGCCTGTGGACATTAATGGACATTCAATATTTTAATATCCCCTTTGGGGATTGGAAGATGCTGTTTCAAAATCCCCCTCATTTTAAGACGTTGAGTTATTGAATTATTTAGTACTAGTTCCCTAAGTGACTTTAGTGACCCTCTAGTCACTTTCTTTGTCACATAGCTTAATTATCTACAGAAATACCACCAGAACAGCACATGTCTCCTGACCCCCAATCTAAGCAGCTGACATGATATACCCAGGATAGCTACCTAAGAATCAGGTCTGAAGCATTACCTTACCTAAAGACATTCAAATCAGAGCCTTCCAAGAATTCAGCTTTCCCTGCCACTATGACACAGGTAATTGTGCAACTGTCATTTCATATGTCCTATCACTGAACTGTGTGTATCTGGATTTCTCTAAAGGCCAGGAAATGAGAAATCTGCCACCTGGAATCATATAACTAAGACTGACCCTGAACTGTCTATATCTCATTCCCCCAAATTTGTAAGTCCCATACACTTTCGAAAGTTGCCTGGGGAAATAAGCAGTCTCTTGCAGATGCATTTTATTTAGATGAGTGTCTCCAGATTTAACATAATATGGATTGAGTCAGAAGGAAAAAAAAATGTATGTGTTCGTTGAGTTTTTCGTGATATATATTTCAAGCCAGAGATTTTGCACTAATAACTGAAAGGTTGTATGTGAGGAACAAGCATACAAACCTGCATTAAATTAGGCTGATTTCCAGGGTCATATTCACGCATATGGAAGTAAATATATACTTTTCTCCTTGGGGCCAGAATCTGCCAGGTCTTGAATTCTGGAGTTACTCAGGACAGAAATAAGTTTTACATTTCTTTAAGTGGTTTAGTATTGGCTTGGTTAAAGTTTCCCTGTCTATCTGTTGAATCTCCCTGTCTGTTATACATTTGATGGCTTCCCTGGGGGCTGCTGACTTTTCATTGTCTGACAAATGAATTAACAATAAGGCATCATCAGAGTCATTCCTAGATAATGCATGTATATTTGACATTTCCATGAGTTTGTGCATTGAAAGGCACTTGTTTTTAATCTACACTCTTCATCTTTCCTTGAATTTTTTTCAGCTATCCTTTATAATCTTTTTGGAATAATAGTGGTGTTTCCTCTTTAGGCTAAATCAAATTCCACGTGCTTTGCTCATCTCCATTTAAAGTAAATAGGATCTTTGTTTTCCTCCTTGATGCTCCCATTGATTCTAAAATGGATCATCTCTGGCCTTTAAGTGGCCCGTCAGGCTAACAGGTAGTCCTACTCTCCTCTGGCTAGACTAAACTCAGGCTCTGCATTGGGAATGGTCAGTAGTGTGATAGACTGGGAGTCGTTCCAGGTAGAGGGCTGGAGACTAGAAAATCGGGGATAACTTCCTGAGGAATGATAGTGCCAAGCTCAATGCTATTTATTTATTCATTTATTTTTATTGAGGTCCTCTGACTCTGTTCACCATCTCTTTAGAATAGTAGCCAGGTAAAAATGTCTCTTAAAATTAATCTAACAAAAACCAAAAACAAACAGACTTACATATTTTCATACCTGTCCCTCTTTAATTCACGTGTAAGCATGTTTTCTAAACAAATGCCAACATTTATGCCATCAGTTATCCAGAATGGATTTTAGAATGTCTCTTAATAGCCTTTCCTAACATCTGTTATCTAGTCTGGATAGATCCATCTTTCCGTTTTTCTGAGATCAAGACTTCTCCGGCAAATCCTTGGAATATACTTATTATTACAGGGGGTTAGAGAGGGGTTTAAAAGATTAGAATTCAGATTGCTTGGATTCTAATTCTAGCTATAATTTAGCATCCCTTTTAATTTCATCTTGTGTAAAACAGGAATAAAAATAGTATATACTTCATAGGTTGTTGTAAGAATTGAACAAGAAAATATAAAGAGCTCAGAAACAGTCATTAAATATTACTTTTTTCATTATAAAACTTGTTATGACAATTTATTATGACATGTGAAAAGTCTGTCATGCCTTGGTAGCATTGTCCAATAGCCTAAAGTAATTAATGCAAGTCATCCTCATCTTCCTGGGATCACAGGAGCTGGAATGATGCAGATGCCAATAATATTGGAACTGGGAGGCCTGGAAAAATATTGTATGGTTCCACTTTTATGAAATATTGTGAGTAGCAAATTCATAGAGACAGGAAGTAGATTGGAGATTACCAATGGCAAGAGGAAGGAACAGTGGGGAGTTATTGCTTAATGGGTGCAGAGTTTCTGTTTTTGATTTTGGTAATGGATGTGGTGATTGTACAAAGCCTTGTAAAGGTAATTAATGCCACTGAACTGGCATAAAAAGGTTAAAATGAAAAATTTTATGATATATATGTAACAAAAAATGAATTAAAAGATGCATGTGTAAACTGAAAGAAATCCAGGAAGGTATGAAACTGAAGTTTAGAATTGGAGATCCCAGGTTGTAAGAGATTGTTTTTATTATTTATATTTGTTTGTCTGTATGGCCTAATTTTCTAAAACTCACTTGTTTTGTTTTTGTAGTGATTTTTTTTAAGCAAGATAATTTTTCACCGTTATTTATAGATACAAATTTGGAAAACATATTGCCATAAATTTGACACAATTTTATTGTATGTATTAGTTTAAAGAGAGTTTAAAGTCAATGTGAAGAAAAATAACCCAATGGTAAATGGATGGTGGAAAAATATTCAGATAATCCAAATCAAAAAAGGTTTAAGGGCCGTACAACGGTGGTTCGGTGTCAGAATTCTTGCCTGCCATGCCAAAGACCTGGATTCAATTTTTTGTCCATGCAAAAAAAAAAAAATAAAAGGTTAACCTGACATATGAAAAAATATTCATCTGTACAAAGAAACTTTAAAATGTTCATTTCTTTTGACACAGTATGTCCACTTTTAGAAATTTATTTTAAGAAAGTAATCAAAGGTACACTGGAAAATTTCTGCTTAAGGATATTCATTACAATGTTCCTTATAATAGCATCCAATAAGTAATGCCTAACTTACAACTCTATGAGCTGCATTAGATAAAGGTATCACCAATAATGTAACCGTTAAGTTTTTGAATTATTTTTAATTTTAATTCACAAAACAAAAAATTGTGTTTACTGGTCTACAACATATAAGTATTTGTGAAAATCTCACACCCACTCTGAAGCCCCATTAACCCAGATCCCAAATGTCTGCACCCCACTCAAACCTAAAGATGTACTTGATTCTCTTCCTGAGGTTTTTTCTTTTTAAATTCATATTCTAACAAATTCATATTCAAACAAAAAATATATAGATTCCTGGGGTGGCATTTTACATCAGTAAGACTGCAGAATGAGATGTTCTGGGGTACTGTCTCCTCACAGAATTTTTGAACAACAAGCAAAAACTGCCTGAATTATCTTTTGCAAAGCCACTGGAAACAGTTAAAGTGTTGTTGTAACTGGGTGAGTTTTGACTCAAGAAAAAGGTAACATGAAATGGTAATAAAAACTCATAGAGTCTTTGCTGTCCTTTCCTTGACACTTTCCATGGGATAGTGCAGAACCAGCCCATGCTCTTGCTGCAGGTCCCTGGTCCCAGTTCTGGAGAGAACAGAACAGCCATCATGCACATATTGGAGTATATGTATTTCCGAACTGATCTCACTGAAGGACTGAATGGGACACTCGTCTCTGCCTCACAGTCCCAGAACTTCCTTTGGGCATAGAAGGGGCTTGCAGGGCAGTTAAGGGGCTATAAAAAAACAATCATACCACAGTTTCCTAGGGTGAAGAATTACTGCAATATTTGGCCCAGAACAGAGGAAAGACTGCATGCACATTTCCTAGGGGAAGAAGTGCCTGTGGAGGACACATGTAAATGAGGGAACTCATAAGACATTACACACATGCCCTGGACAAGACAGATGTTCAGAAAAAAATGGAGAAGACCCTACACTTTTGCCTTGAGCTGTTTTGGAGCTCACTGTAAAACTGCCTAAGCTCTGAAGGAGAGCTCTGCACAGAGTAATTCTGCAAAGATAGGGATTTTTTTCAAGTTTTGTTGTTGTTGTTAGCTCCTGGCATTCAAGGAAATCTCAGTCATAACAGTAGCCGGTACAAGCTTAAGGAACAGAAACTTCAGTGAATAAATTCCAGAGTTAACATATTAAAATGTCCAGTTTGCAGCAAGAAATCACATACAAAGAAAGGTATATGAAGAAATAGGAGATGATGTGCCATTCAAAAGAACAAAATAAAACAATACAAGTCAGAAATTAGGAAGCCCAGAATTTTGACGTTCCAGACAAAGACTTTTAAAACCTTGTATTAAATATACTTATAGCGTTAAAGAAAAAGTTGAGCTCAGGAAAATGATACATGAGCAAAACAAGAATTTCAATAAATGGATAAAATAATTTTTTAAATGGCCCAAATGGAAATAATGGTGCTGAAAAATACACTAAATGAAATTTTTAATTTCCAAAAGGGATTCAACACCAGATTGCAACTGGCAGAAGAAAGAGTCAGTGCACTTGAAAATATAAGAATTGAAATGATCCAGTGTGGAGAGAAGAAAGAAAAAAGAGTGAAGGAAAGTGATCAGAGTTTAAGAGGCTTGACAGACACCATCAAGCAGCCAACATATGCATCATGGAGGAGAAAAGGAGAAGAAAGAGAGAAAAGGGCAGAGAGAACATCTGAAGAAATAATGGCTGAAAACTTCCCAAATATAATGAAAGACATGGATATACAAATCCAAGAAGCTCAATGAACTCCAAATAGGATAAATTCAAAGATATCCACACTGAGACACATTATAATCAAACTGTTGAATGCCAAAGACAAAAAGAGAATTCTGAAAGTTTTAATAGAGAAGCAATGCATCGTGTACAAGGGAGCCTTAATACAACAAAATGCCAAGTTCTGAACAGAAACCATGGAGGTGAGAAGGCAGCAGAATGACACATTTCAAATGCTAAATAATAAATAACTGCCAGTCAAGAATTTTATACCCTACAAAACTGTCCTTCAAAAATGAGGGAGGGATTAAGATATCCCAAGACATACAAAAAATGAGAAAGTTCATCACAATTATGCCTAAACTATAAGAAATACTAGAGGGAGGAACAGCATGAAAAGGGGTGAGAGACAGAAACTATTTTGAGTATTCTAATAATGCTAAATTGGTATCAAGTAAGATCATTATAAATTTAGGATGTTAAAGGTAATCACAAAGAATGTATTTGAAAACATGCACAGAAGGAAATGAAATGGAATATAAAATGGTTCACTGCAGAAGTCCAACTAAATACAAAACTAGGCAGTAATGGAAGAAATGAGGGACAAAAAGTTATAAGACTTCTAAAAAACAGATAGCAAAGTGGCAGAGGTAAGTACTATATTACCATTAGTAACTTTAAATCTAAGCAGATTAAACCTTCTGGTCAAAAGGCAGAAGTTGGCTGAATGCATAAACATGCATGACCTAACTATATGCTGGTTTATAAGAGAATCGCCTTTAATTCAAAGACACAAATAGGTTGAAAATGAAAGGATGTAAATATATATATATTTTGGAATATATATATGTACATTCCAAACAAACAGCAACTAAAAGAGAGCTGGTGCAGCTATGCTTATATTAGATAAAATGAACTTCAAGTAAAAAACTGTTGCAAGGAACAAAGGAAACACTATATATCGCTAAAAGGGTCAATTCAATAAGATGAAACAATTATAAGTGAACATTCATCTAAAACGGCTCCCAAATATATGAAGCAAATATCAACAGATTTGAAGGAAAAAAATAGGTTATTCTACAGTAATAGTAAGCAACTTTAATATACCAGTTTCAAAAATGGAGAGATCATCTGGATGAAGATCAACATGGAGCTACGGGACTTGCACGATATCCTGAACCAAATAGACCTAACACAAATGTATAGAACACTTTACCCAACAACAACAGAAAGCACTTTCTTCTCTTGTGCAAAAGGATGATTACCCAGTACAGATCACATGTTAAGCCACAAAACAAGTCTCAACAAATTTACAAGATTGAATTCATACATAGTATCATTTCCAACTGCAATGGAATAAAGCTACAAACGGATAACAAAGGGATACTTGAAAAATTCACAAGTATGTGAAAAGAAGACAATACATTCTTAAACAAGCAAAGGGCAGAGGAAGAAATCACAAGGGAAACAGAAATATGTTGTGGTGAATGAAAATGCAAACATAGCATACCAAAATTCATGGCATGCAGCAAGGCAGTACTGAGAAGGAAATTCATAGTTGCAAATGCTAACATTAAAAAGGAAGAAAGATCTCAAATCAGTAACTTAACATCACACCTGGAGTAACCAGAAAAAGAAGAGCAAACTAAATTCAAAGCAGAAGGAAGGACATAATAAAGGCTATCACAGAGATAAATGAAATAGAGAATAGAAAAGCAGTGGAGAAAATCAATGAAACCAAAACTTATTTTCTTGAAAAGAGCAATAAAATTGAGAAACCTTTAACTAAACTGCCAAAAGTAAAAATGGGAAGATGCAAATAACTAAAATCAGAAGTGGTAGGAGGACATTCCCATTGAGAGTGCAGAGAAAAAAAAAGGTTTATAAGGGGATATTATGAACAACTGTATGCCCCCCAAAATGAGACAATTTAGATTAAATGGATAAATTCCTAGAATTACTCAAACTACCCATACTTACTCAAAAAGAAGTAGAAGATCTCAACAAATCAATAACTATTATAGATACTGAATCTGTAATAAAAAAACACCCCACCTAAGAAAAGCCCAGGACCAGATGGCTTCACAGTTAAGTTTTAACGAACATTCCAAGAAGAATTAACACCATTCCCACTCAAAATCTTCCAAAAAGTGAAGAGGAACATTTCTTAACTCTTTCTGTGAGACTAGTATCACCCTAACACAAAGCCAGTTAAAGATATCATAAGTTAAAAAAAGTGGCAGACCAATATCCCTTATGAAAGTTGATGCAAAAATTTTCAGCAACATACTCATAAATCAAATGCAACAGCATATAAAAGGATTATGCACCATAATATTGCAGGGTTTGTTCCAGAAATGCCAGTGTGGTCCAACATAAAAAAAATCACTTAATGTAATACACCAGATGAATAGAATAAGAAAAAGAAACCTATGTGATTTTTCTCAATTGATTCAGAAGAGACAGGTGACAAAATTCATCACATTTTCTTGTTAAAAACACTCAGATGCTAAGAACAAAAAGGAACTTCCTCAACGTGTTAAGTCATATATGAAAACCCCACAGCTAAGAGCATACATCCCCCTAAGATCAGAAACAAGACAAGGATGCCCACTGTCACCACTGTTATTCAGCATTGTATTTTAAGTTCTAGCTAGAGGAAATAGGCAAGAAAAGAAATCAAAGGGATCCAAATTAGAAGGGAAGAAGTAAAAGTACCATCTCTATTCACAGATGGTACAATTTTATATGTAGAAGATCTCAAGTTCTACAAGAAAGCTCATAGAACTACTAAATGAATTCAACAAATTGGCAGGGTACAAAATCAACACAACACTCAACTGTGTTTCTATATACCAGTTTTGAACCTGGTGAGTATTCTTCATTTATGTGATTATGATTCCCTATTTATAGAAACTGTGTACAAAGAAAAAAGAAAATACAGACATGATTGGATTGTAAGAAGTTAAAAGCACCTGCAATTTCCCTTATCAGCCCCCCAAAGGAAATAAAAGGCAAAACCACATTTAAAAATTTGCAGCAAATATGACAAGTAAGAAACAATATATTTATTGCATAAAACATTCGTCAAACAAATAAGGGAACCATTAAGCCTTCAATAGATGAAAGACAAGGAAATGAATAGAAGAGTATTAAAGAATAAATACTTGTAAATAGTAAAATATATCATACGAAAAATCTAATGGTAAAGAAACCAAACAAAGCTATTGGAAATTTAATTAAGCAAAGATCAAAATGCCAATGATAGGGAGGTGGGGCCAAGATGGCAGCTTAGTAAGGTACGTGCGTCTTAGTTCCTCCTCCAGAGAAACTACTAGGTGAACAGAAACAGTGCAGAACAGCTCCCGGGGCCACGGTAGGGAATGGACACACAGCGTACCCCAGTCTGGACTGGCTAGTCTGACTGCGAGACTCGGCTGCGGTGAGATCCCCGAGCGGCGCGCGACCCCCCGAGCAGCGGCAGCTGTGGTGGCCGGAGCTCCTCCCTCCCTCCTTCACGGGCCGGCTGAGAGTCTCGTAGAGGCAAGTTTTCCAAGCCATGGTGGCCGGCGCCCCTCTTTTGCGGGCGGCTTCCTGGTCCAGCTACGAGTCTCGGATCAGAGGGCTACCCAAGCTGCGGTGGCCCTCCCCCGTGGGCGGCTTTCTGGTTTGGTGACGAATTCCCCAGACCACGGCGGCCTGCGACCGACGCCCCTCCCCCACGGGCAGTTTCCTGGTCCGGTAGCGAATTCACCGGGCCCACTGCGGCCGGCACCAATAGGGAAATTAATAAAGGAGCCACAGGGTCCCCTCAAACCACGGCGGCTGACGCCCCCACCACGCATGGCCCCCCGACCAACTGAGATAATTGGATCGGAAATCCCCAGGCCGTGGAGAACGGTGACCGGGGGGATCCCTTCCAAACATGTGAGACAAACGTGTGCCACGAGTGCCACCTACTGGGCAGGATAAGAAAAACAGAACCCAGAGATTTCACAGAAAAATCTTACAACCTTGTTAGGTCCGACACCCAGGGAAATCTGACTAAATGCCCAGACGCCAGCAGCAGAAGATAAAGGTCCACGCTCAGAAGATTGAGAATATGGCCCAGTCAAAGGAACAAACCAATAATTCAAATGAGATACAAGAGCTGAGACAAGTAATGCTGAATATATGAACAGAAATGGAAAACCTCTTCAAAAACGAAATCGATAAATTGAGGGAGGACATGAAGAAGACATGGGCTGAACATAAAGAAGAAATAGAAAAACTGAAAAAACAAATCACAGAACTTATGGAAGTGAAGGATAAAGTAGAAAAGATGGAAAAAACAATGGATACCTACAATGATAGATTTAAAGAGACAGAAGATAGAATTAGTGATTTGGAGGATGGAACATCTGAATTCCAAAAAGAAACAGAAACTATCGCGAAAAGAACGGAAAAATTTGAACAGGGTATCAGGGAACTCAAGGACAATATGAACCGCACAAATATACATGTTGTGGGTGTCCCAGAAGGAGAAGAGAAGGGAAAAGGAGGAGAAAAACTAATGGAAGAAATTATCACTGAAAATTCCCCAACTCTTATGAAAGACCTAAAATTACAGATCCAAGAAGTGCAGCGCACCCCAAAGAGATTAGACCCAAATAGGCTTTCTCCAAGACACTTACTAGTTAGAATGTCAGAGGTCAAAGAGAAAGAGAGGATCTTGAAAGCAGCAAGAGAAAAACAATCCATCACATACAAGGGAAACCCAATAAGACTATGTGTAGATTTCTCAGCAGAAACCATGGAAGCTAGAAGACAGTGGGATGATATATTTAAATTACTAAAAGAGAAAAACTGCCAACCAAGACTCCTATATCCAGCAAAATTATCCTTCAAAAATGAGGGAGAAATTAAAACATTCTCAGACAAAAAGTCACTGAGAGAATTTGTGACCAAGAGACCAACTCTGCAAGAAATACTAAAGGGAGCACTAGAGTCAGATACAAAAAGACAGAAGAGAGAGGTATGGAGAAGAGTGTAGAAAGAAGGAAAATCAGATATGATATATATAATACAAAAGGCAAAATGTTAGAGGAAAATATTATCCAAACAGTAATAACACTAAATGTTAATGGACTGAATTCCCCAATCAAAAGACATAGATTGGCAGAATGGATTAAAAAACAGGATTCTTCTATATGCTGTCTACAGGAAACACATCTTAGACCCAAAGATAAACATGGGTTGAAAGTGAAAGGTTGGGAAAAGATATTTCATGCAAATAACAACCAGAAAAGAGCAGGAGTGGCTATACTAATATCCAACAAATTAGACTTCAAATGTAAAGCAGTTAAAAGAGACAAAGAAGTACAATATCTACTAATAAAAGGAACAATTAAACAAGAAGACATAACAATCATAAATATTTACGCACCGAACCAGAATGCCCCAAAATACGTGAGGAATACACTGCAAACACTGAAAAGGGAAATAGACTCATATACCATAATAGTTGGAGAATTCAATTCACCACTCTCATCAATGGACAGAACATCTAGACAGAGGATCAATAAAGAAATAGAGAATCTGAATATTACTATAAATGAGCTAGACTTAACAGACATTTATAGGACATTACATCCCACATCAGCAGGATACACCTTTTTCTCAAGTGCTCATGGATCATTCTCAAAGATAGACCATATGCTGGGTCACAAAGCAAGTCTTAACAAATTTAAAAAGATTGAAATCATACATCACACTTTCTCAGATCATAAAGGAATGAAGTTGGAAATCAATAATAGGTGGAGTGCCAGAAAATTCACAAATATGTGGAGGCTCAACTACAACAACGACTGGGTCAAAGAAGAAATTGCTAGAAAAATTAGCAAGTACCTCGAGGTGAATGAAAATGAAAACACAACATATCAAAATTTATGGGACGCAACAAAAGCAGTGCTAAGAGGGAAATTTATTGCCCTAAATCCCTATATCAGAAAAGAAGACAACGCAAAAATGCAGGAATTGACTGTCCACTTGGAAGAACTGGAGAAAGAATAGCAAACTAATCCCAAAGCAAGCAAAAGGAAAGAAATAACAAAGATTAGAGCATAAATAAATAAAATTGAAAACATGAAAACAATAGAGAAAATCAATAAGACCAGAAGTTGGTTCTATGAGAAAATCAATAAGATTGATGGGCCCTTAGCAAGATTGACAAAAAGAAGAAGAGAGAGGATGCAAATAAATAAGATCAGAAATGGAAGAGGAGACATAACTACTGACCTCACAGAAATAAAGGAGGTAATAACAGGATACTATGAACAACTTTACGCTAATAAATACAACAATTTAGATGAAATGGACAGGTTCCTGGAAAGACATGAACAACCAACTTTGACTCAAGAAGGCATAGATGACCTCAACAAACCAATCACAAGTAAAGAAATTGAATTAGTCATTCAAAAGCTTCCTAAAAAGAAAAGTCCAGGACCAGACGGCTTCACATGTGAATTCTATCAAACATTCCAGAAAGAATTAGTACCAACTCTCCTAAAACTCTTCAAAAAAATCGAAGCAGAGGGAAAACTACCTAATTCATTCTATGAAGCCAACATCACCCTCATACCAAAACCAGGCAAAGATATTACAAAAAAAGAAAACTACAGGCCAATCTCTCTAATGAATATAGATGCAAAAATCCTCAATAAAATTCTAGCAAATCATATCCAACAACACATCAAAAGAATTATACAACATGACCAAGTAGGATTCATGCCAGGTATGCAAGGATGGTTCAACATAAGAAAATCAAATAATGTAATACACCATATCAACAAATCAAAGCAGAAGAATCACACGATCATCTCAATTGATGCAGAGAAGGCATTTGACAAGATTCAACATCCTTTCCTGTTGAAAACACTTCAAAGGATAGGAATACAAGGGAACTTCCTTAAAATGATAGAGGGAATATATGAAAAACCCACAGCTAATATCATCCTCAATGGGGAAAAATTGAAAACTTTCCCCCTAAGATCAGGAACAAGACAAGGATGTCCACTATCACCACTATTATTCAACATTGTGTTGGAGGTTCTAGCCAGAGCAATTAGACAAGAAAAAGAAATACAAGGCATCAAAATTGGAAAGGAAGAAGTAAAACTATCACTGTTTGCAGACGATATGATACTATACGTCGAAAACCCAGAAAAATCCACAACAAAACTACTAGAGCTAATAAATGAGTACAGCAAAGTAGCAGGTTACAAGATCAACATTCAAAAATCTGTAGCGTTTCTATACACTAGCAATGAACAAGCGGAGGGGGAAATCAAGAAACGAATCCCATTTACAATTGCAACTAAAAGAATAAAATACCTAGGAATAAATTTAACTAAAGAGACAAAAAACCTATATAAAGAAAACTACAAAAAACTGCTAAAAGAAATCACAGAAGACCTAAATAGATGGAAGGGCATACCGTGTTCATGGATTGGAAGACTAAATATAATTAAGATGTCAATCCTACCTAAATTGATTTACAGATTCAATGCAATACCAATCAAAATCCCAACAACTTATTTTTCAGAAATAGAAAAACCAATAAGCAAATTTATCTGGAAGGGCAGGGTGCCCCGAATTGCTAAAAACATCTTGAGGAAAAAAAACGAAGCTGAAGGTCTCACGCTGCCTGACTTTAAGGCATATTATGAAGCCACAGTGGTCAAAACAGCATGGTATTGGCATAAAGATAGATATATCGACCAATGGAATCGAATAGAGTGCTCAGATATAGACCCTCTCATCTATGGACATTTGATCTTTGATAAGGCAGTCAAGCCAATTCACCTGGGACAGAACAGTCTCTTCAATAAATGGTGCCTAGAGAACTGGATATCCATATGCAAAAGAATGAAAAAGACCCATTTCTCACACCTTATACAAAAGTTAACTCAAAATGGATCAACGATCTAAACATTAGGTCTTAGACCATAAAACAGTTAGAGGAAAATGTAGGGAGATATCTTATGAATCTTACAATTGGAGGCGGTTTTATGGACCTTAAACCTAAAACAAGAGCACTGAAGGAGGAAATAAATAAATGGGAACTCCTCAAAATTAAACACTTTTGTGCATCAAAGAACTTCATCAAGAAAGTAGAAAGACAGTCTACACAATGGGAGACAATATTTGGAAACGACATATCAGATAAAGGTCTAGTATCCAGAATTTATAAAGAGATTGTTCAACTCAACAACAAAAAGACAGCCAACCCAATTACAAAATGGGAAAAAGACTTGAACAGACACCTCTCAGAAGAGGAAATACAAATGGCCAAAAGGCACATGAAGAGATGCTCAATGTTCTTGGCCATTAGAGAAATGCAAATCAAAACCACAATGAGATATCATCTCACACCCACCAGAATGGCCATTATCAACAAAACAGAAAATGACAAGTGCTGGAGAGGATGCGGTGAAAGAGGCACACTTATCCAGTGTTGGTGGGAATGTCAAATGGTGCAACCACTGTGGAAGGCAGTTTGGCGGTTCCTCAAAAAGCTGAATATAGAATTGCCATACGACCCAGCAATACCATTGCTGGGAATCTACTCAAAGAAATCAAGGGCAAAAACTCAAACGGACATTTGCACACCAATGTTTATAGCAGTGTTATTTACAATTGCAAAGAGATGGAAACAGCCAAAATGTCCATCAACAGACGAGTGGCTAAACAAACTGTGGTATATACATACGATGGAATATTATGCAGCTTTAAGACAGAATAAACTTATGAAGCATGTAATAACATGGATGGACCTAGAGAACATTATGCTGAGTGAGTCTAGCCAAAAACTAAAAGACAAATACTGTATGGTCCCAATGATGTGAATCGACATTCGAGAATAAACTTGGAATATGTCATTGGTAACAGAGTCCAGCAGGAGTTAGAAACAGGGTAAGATAATGGGTAATTGGAGCTGTTGGGATACAGACTGTGCAACAGGACTAGATACAAAAACTCAAAAATGGACAGCACAATAATATCTAATTGTAAAGTAATCATGTTAAAACACTGAATGAAGCTGCATCCGAGCTATAGGTTTTTGTTTTCTTTTGTTTTGTTTTTACTATTGTTACTTTTATTTTTTTCTCTATATTAACATTCTATATCTTTTTCGGTTGTGTTGCTAGTTCTTCTAAACCGATGGAAATGTACTAAGAAACAATGATCATGCGTCTATGTGATGATGTTAAGAATTACTGATTGCATATGTAGAATGGTATGATTTCTAAATGTTGGGTTAATTTCTTTTTTTCCGTTAATTAATAAAAAAAAATGCCAATGATAATATTGCATGATGGTCTTTTCTACATTTTTAATAAATATCTTTGTTTTGACACTGTATCATTTTCCCTTTAATTACTTTTCCCGTACAGTTATTTTGCTTTTCCCATACTGATTATTTGTGTGGAGATGGTAGAGAGGCTGCCAGAATAGACATCCTGACAACACAACTGAAAATCTGTCTCCTGTTTTTCTGTCACAGATACAGACTGCTTCCTGCAAAGATGGCTTTTCTCTGTAATTCTTTGCCTCCATTTTTGCAAGTTAAAAAATGGCATTTCAAAATAAACTTTCTCCAAAAAGTATGTATTTTTTCTCATTCTTACTGAGTCTTACTGAGATCCATTGTTGCTTGGGCCTCTTGTCACTACTGTGACTTTATTTCTTCCTTTATTCCTGTACAATGGCCTGCTCTCTCAGCTGCTTTTTTCTTATGCTACATACACATTATAAATGCACCTAGTTTCACTGAAAATGGAATTTTCAGGGATTATTTTTTCATTGTCTTTATTGCACTTAACCCATTTCTAAGAGGAAAAGTAGGTGTGATACCCAGTGCTACAATTTTAATCTAAGGGGAAAATATCTTATATAAGAAAGCAACAACTACATTTATGCAAAATTAAACAGGAAAGATAATCAAAGATACTTCTGAAAGAGAGTGAAAGGAGAATTAGAAAGAAATTTTGGAATTTGACAGGCCTAATTTCCTATAAAATCTCATTCAATAACTGCATGATTAATCAGGGGCAAATTACTAGAACACTAAGCCTCATCCTACTCACTTATAAAATACTGTAATAATGTTTTCTTCAGTGGGTTCATATATAGATTAAATGCAATATATGTTTTTCAGTCATCAAGCCATACATATGAATTCAATTTGCTATCATATATTCAAAAACAAGTATTTTACGCAGGCAATACTGTAGAGAGAACATTGGCTGGAATAAATAGCTGAAACAGACTTATTATGTAAAAAAATTAATATATTATAGAAGATTATGAATATTTGATGAAGAACATTTGTCTAAATAGTGGGATAATGCTTATTAATTTTAAGAAAGGTCAATCCTCATCTCTTACTTAAAATCAAAATATGTCATATATGGAGATTCAAACAGTTTTTGAAAAAATCAGGACATAGAAGGAATCTCATCACTGAAGAAAATATCTTAGGGTGCAGGTATGTAGAGGAAAGGGGAATGATTCTCTATTTATAAATGTATTTAGAAAGAAAAAGAGAAAACACAAACATATTTGGATTCTAAGAAGTTACAAGCATCTGTAATTCCCTAACCACCCTCAAGAAAGGAAATAAGTAGAAAAACCACCTTTAAAAATTTTCAATAAATATGACAAGTAAGAAACAGTACCTTTATTGTATAAAATATTTGTAAAGTTAATAAGGAAACCATTAAGCCATCAATAAATGAAAAACAAGGAAATGAATAATATAAAAGAATCAAACAGTAAGTACTCATAACTAGCAAAATTATCATATGAAAAATCTAGTGGTAACAAAACTTAGAAATTCAATTAAGTAAAGATTAAAATATCAATGATAATATTATTAATATTGGCACGCATGTGATGAAATAGAAACCATGTTGGCAATGAATATTGAAATGACCTTTTGCTTATGACATTACAATGACCTACAGCCTTTACACTAAGCAATTTTGCAATATGTAACAAGAGTCATAACAATGTTTCTATCTTCCTATCTTGCAATAAAACTTTTGGACTCTCTTCTAAGATAATTTAAAATATACAAGAAAAGTCAGAACACAAATTTGGATTTCAGTGTTCCAAGAGTGTAAAATTGAAAACAATATAAATGTTCAAGTATAGAAAAGTAACTAAATGAATTATGACACCATCATCTACATAGTCATTAAAATTATGATTATGAAAATTCATAATATCAAAATACCAAATTGTAAAACTAGAAAGAAAGAGCAAGAGGTAAAATTTATGTAGCCTTATTGCCATTCACATAAAACATACACATGCAGCAAAACACTGGGAAAAATAATTTTAAACTAACAACCTTAGTAGGGACAAGACATTTTTGTTTTACTCATTACTGTCAAAATTTTCAATCTTATGATTATATTTATTTCTAAAGCCAAAATGTAAACACATAAACATAAGTAATTTTCTTTCAACACATTTTTTCTTTGACAGTTTCTGTTTCATGTCTGGCTGATTTAATTGAGTTTTACATTAGCAAAAATATATATGGAAGAATAATTCTCTCATTTTCAGGAAAAACCAATTCCATAATTTATGTTTGTCTTTTCATACACACGGCCATAATCAAGCTACTTAAAAACAAACGTATAAAACTTGAAAATTGTAGCTGTAGATGAAATATAAACAAAAACACTTGTAAGGTGTTTTAAACAATTAAATTATGTTTTCAAAAAGTTAATTAAAATATACTATATGATCAAATATAGAGATAGTAAAGGTAAATTCTTTCATGTGAATAAACTTGAATTTATTTCAATCTATTATTTCGGAAAGTTTGTAGCATAAGCATATACTAATTAATCTCAATTGAGGTGATGGGTCTTCCTATGTGGGAAAAATTTTTGGCCAATTACTGCAGAAGAGATAAAGTCTGGACCAAGGTCAGATACATAAGAATTTCTATGGAACAACCTAGGGGCAGGTAACTGAGGAATTAATTATATCTGAATTTGTGAATAAGACAAAGGTCAATCACTATTTCAACTTTTTAACCTCTGAGAATTATCTTCATCTCAGATAATTCTGGAAACTCATTAAAAAATCTAGTGGATTAGACCCTTCTCTGAAATTTAGGGTGGAAATAATGGACTAACAAGCAGAAGCTATGACATCACAAACCCTAATTAATGGAATTGTTTTTATGTTGGGGAAAAGGAATTGTTTCTATGCTGATTTTGAAACTGCTTGGTCTTGTTTAACACAGAAGAGAAGAAGTTATTTTTCTCTTCTGGGGGATCTAGCAGGTAGTATTGTGGGCAGTTTCCAATGTTTCTAACAGGAGTGCATGCTAGAATCAAAAGATACCTTTTCCTTTTATGACATCTATGAACTCAAAAGGAAACAGAACATAGAGTATTTCTTATTAACAGCACTTAGATTAAACAGAAATCTCAATTTGCTTTTATATGCACATATAATTATACATTATTGTATATTATATATATATATTGGGGATTTAGTTTTGGTTTGATTTCAGGTTCTTACCACTCCCCTTTCAAAAGACAGAAACACCGATCATATAATTCAGTGATTGAACTCATTCTATATGGAGAAATGAAACTGAGGACAAGAAAAATTCTGTAATTTTCCCAGAAAACATTGAACATATGGATTTTAGCCTTCCAACATTTAATCTTTTATACTGAAACTCCCCTACTTCACCTCTCCGCACAGCCCCCTGCCCATACACACTTATACTATATTGGTAAGTAGTCTACCTGTTCATAATGATACCTCATGAAGAGAGTGCTTAATTGAACATAAATACATGCCAAGCCTACAATTACTAAAGGCTTCTTCAGTGCTATTGACAAGACATCGTAAAATATCTGTTATAAAACCTTAGTGGCCCACCTGAGCGCCTCTACCTCTGGTTCCATTGGCGATGACTGAGGGAGCAGACTCAAATAATGTCAACATGGCTGCTGGGTGCCAAGGGTTGTTCCCAGAGGAAGGGCTGTCTGAGACATTCATGTGAAGAGGTGCTGGCTTCAGTCTTAGAAGTCAAGAAAGATGTGTGTGAGGAGAAAGTAAAAAAGAAGGCACATGGTGTGAGAGTGGTACACATGATATGAGTAATGTTTATGAGGAAGATGACATTAGTGAACAGATAATACAGGCTAAAACACAAGTTCGTGTTGAGGATAGTGGTTGGAAAAGTGAGGAGAAATCATTTTTGAAGTTATGGAATGTCATGACAATAATGTTCACTTATCCATTGTACTATAGACAATGTAAAGGTTTTTGATAATTCTGAAAGAGAAAGAGCTATGATGAAATTCTCATTTAGAAGAACTACTCTTTTATTCTTACAAGAACTGAACTGATCAAGGAAAAGACTGCCACTAAGTTAGAGGTTGTGGTGGGAACATATAAAGCTCACTCAAATTCCATGTTCTCCCTCATCTTTCTTGTAATTATGAGATGACCCATGATTAGTTCTGGCCAATGACTGGTTGGAAGTGTGTCACTTCCAGGTTGACACAGAGAAAGACAGTATAACTCTTCAGCTCTCTCTTTCTTTGACTTAGTGATCCTGGAGGCCTCGTGTTAAGATGATAGAAGGCACGTGATTGAAAGAGTCTGAATTTCTATCTTCATTTAGAATGGTACTGCAATGGAGAGGTTGCCACTACAGATCTCGCATGAGTCAATAAAATATATATTATATGTTAAGCTCCGAGATTTAGGGGGCTTTTACTATAGCATAATTTAATTGAATAATTCTTAGACTCAATGCCTCAGAATCTTCTGGAGGATTTGTAAAAACATTGGATTGTTAGGACTCGCCTTCAGAGTTCTGATTCAGTAGAACTTCAGTGGAGTTGGAAAATTTTCATTTCTGACAAGTTTTTGGGGAATTACTGATCCTACTGGTCAGGGGGAGCATACTTTGAGAATCATTGGCCTAGTTTAGGTAGGAAAATCAGGGACCTCTAGCAAAATAATGTTTATTTCTGAATTAAAGTGATAATAGTGGAAATGTAAAATAAGACATGAATGTTGAGATCTTAAAAAGGAAAAAGTTTTACATCTTATGTAATAATAAAGTTATTTTGGGGGCTAATTTCAGAAAATAAAAGTCTCCATATCTCATATATATATATATGCACTTTTTTTTTACATGGGCAGGCACTGGGAAATGAACTCAGGTCTCCAGCATGGCAGGCGAGAACTCTACTAATGAGCCCCTGTTGCCCACCTTCTCCTATATATTTTAAGCCTATCAAAATACATCTAGAAAGAACTGGATGTTCTTTCTCTCTTTTTAACAGACTATTAGATATCTTCTCCCCTTCCTAGTACCCCTTTTGGAAAGTTTTCCTTTCTCCAGTCTTCTCTCTTAAGCTCTAACCTATACACCCATTGATATCATTTTAATCTTATCTTTCTAAACTACAATGGCATTATCATGCCAGGCTTATTCCATACTTGTTCAAGCTCTCATTGTTTATTGTTAGGAGCAACTCGATATATCTTTTCTGCCACACTGTGCTAACTGGTTTGGTTGCCTCCTTTACCTTTAATGCCTTATACCTAACAAGGGAAATGTGGAGAAATAGTCACATTTGTGGAATATTTGACAACTCTGGAGCTCCTATGCATTCTGCAAGAAATTGAGAGATGGCTGCTACCTGTCCTCAAAATAGTGGAAAGTCAAAAGGGAAATTTTTTTCTACCAAATGGAAACCGATGTCTCAACATGGGAAATAATACATCCAGTACCTAGAGTTAGCATTTGTTGTAAGTATAAGGAAGCATGCAGCCAATTTTGGCACCTGAATCTGCACTGGGTTTTCATCATTAATTAAAACTACATTGTCTCTATTCCCAAATCCTGGGGTTGGTGTGCTGAGAAGTGGTGAGCTGTAGTGGGGGGTGATGGCTTAGGCTGAATAGTTACTAAAAATATATTGTTCACACTGGTTTGAATACAATAGCACTTTCCAAGCGGAACAACTCTAACTATGGTGACACTGTCATCTTGATAAACGGAAGTTTGCCCTTCTTGTTGTGTACTCATGTAGTCATGCCTTGGGCTAGCACAGGGTACTGAATCCAGCCTTGGGATGTCATCTTAAATGTCATCTATGATAGAACTTTACTTATAAGTGAAGAAACTGAGTCCTAGGGACTTTCTGTTTTAATACCCTATATTGCTTCCATCATTCTCTTAAACTTATCACATACACTAACTATAGGTACTGGATATATTACTCTTTGTGAAAATGGACAAAAGTGGAATACTTAGAACTCCCTATTCCATCCTACTGTCAAATGTACACATTTGCACAAACAGGTATACTCAATATTTTTTAATTTGGTGAAATAGCCCTCATCTATTGAAAATGAAGTCAATTATCTAGAGGCTGAGCAAATAAAAAAAAAATCCATCACATATTTGGAAAGAGTTTTTTATGTGCTCAGTAAGGAGGAATATAGTATATCTCATGTTATGGCAGTCAAAATGTTGAGTAGCATTGTATGAAAGCATTAGGTTCTAAAATTCACTCTTGGAGCTATAGTTGAATACAGTCAAGTTTGGAAGTCATCGAGTCAGTTCAAAGGAAGAAGCAAAGAGAAACATTGTGCAATGTCTGTACATTCAAACCATTCTTACTTTAAAGTAATTAGAGATCACTCTATTATATTTAATGCCAAATGTTTGCAAGCTTAATAGATTTTGGTAGAATTATTTTTGTTGTGAGACTTAAATGTGAAATTAGAATCTCATTTGAAATCCTGAGTTAGGTTCTAAAATCAGTTTCTATGAAAACTGCTCCTATGGAGTCATTCCAGTGAGCATGATTGAGGACATGAGACCAGTATACATAAACATTGAAATTCTAAACGTTTAGATCTGGGACACTAACTGTGTGCAGTGGGAATACAGAGGAAAAGGAGGAGTGTTGGCTGAAATAGCCATAGATTTTTGGTGGGTAGACAATTCTCCATTGGTCTCTTGCATTTTTGCATGTCTTGTGTGCTAAGCACTGCGGCTCTTTGTTCCAGATAATCACTTCAAGGTCGTTTGCAAAGTGAAGAGCCCTTGGAAGATAGAGATAGTGTCTCCCCAAAGAGCAAAGGGAAGACATGATTACTGTGGAGTATAATAAAAAATAGTGTTCTCCTTTGAAGCAAATGACAGTCATGCTCCTTACCCATTATAAAAGGTTTGTTTTCCCTAAACTTAGAGTTCTTCTCCTGTAATGCAACCTACTGTATATGTGTATCTGCCTGCCTTTGCATCAACCTGTGGAAATTGGGACTTAGAGACCTGGTGCAAAAATGCTTATACTCTCTGGTATTTTTAGGCCTATGAGTAACACATTGTCTTCTGTCTCTGATACAGGTGCCCTATGTCTTCTGCCTATATTCATGAAATGGTTGTCAAGTTTATTTTTCAAAAAAATTTACGATTTAAGCAGGTTTATTTAAGTAGAGAAGGTGGGGAACTGTGTGGGCAAAGACAGCAAAGGAAATGAAATACGGATTTGAGAATCAGCGATTAATTGAGTGTTAATATTAGGAACTAATGGAATTAAGCTTTGGAAAGATGTACTTAGGTAGAAGGATTGTCATACAATAGTGAAGATCACTCTTTCTTTGGAATTAGACCCTTTAGTGTTAAGTCCTAATGCTGTGTGCTCTTGTACAAGTTACTTTACCTCTTTCAGTCCAGTAGTGTAAAATAGGAATAATTAGCCCTATGCATAGAGTTTTTTTGTGAAGATTGTCAGAAATAATGCTTGTGCATTTTTGTACTTTGCTTCTAGTACTTAGCAAGTATCCAATTATTGGTAGTTATTGTTACTATTATTATGAAGCAGAGTATTAGGATAAGTACCCACAGAAGCCCAGTATTAAGCAAAAGAGAAGTACAGAAGAGGTACATAGACAAACAAATGTTATGCAATTTTGTACTAGTAAGTTTACTAATATTTAATACTATGTATTATATTATTTTATTATAGTCTTTGGAAATATAAAGAAATAAAAGTATAATTAAAGGAAAAATAAAGTGAAAGCATAATACAACCAAAAGAAAGAAAAAAACTGGCATTTCTACTTTACTATTTTTCTTGTTTTCTACCCACACTTACGTTATGTGCAGAAGCAATGTGTCACTGAGATATTTTTCCAAAGAAGGGGTCCCTACTGCCCTCTCATCACAATGTGTCCTTCCATGTGTGAAGAAACACAAGCTACAGACCCTATTTCCTGATCCCAGTGCCACAGACTATTTGTGGAATATGCTATAGGAGTCTTGATTGTAGAAGCATGAACATCATTCTGTAATCAAGCACCAGACACAGGTTGGACCTCAATGCAAAGGAACGGAGGGCTTCTTTTTCCCATGCGAGGGTGTGCTTCAGGATCCCCATCGTTTGCCTTTATCAAAGTTAACAGAATGACATCTCTGCTTGTGCTTGGAATGGTCTGTCAATTATGCTGTTTCTGGGGAAAGATGTTCCCTTCTAACTGTTCTCTAGGATAGTGGTTGCCAAGCCTTAGAAGGGTTTTTTTGGCAAAGGAAGAACCATTTATAGATGTCTAACAGCTTTCACAAGGAGATTTGTTGTAACCATTGGTTCTTTCAAGAGGCAAGTGTTTAGCTCACTGGCATTCTTAAGAAAATAAGTGCTGATGATGGTGGGAAGATGGAAGAGTAGGAAGCTCCAGTATTCAGCCCCTCAAAAAAAGCAACTATTGAAGTGGCAAGAGCTGTCTGAACCAACTATCTTGAAACTCTGGTGTCTAGTGGAACACTGCAGCATTCGGGGAGGAGTGGGAGGAAGAGGCTGGTAAATAGCAGAAAATAGCAGTGAATTCCATCTACCCTTCAGTGGCTATGATCCCCCACACCCCAACCTCATGGCAGGCAAAAGTGGGGATTACAGCTCCAGCTCCTGACACAGCTTGCCGATGTGAGAATGGGACATAAAGACCTCGTCTTCCATACTCTATAGGTGTGTGACATGGTCACTGATCACAGCTTTTGATTAGCTACATCAGATTGCTGGGGGCTGGCTCTGAGGTCAGCCACTGTTCCAACCCTCCCTGGGCAAAGGCTGCAGAAGAATCTTAAAGACAGTAACCTTCTTCAAACTATGGAAAACAATTAAAGGACTACATTAAGTGGACAAGTGCCGAATCAAGAAAACTAGGATCTAAAAGCCATAGAAGAATCTCCTGGCACTCTTACTGGCTCCTCCCTACCCTATCCACAATGCAGGATAGAACCAGCTTGCACTCCCATTGTGTATCCCTGGTTCTGTTCCAGAGGGAGCAGAGAGGCCTCTGGGGTACATGCATGTTACTGTCTACCTATCCAGTGGAAGTCTGAGGGACTGAGCTGGGAAACTTGTCTCAGGCTTGTCCTACAAGAATCTGCCCTGAAGGCAGAGAAGCCAGTTTGCAGACAACTGGAACAGTCTGAGAAACAATTAAATTGAAGTAGCCTGGGGCAAAGATATACCTGCATTAGGTCACACAAGAGCGCACCCAGGAGATGGCAAAAGTCTATTTTAAAGGGAGTAGAAGGGGAATTCACTAGAACTCCTGTAAAATACCATCAGGGGAATGCCTAAGGACATGAATAAGCACAAGCCCCAGAAAAAAAGCAGGCTTTATGGCTCCACCCAGGCTCAGGTAAGACAGAGAGGATCATGCACTTTGCCTCTGCCTTGGTCTCATCTTCTTGATAAGAGGCTTAAGCTCTGAAGGAGACCACCAGCCAAAGTAGAGCCCTTTTGCAAAGTCTATGAGAGGTGCTTTTTCTTTGATTTGTTTGTTTTGGTTAACCCCTGGCATTCAAAAAGATCCCTGACATATCACTAACTGAACTCAAAATTCAGGAAAAAAATTCCATGGTTAATACTTTAAAACATTAAAATATAGTATGTACCGTACTAATGTATGGAGTGCATTATTTCTGTACCCCAGGTAGGAGGATTAACGAAGGCAGTAGGATTTAAGACAGACAAGAATTTAAGACATGTTAGAAGCCATATGCCCTCCTTTCCCCTTGTTTTCAATTTTCAGATCTACTTTGCCTAAAGATGCGACAGGGACGATTAGAAAAGCCTCTGCCATTTCCCAAGGCAGCCCTATCAGTCACTTCAAAAGGCCCTTTGCTTTCTTAGACAGTAAAGGGCATTAGGGGGTTGTCACTGCTCAGGAAGTTTAGAGCAGCCTCTTTTCCAAGGTGTAAGTTGTTTATAGCAACTGCAAGTATCAGTGCTCTGGACCCTGGTGCCTAAAGAGTTTCTGAGGCTTATTTAGCTGTCCCTCCCTACCTTATAATGCAGGATCGATCAAGCTTGCACCCCCATTGTGTATTCCGAATTCTGTTCCAGAGGGGATTTCTTCTTCTCAACTCTTTTTCAGAGGTACAATCTAATGCTATATAAGGCTTTAAATCATTAGGTTTCATTGCAATCCAATTTTAGTTATTTAGGCTTAGTTTTTCTGAAAGAAATTATAAAAGCAAAATTAAATAGGGTAAGTGGTTCAGAGTTAATATGATCAAGACCTAAGAATTCTTTAAACGTTTTTTTCCGAGCCTGTTATAATAATATTCATATATGGCCCAATCAAGATTCTTCATATATTATTGGATTTTTCTCCAATAAAAACTTCAGGTATGGGTGGGCCACAGTGGCTCAGTAGGCAGAGTTCTCACCTGTCATGCGGGAGACCTGGGTTTGATTCCCTGTGCCTGCCCATGAGAAAAAAACAAAAAAAAACAAAAAACTTCAGGTACAACCTTAGGAAGTTTCTTAGCTAGCTTAAATGCCTCAGGGTTGTTCAGTAGCTCTTCATTTTGATAGCCGTTTAAGGGATTTTTCCAATTAGCTCTGTCTATCCAGATTTTGGCATGACCTTCACCAGCAGTTATGTGAATTAATTGGTAAAAGTCTGAGTATCCAGGCTCATACATCTGAATGATAAGATTGAATTCTTTTGCAAAATTAACTGAGTCTTCAGTAAGATTTTCAAAATCTTATCACTATAAAAGTGGAATTAGAGGCTAATCTAGGATAAAGAGGAAGAAGACAGGAGGGTCCAAAAGGAGGTTAGAACAATAGGAGTCAGGAATTCCAGATAATTTTTCAAGTTTGATAATGTGCTTAGATAAGTCTTTGTTAGTTTTACTAATTTATTATTTATTTCTTGAAAAAAAAACAATTGAAATAAGTATTTCATAAAGGTTGCCTAATTTTAAAGCCTCTGTTTTCCAGTTGTGTGGAAAATTTACCAATTTAGTCATACCAATATATCCCCATTGTGGCCATTATAATTCAAGATTTTCTCTAGTATGCCAGGTCCAGTGGGATTAAGCAGGACCATAATTTTTGTACACAAAGCCTGATGGTGTGCTAGATGGCAGTGTACCATTAGATTTCTTCAGATGGATTTAGAACCCATTCTTTTAGTTAGTTCTGATTATGAGCAATCCTAAAGCCTAAGCCTGAGAGAAGCTGCCAGGGTTTCTGGTGAATGTGGTATTTTACAGTGTGTCTTTCAGGAGCTATTTGCTTTACCTGGTGGACAGCTTGTACTGTGGTTTTCCAAGCCATGGCCAGGTACCTCCAGTTGCATGGAAGTCGTCTTGAAGGTGGGAGGTGACCTATGTCAAGCTAGCCTGTATGTGTTTATCTGTTCAAGGGAGGAAATTTTATGTGTTCAAGGGAGTTTTGGTTTTCTGAAGCCAATACTCCTCATCAAAAGGTACTCTAATAACATTTGAATGCTCATCCTGTGCCCACCAAAATAATGATTTGATTGCTCACAGCCAGAACAGTGGTCAAATTGATTGTTAGAGTGGCATGCCTCCACTGAAAAGAGCTTGTTAACAAATTGAATTTTTAAAGTCCCAATTTGAGTACTCACCAGACAAGAAAATTTTCCTTGTATATCAAAAAGGGCAAACACAAATATCTGCCATAAACCCAGACCACAGCAGGACTATTACTTGCCCAAATCAAATGAGCCAAAGTTCACAAACTGAACTGCTGGTCCTGGCCCAAACCGAAAGTGAAACAAAGTTCAAATTCCCCTTTACCAGAAGACAGGAGGGAGTTTTAGAACTGAGAGGACTCACTAACAGGAATTCAGGACCATTAGGGAGATGACAGAGCTTAAGGGGCTCTGGCTGGTACCATGCTCAAATCCAACAATGGCTCCAGAGTCAGGTTGGTGATTGGTTTGGACCCCATTTCTGACATCATGTAATGTCAATCAAGAAATAAACTAAACTGCAAGGCATTTATTTGGGGTCTTAGAATTACAGTTTGGGGAGCACAGATTCAGGCAGGAACCCAAATTGTTTCCTGTCTTGGCATTTCCAGGCAACAGTTTAAAGAAAACAAAGGTTACACAAGTGGTTTGCAGTTGGTGGATATTTAGGGTACTCTAATGGTCCTTCAGTTTAGATAAATAACTTAGTCTTTTGTCTTGTGGTTTGTATAGGTCCGTATGTCCTTAGAGTTTTGAGGAACACTGTTGTTTGATGCTTTGCATGCTGTGGCAGTTTGTGATATCTGGCTGAGATCTGCATAACAGTAACCTCCAGAATGTCCTCTCAATTTCATTTTAAATCTCTTAGCCATAAAAATTATTTTTTTAGATTTCTTTTAACAATTTTAAGACAAACAAAGAAAAAGGGAATGATTGCACATAATAAAATAAAGGAACAAAATAAAAATCTCCAAACCATTAATGAAGAAGACAAGACTTTTAACTTACCAAAGACTGAAAAAAGTCCTTAATATGATTAAGGAGATAAAAGAAGACATGGAAAAAATTAAAGGATATGAGGAAAACAATGAAGGAACAATATAGGAATCTTGTTGAGATTCTCAATAGGAAGCAAACAGAAATACTGGAGTTCAAGGCCACGATAACTGAGATTAAAAACTATCTAGACAGTTTCAACATCAGATTGGAGATGGCAGAAGAAAGAAGCAGTGATTTTAAGGACAAGACAATTTAAGGGATTTGGGGTGAGAAGCAGAAAAATAAAAATAAAAAAGAGTAAAGAAGGCCTAAGACACCTGTCAGACACCATCAAGCATACCTACGTATGCACTACAAGAGTCCAAAAGGAGAAGAAAGAGGAAAGGGGAAGAAGGAATATTCAAATAAATAATAGCTCTAAATGCTTACACTAAAATAGAAAAAAAGATCTCCAATCAGCAATCTAAACACCAAATTAGAAGATGTAGGAATATAAGAGCATTCTATACCCAAAGAAAGCAGAATAAAGGAAATAAAGATTAGAGTGAGATCAATGAAATAGAGAATAAAAAGTAGAATCAACAAAATCAAAAATTGGTTTTTAAAAAGGATCAATAAAATTGGCACACTTTTAGCTAGACTGACAAGAAAAAGAAATAGAAAAGACATGACTTTAATCGTAAGTGAAGATGGGGACATCACCAACAACCTCACAGAAGAATAAAAGGACTGTAAGAAGATACTAAAAGCAACTGTATGCCAAAAATTTTAGATAACCTAGATGAAACGGACGAATTCCCAGAAACACAAAACTACTTACACTGATTGAAGAACAAATAGAAGATGTCAAGAAACCAATAATTAGTAGTGAGATTGAATCAGTCACCATAAGTCTCCCAGTGAAGAAAATCCAGCACCAGATGTCTTCATGGGTGAATTTTACCAAACATTCAAAGAAGGAGAAGCACCAATCCTGCTCAGACTCTTTCGAAAAATTGAAGAGGAGGGAACACAATCTAATTAAATCGATGAGGCCAACATTGCCCTCATACCAAAGTCAGATAAAGATACCACAAGAAAGGAAAATTACAGACCAATATAGTTATAAATATAGTTGCAAGAATCCTCAAAGGGAATATTAGTAAAACTAATCCAACAGCGTATTAAATAAATTTTACATCATCATCAAGTAGGATTTAAACCAGGTGTGCAAGTGTGGTTCAATCTAAAAATAAAGATCAATTAATGTACTACACTATATTAACAAAACAAAGGAAACCAAAACATGTGATTATCTTAATATATGCAGAAAAGGCATTTGACAAAATCCAGGACCTCTTCTTGACAAAAACACTTAAAGAACTAGGAATAGAAGGAAACTCCTTCAACGTGATAAAGGGCATATATGAAACACACACAGCTAACATCATACTCAATAATGAAAGACTGAAAGCTTTGCCTCTAAGATCAGGAACAAGACAAGGATGCCCATTATCACCACCATTATTCAACGTTGTACTGGAAGTTCTCACTAGAGCAATTAAGCAAGAGAAAGAAATAAAAGGCATCCAAATTGGAAAGGAAGAAGTGAAACATCTTTATCTTTAAGATGACATAATTCTGTGTATAAAAAAAATCCTGAAAAAGCCACAACAAAGCTACTAGAACTAATAAATGAATTCAGTAAGGCGGTAGGTTACAAGATCAGCATTTAAAAGTCAGTAAGGGCAGGCCATGGTAGCTCAGTAGGCAGAGTTCTCACCTGCCATGCTGGAGACCCAGGTTCAATTCCCAATGCCTGTCCATAGAAACAAACAAACAAACAAGTCAGTAGTGTTTCTATACACAAGCAATGAACAAATGAAGAAGAAATCAAGGAAAAAAAACATTTACAATGGCAACCAAAAGAATCAAATATCTAGGAATGTATATAACCAAGGATTTAAAGAACTTATATATAGAAAATACAAAATATTGTTGAAAGAAATCAATGAAGGTCTAAATAACTGGAAGGACATTCCATGTTCTTGGATTCAGAGACTAACTATTAAGTTGCCAATTCTATTAAAAGTTATTTATAGATTCAAACAAAATTCTAGCATCCTTCTTTACAGAAATTGGAGAGTGAATTATCAAATTTATATGAAAGGGTAAGATGCACCATATAGCCATACCCATACTGAAAAATAGCAGCAAAGTTGGAGAACTGTAAAAATCCTAAAATAAAACAAAGGGAAGCATCTTCAGGACATTTCTGTTAGGCAATGGTTTCTTAGACTTCACACCCAAACCAAAAAAGAAGAGAAAAAAAATAGATAAATGGGACCTCATCAAAATTAATGTTATGGACATCAAAGGACTTTATCATGAAAGTAAAAGGACAGTCTACTCAATGGGAGAATATATTTGGAAACAGCATATTTGATAAGGTTTTAATATCTAAAATATATAAAGAAATATCTACAATTCAACAATAAAAAAATAAACAACCCAATTAAAATATGGACAAAAGATTTGAGTAGGCATTTCTCCATGAAAGCTATAGAAACAGCCAAAAAAAAAAACCCATGAAAATGTGCTCAATTTCATTAGCCATTAGGGAAATACAAATCAATACAATATGAAATACCATTTCAAACCCACTAGAAGGGTTACTGTTAAAAATCTGAAAATAACAAGTATTGAAGAGCATGTGGAGAAATCATTCATTATTGGTGGGAATGTAAAATGGTGCAGCTTCTGTGGAAGACAGTTTGGCAGTTCCTCAGAAAGTTATGTATAAGAATACCATATAACCCAGAAATCCCACTTCTAGGTATATACCCCATACATTTGAAAGTAGGGACTCAAACAGGTAGTTACATACAGATGTTCATAGCAGCATTATTCCCAATTTTCATAAGATGGATGCTACTCAGGTGTCCATCAATGGATGAATGGATAAAGTAAATGCGGTATATACATTAAATAGTACATTACTCAGCCATAAGAAAGAATAAAGAACTGATACATGGATGAACATGTGACACATGGATGAACTTTGTTGATCATTAGCCAGAGTTTAATAACATCGATACAGGAAATCTAGGAAACAAGTAACAGGTCAAATAATTCCAGATGCTTATTTTGTAAGGCTCTGGGCCTCGAAAGCAAGCATCCTTTCCCCCAGAGTTTCCATCAGTAGTCCTCTCCCTATGCTGCCACCAAGTTTCCAGGTTGTCAAAATGTGACAGGGAGAGAAACACACCTAATTATTCCTTGACTATCTTCCTCAGGAGAAGATGACCGCTAACCCAGCTCTGAACAGGAGACTACATTTTATTCATCCAGTATGTGAGTAAGAGACAGGCATTTCCAGGAGAGAGAGATGGAGAAGAAAAAAATGAGCAGTAAGCTATAGAATTAATTCTCTTTGAGCTGTGCAGCTCCTTACCTAGGATAGTTCACCATTTTTTCAGTCAGCTGAAATTATTTTGTAATTCTTTTTTGGCATTGAAAACTCAGAAGGGAAGGAATTGTGTTCCTTTCCCTTTTCCTATACTCTCTTTACTCAATTTTTCTTCTCCCAGGGAAGGGTCGATTGCCCTGACTGCACACAGAAGCTATTCCTCCAACTTTCCTGCCAGTGGCATGCAGTTGCAGGGCCCCTTAATCTCTGAGCATGTAATGTTAAAAGTCATCTTGCAGATAAGCTGCTCTGGGATCTTCAGGATGTGTGTGTGCATCATCTGCAGTTCTGCCTTGAACCAGATGTCAGAAGTGATGAAGCATTCCCTTATGGTACGGGATGCTGACTGAGCCTCAGCCCAAACACAGAACTAGGAATACTTTTCCTTAGATGTCTTTTCTCTCCTGCCCCAATTATCCTGGGCTCATCTTAAAGAACTCTAATTGGGCTCACCTTATAGAACTCTACCCAGCAAGTCCCCAATTCCTCTCTGATTAGGGGCATGTTAGCAAGAGACCCTTTTATCAACTCTCAGAAATCACAACTACAGACCTCAAGTCCTAGTCCATAGCCTGGCAATGGGCTCCTGTGATCAGTGCATTCAGGGTGTTAGACATTGTTATTTGCTGCTGTTTTTTTTTTTTCTTTTGCTTTATCTCTTCTGGCATCACACAAGGCTCACCTAAGACATCCAATAGATGTATATTGAGTGAAGGAGCATGGTTTCATTTGAACTTAACTCCTCTGGAAACAGTATTTTATCAAGGGAATAGCTGGGCATTCTTGATTTTTCCAACTGACCATAATTGAAATATGACTTCTCATGCTATTTAGGATTAAAGTGGCTTCTGATAAGAACAGGGAATTGGAATAGAAACAGTAAATTTTAGGTAAAGTGGAAGGAGATAGCCAAATTTTATCTTAATGTGCTTCAGCTTATATGAAAGTAGGGAGGAAATGAAAAGTAGGGAGGAAAAAAGGTAGAGAACCTTTGTCTAATAGAAAGGACACCAGAATAAGTGCAAAAGACAAGGGTTTGAGTCACTTTTAAGTACAAACTTTGGAGAACTTTCCACACATCTATAGTTCTTGAAGATATCCAGAGGACCCATGAGATAAATATGTTCTAAGGGCTTTCAGAAGGAAGAAGGCAGTAGAAAGGGCAAGTATTAAAAGAAATTTCAATGGAATTCTAGAGTAATATTTAATACTCAACTGCTTAAGAATCCATCTTTGCCTCCCTATTTGCAGGCCCACATCACCTACCCAACTCTATCCCTATGATTTAGTAACAAAGTAATGTTCTCCATAGATCACTGCCCTCTACCCACATCAGACCTAATTTTATTTGACAATGCTTGATTCCCTGAATTTGTCTCTCTCTCTCCACTTACTGAGAGTTAAGTCATTCTTCAATATTCCAGCCCCACCCTCTCTCTTAATAAAGCCTTTCCAATGGCTATGGTCATCTCTCTGGTTTTTTACCCCACCCCTTGGCTTGGTACACTTCACCATTCACCATGTGTCTTTGTATTGCTTTCTTTCTCTCTTTGAAACCCTGGTGTTTCAGGAATCAGTTATTGAGTGAGTCTGATGGACGGATCCATGGCCTTTGTCTGGTAACAATGTGGTGACCCAGATGGGACGAATGCCCAAATCTCTGGAGTCCTAGCAGAGCAGGTCAGCCAGGCAATCAAGCCTTTTGTGGTCGCTGGATTGAATTTAGTCAGGAGGCTTGGGCACCAGGATTTCTCTGTTCTCCTGGCACTCCAGTGACTTTTGGTGCCTTAACAAAGCTTCAAAGAAAGAAACTGTTTCCATTTCCAGGTCAAGACATCTGACTGGGTGAGGGTCATCAAAGTAGAAATGGATCAAGAAGTTAATAGGTGGGTCAAGTCCCCTTTGACCAAGGTCCAGGCCATGCCTCCAGAATGATCCCTTTGCTCCGACCTCTGCACCTTCTGATTTTGGGTACTGTAATGGATTTGAAGCCCTGACCTAACTCAGCAATTATCTGGAGTTTAATGAAATTAAGTAGGCCTGTTTAAGTTTTAGCTGGCATGTTACCTAGGTATTGGTTAATCGTTAAATTGGTGTGATAAGTGTTTTATGTCTGTTTAATTGTTAACTGATGTATTCACTGTTTGCTCTATACAGGGTTTGAGGCCATGGCCTAAATTTGTCTATTGATTGTAATCCTAAAAAATGAATAATCCACAATTAATTGGTATTTAAGGAAGTTAAGTAAGCTTGTTTAAGCTTAGCCAGTGTGTTACCTGGGTATGATAAAAGTTGATGTTTGTTTAATTCTTGATCAGTGTATTAAGTGCTTAATGCCTTTTTGTTAGCTGGTGTGTTCAGTTTAGTTAATAATTGGTGTGTTCCTGCATTTATATTCGTCAAATGTTTGTAACTGGTTACTGATTACGGAAATTCTCTTAAAAAGGAAACATTTGGGTGATATTGAAAATTAAAAATACTTTGGTCATGAATTTATAAAAAAGGTTTTATTTTTGTAATGTAATCTGGCCTCAGTATAATATAAAATAAATACCACTGGCGGGCCGCGGTGGCTCAGCGGGCAAAGTGCTTGCCTGCTATGCTGGAGGACCTCGGTTCGATTCCCGGCCCCAGCCCATGTAACAAAAACGGAGAAACAGAATACAATAAAACAAGAAAATGTTTAAAAATGTTTCCCTTTCTTCCTTCCTTCCTTCCTTCTATCCTTCCTTCCTTCTCTCTGTCTTTCCTTAAAAAAAAAAAAAAATAAAATAAATAAATAAATACCACTAAGATAGTACAGTTAGAATTGTTCTGCAAAAAGGAGAAATGGGATGAGATAATATATTCAATCCTTTATTTGTCTCTCTCAAAAGTATTTCTGTGTTTTTTTTAAATATAATGAATTTCCTATTTGTGTCTGTATGAGTTCTCAATGTATATTCTCATACTTCTGCATGAGAAGAGCAAATTAATAAGAAAATTCTTAATGAGTTCTATTTGAACTGCTTAGAAATACTTAGGTACCTGATATAAATATATAAGTTGATACTTCTAAAATAAAAGAGAAAAATTCTCTGAATGGCAAGATTTAAAAATAAAAGCACCTTAGTTTTGTAATTGCTGTATTCAAAGGGGAACATTAAGAACAAGCTGCCCTTCAGATTTCCCTAAGGCAGCAGAAAAGTGCCAAACAGCTGCCTCTGGGAAAAGCAAATACCTTTTCCAATGGTCCTGGTCACAACTTTTAGTAAAATTAATCTAGTAATTAGAAATAGTTCAAAGAAGAGCATAGACACTCTCAAAATTCCATGGCCCTCACCTAAAGCTCTCAAACCCAGCAAGCCTGATATATTTCAGACTCTGCAACCAACTCCTGCCCTAAGTTCCAACCACCTAAAGCTGGTATGAATGAGGGCTAGGCACAGAAAGAAATGGCAAGGTGTGGTTTAAAATTCCTTTTTTTTAATTAGGTCTGGAGATTTGAAATGCTAAGCATAAAGAATGTTATACTATAGGCTATGTTTGCTAAATTTATTTTTTGCAGCAATAACTAGTAATTAGATTTTTAGATAATCTAATAGCCTTGGGATAAGACTAACTGAATAAAATTTAATTATCAAATTTCAGTAAGTAAAATGAAAGATCTTCGAGAGATATGGAAAAGTTTTTCCTGAATTTAGACTTGGGACAAATTGAATGATTTTAGTATATTTTTCAGAACTTAATAGTCAATGTACTTTTAAAGTTGTTTGTAATTTTAGGATATTATGAAAACAATAGAAGGAATTGAATGATGAATTTTTACATTGAACAAATGCAGCTTTATTCTGTTTAAATATGTCTCCTTAAATTTATATAAGCTTACTAACAAAATAAGCTGATATTTTAAGTACATTCTCAAAATTCCTCTTAAAGTAGCCTAACTAACAGGTTGCATAAACTGAGCAATTTACCTGATAATGCTAGCACTTAATATAATAAAAATAAGGATATGATAATAATTCAAATATATCCTATTTAAGATACAAGTTAAGTTTAATAAGAAATACAAATGGGTTTTTTTATAACCTTGATTACCTGGATTTCAAAGAATCTGGCTTTTTGTTACTTGGCCATTTGTTACCTCAGTATGGATAAAAATTTAAATTTGTAGTGGCTTTGTTAATAACAATCTGTCATGAATAAAAAGACATAAGTCTTAGCTTCTAAGGGTTTATATTCTAATTAGAATACATATTTATTAAGGCATATTTTAAGATAGTGGTAACAAATGGATAAAAATGCTGGAAGAATTTAAAAAGCAGATAAAGAATAACCTAAGAAGTCCTCACAGAAGAGACGGCATGCATAAGACCCTTAAATAAGAGAGTAGCATTTAAATAAATAGAACTCTGAACTAGCTGTTTTAAAACATTTTTTATTGTATAGTATAACACATATATAAAGCAAAGAAAAAAAGCAATCGTTTTTCAAAGCACTCTTCAACAAGTAGCTACAGGACAGATTCCAGAGTTTGTCATGAGCTACCATCCGATCCTTCCATATTTTTCTTTCTAGCTGCTCCAGAATATAGGAGGCTAGAGGGCTTAAATACTTTTTATCATTATAATCAACTTTTTTCCTTTCTTTTTTTGTGAAAAATAACATATGTACAAAAAAAACAATAAATTTCAAAACACAGCACCCCAATTAATTGTAGAACATATTTCAGAATTTGACATGGTTTACAATTCTACAATTTTGGGTTTACTTTTAGCTGCTCTAAGATACTGGAATCTAAAGGAGATATCAATTTGATGATTCAGCATTCATTTTCATTTGTTAAGTCCTATCTTCTCTGTATAACTCCACCATCACCTTTGATCTTTCCATCCCTCTCTTTAGGGGTGTTTGGACTATGGCCACTGAACTAAGTTTTTAAAAACCATAACTTAATTTTGTTAACACATTCCTGGGATTATTTAGCAGTTGGGAATAAGAGAGAATTTGTTTTTTTTTTTTCTGGATTTAAATTCCTTAAATATAAAAAGCTGAGTATATTTCAAACTTGGGGCTTTTCTGACCTCTGAAAGTAGTGCTGAATTAGACTGAGGTATATTATAAAGTAATCATCTTCTATACTCAGAATAGTATTCTGACTATAGAGTATATAGATGCCTCTCTATATGAGAATATGTAGATGCTTGGCTGTATTCCAAACCCAATCATAAATTTTTTTCCTTCTTCCATTATTTTGTAGTATTGCCGTCTCTTCATGAATACTGCTATTGGAAGTAAGTATGCAAGTTCAAAAGCTTTATGTATCATATTTTTTTTTGAAGCTTTTGTGTTAAGCTGAGTATTCATACAAAACTAAAGTTTAGTTCTCCACATTAAAACAATGTGGACATCAGAATAATGTCCTTGTTAATGTTTATGTAGGTGTTATCCTTTATTTCAAAAAACAAGTCTTCTCATTGTTAAGGGAAAAACTATTAAAAATAATTTGTTCTTGTAAAGAAGGATTTTATAAAGCTTAACAGTAGCTAACTTTTCTTAGGTAAAGAAGGATTTTATAAAGCTTAACAGTAGCTAACTTTTCTTACGTAAAGAAGGATTTTATAAAACTTAACAGTAGCTAACTTTTCTTATGTAAAGAAGGATTTTATAAAACTTAACAGTAGCTAACTTTTCTTATGTAAAGAAGGATTTTATAAAACTTAGCAGTAGCTAATTTTTCTTGCCTAATTTAGCTATTTACATGTATTTTAGCTTCTGAATGATAGAAATATCTAGCAAAAGGATTTGTGTCATTTTATATTCACTACTATGCATTTGGTGTGAGTTAAGGATTGTAAAGGAAAGAGTTATGGGCCCCATCAGGCTAAGAAAAACAACTCGGGACCTTCCGGGGTGGTTATCTGCCTCTCCCAACCCCCATGACTCCTTGCACCAGAAATGCTTGTTGTGAAAATGATCCTTACCTGCTTCTTGCATGAAGCAACACCTGTGACCCATGCTCGACCCCCACCCCCCTTCTCTTCCCCCTTAAAAAGCTTCCCCAAACCCAGGCTAGGGGCTCTCTGTTCCTGCATGTTTAGTGAACCCCACACATGTGTGGTAAATAAACCCCTTGCATGTTGCATGAGAGAACGTCTCTTGGAGTCCTCCTTTGCGTGGAAAAACTCTCGAATTCTTACATTCTTTCTCCTTGTAGAAATAAGGTGCTGAAATAGTTTAACCTATTGCATAGGAGGTGTTTGGGAAGTATTACAGTGGTTAAAAGGGATTTTCTATCCTGTTTCTGGTTAAATTTGTATAGGTAAAATATTATTCATGTATTTAGAGGTTTTATAAATTCCTAAAACTTTGATAGTGTTCTCACTGTCCATGTTATATCCTGATACTAATCTGCATGATGTTAAGCAATGGTGTGGTGTTGTTAGTGATGGTTTTAATTATTCTAAAAAGCTACAGATCACAGAAACAGCCAAATTGTCAGTTGTACTGCTTTGCTCTAATATTTATCTAAAAGTATAAGTGTTCAACTTTAAAGGAAAGGTTGAACAAACATATATATATATATATATATATATATATATATATGTTATATTTTTTTCTGTTAAATAACATAACTCTGGTAAATGTATAAAAGTGAAACAGAACAAAACTTCTGCTATGGTTTCCTAACATAAAACAGCTGTCTAATGTTTTTGTTTCTGAAAGAAGCTTCATTTAAAAATGCTTATAAAGATTAAAGCTCAGATTGTAAGCACTAACTGTTATTATTAAATTCTGAGGTGCTTTACTCTTTGTAAAGCCCAGTAGTTCCCTGGAACTTTAAACATCTGTGTGACACCTGAAGCTCAGATTTGGTTCTCCAACTCTGAAAATAAGTATGGATCCACAAAGTAATGGTTATAAAGCTGGAAGAGATCAAAATCCAATTAAAGATGTGATAAAACTGATTTAGTTAAAACTAAGGTAAATCAATGTATAAGGTAGAGAATAATATTGTCTGTATTTTAAAGGTTTAACTTTTGTGTGAAATAAAAATAGATGCTTATTTTGTCCAAAAGTTGCACTATCGAATTTAATCAGTCTGGTCAGTTAAACAACCTAATTCAGCTTTATTTGATATAGAACCTGGAACAAGTAACAAAAATCTTATTTTCTGTACAAGTTAATGTTATGCAAGATGCATTTCAGAGTATTCTGAGCAGAAAATGAAAAGGTGTTTGCAAAGTCCCTTGAGGAACTGGGAAAGATAGGACTATTAAGCTTCATCACCTAGGGAATTCCTGATATTTTTCTTAAGCAAGAGGGGCTCCCAACTTAATAAGCCAAGGCCTCAATTTTGAGGCTCACCCTTATGAAACGTATTTTTATAATAGTAAACTGAATCTGTTAGGATTAGTGCCTAAGAGCCATCTGCAGAAAATCTCTGCTGTTGTTCAAATGTGGTCTCTCTCTAAGCCAAACTCTGAGCTTCCCCTCAACATGGGATGTAATTTCCAGGAGTATAAATCTGGCACTGGTAGCATGAAACATAACTGGCCCTGGCACTGTGAGCCAAGGATGAGTCTGGCCCTGACATGGATGAACTGGCAAAAAGGGAGAAAAGAAATAGAGTTTCAGTGGCTAAGAGATTTCAAATTGAGTTGAGATGTCAGTCTGGAGGTTATGCATATGTATTATGCAAACTGCCATAATACAGCAGACCCCAACCAACAGTGTTCCTGGAAACCCTAAAGGATACCCAGTGCTCTATAAAATTTTACTTAATAAGTTTTTTTCAGAGACTTGAAACCTTAAAATTGTTCTAATGCTAAAGAAGCTCTGAAACCCAAAGATGCTGGACTCTCCAAGAATAACAACTGGTTCCATCATAGTTCATCCATTTGCCCTTTAATAACAATGCCCTTTTTTCAGCCTTGAAGCAGTTAAAATAGGCTTCACCCAGATATCCCTTAAGATTGAGAGATAATTATCAAATGAGAGGGAGGATTGTAACCAAGAAATTGGGATTTAATGGATGATTTTAATTATTGAATCATCATATAAATGTTCCTTTTGCTTTTTTGGGATTCAGAATGGACAAGGGAGAGTACCAGGAAGCCCTGAATTGTGATTAAGCCATTTGGGCATCTGGAAGGATTGTAAAAGGCATTATCTTTTATCTGGTGCCTGTGTGGCTGTGAAAGCTGTAATGCCCTTTATCTGGTTATTTTCTTACAGGCATTCACTAGCCTTAGTCCCCTGCATTTGCAAATCATATCCACTAGGCTCTGTCATTAAAAGATAGATAGTTCTGCCTTCTTATGTTAACCTATGCTAACAATGTTTTCTTTTCCACTCCCCTAGGCTCTGCCATTTGACTCAACTAGGCTATACTATGGAAGGATAGATAGCTCCTTTCAACTTATGTTAACTCTAACACTGCTTTCTTGTCTGCTTTGAAGTTACTCTGAAATGCCCTCATCTCCCCTTGCTAGAGTTCTTAAAAATCTCTAATTCCCTTCCCTATGTTCAGGGAGACAGATTTTGGGCCTTAGGCTGTCTGTTCTCCTAATACATGTGTAAGAATAAACTCTCTCTTTGAAATCCTGAAGTCTCAGGAACTGGTTATTGAGCACCTTGGGCAGAAGAATCCACAGGCTTTGTCCGATAACATAAGGAATACCTAATTGTTTCTGTTGATCATCCCAAATAAAGTTTAAAAATTAAATAAATATTAGAAGTAGAACTCTTTCACAGTCTTTTTCCTTGTCAATTTAATTGTTTAGTTTAAGCATCCAAGCCGGAAGAACTGAATCGTTTGCTGAGTTCTTGAACATTTGCAAAGAATCATTGCATTTTCAGGGTAGTTGCACAAGCCCAGCTCTCTCATCCTTTCACAGAGCAATTGCAACAATTCCTAAACCCTATGACCTGCTTTCTCCGGTCTTCCTTTCTTTAGGAAACTGATACTTGCATAAAATGTACACCTAAGTATTATTCCTGAGAACACATATTTTCATTCATTATTCATTCACTTATTAACTCACTTACCAGTCTTGGGAGGGACACCCATTATGTGTTGAGCACTGTGAGAGTACAAAAGTGAATAAAATCTGCTTCCAGTCATTTGCAATGTTAATGAAACCAAGAACCACATGTTGAGAGCCACAGTTACCAAGGAATTCTTAAACCTTTCATTGGTCTTTTGTGCAGCTGTTCTATTGTTTACTGAGGAAAGGAATACTGAGGAAATATGAATTGAATATGCCCTTTTATAACTCATGAGTTGTATCCAACAAGATAGGATGAACTAAAATATGATGAGAAATCTGCATTGGTGTCAAAAATCAAAGACATCAAAGGATGTTAGGGAAATCATCCATGTTTCTATCTAACCACATGCCTCCATCTGACCATTTATCAAAAAATATTTAAAATGTTTCTTTAATGATAAATAGTTATTTAGTATTTACTTTGGCCAAATTGTGTGCTTGGGTTCAGTTTCTGCCTTCAAGAGCTTACATGTTGGAGTGGGATGACAAGAGCAGGTATTTAAGATAGAGTATGATTTCTGCTAAGATGGAATGTGATTTGAGGGTGCCAAGAATCAAGGTGTATCTTCTTGTATGAAAACACACAGATGCCAAGATCTGGACTATAAGTAGGCATATTCATGTAAGGTGAAGAGTGAGGCAAAGGAAAGGAACAGGGCATATACTATGTAGAAGAAAGAAATAGCCAAGGCCAAAAAGAATAGAAAATAGGAAATGGAATTAATTTAGTTTTATTAATGTGTTGATCTCAAGGAAGAAAGGAAATGGCACAAAATGGGGCTGGGAATGTAAGTACAGAGACCATAACAGGGCTTTGTATAGACTGATGGGATCTAGATATTAGGATCATAAGTCAGACTGCAGTGTGGAGAAGATATTGAAAGCCAGGAGATCAATTAAGGGCTGTTGCCCTAATTCAAACAAGGTGAGATGATAAAGATGAATTAGAAATAAAAGTGAGTGTGGGTCCTGGAAAGAGGAGGAAGTTTTAAAAAATTTTTAGTAAGCAGAATAGACACGACTTGTTGATTGGCTATGGGGATGAAAGAGAACTTGATGGACTATCTGCCCATATGATCATTCATCCATTAGTCAAGATGAGATAACTGTGATAAAGGGCATTTTTAAGTGGTTGAGAGGATAACTTCCATTTTGAATGTTCTGAATTTTGTATGCATGTGGTATAGCCAAGTGGGGCCTACATCTCCAGTGGACAATTTGTTTGCTTTGGTTCCAAAGCACAAGGAAGATAGAGGAATTTGGGCTTGGTGAATCACCATTAAAAAGAAATTAATTAACCCAGGGGGAGTTAATTATGAAGTCATCTGATGAATGAGAATAGAAAAGGGCCTAGTATAGGACTTCAGATAATATTAATATTTAATATGCAATATATTTAGTTTTATTTCATAATTAATATTTAAGAAGGGTAGCCTAGAAAGGAGATTGAGAATGGGTGATCAGACATGTAGGAGGTAAAATCTTTTTGCACCATGTCTCTAAGATGTTCAGTTTGTCATTTACCTGTTTGTTCAAAGCTCACTCCCATTCTTCCGTTCTCAGCTGAGCACTGCAGGAAACCCAACCACTCAAAATGACATTTCCCAGACACCCTTGGCAATTGGCTTTCAATTTGGTTCAGTAAATGAGAGGCACTAGCTGAAATTGGGGAATGGGAGAAAGGTAGACGTTATTGCCCTTTTTTTCTCTCATTTTCTGGTGAGAAGCAGTGTCCAGTGTACTCTGGGGACTATGTCAGAGATTCCGAAGGACTAGTTTTAACAGCAACACCATTCTCTTTCTCCAAAATCAGCTACAAGTGTGCTCCTGAATGCTGGTAAAGCTATCTCCTGCCTACTTTATTTTGTTTTAGCAACAGTAATATTTTCCTATGCATACTCCTCATGCTAATTTGCTTTCTGTTTTTGTTTCTCTAGCCCTTCAACCACTCCCAATTCCTAAACTTGAGATAATGGTTAATTTCCTGTGTCTGTTTGGCTAGATTATGGTGTCCAGTTATTTGGTCAAGCACTAGTGTATTTATTACCGTGAAGGTATTTTGTAAATGGGATTTGCATCTATAATCTGTTGACTGCATCTACAATCAAGGAAGGAGATTGCTTGCCCTCAGCAACATGGGGAGTCTCCTCATCCAATTATTTGGAGGATTTAAGAGCTAGAGATGAGTGTTTCAGAGGTCAGAAGAAGACTTTCTGCCTCAACTTTAGCATGAGCCCTTACCAGAAATATCAGTTAGCCAGGTTCTCCTGGGGAATTCTTTCCACAGATTTTAACATGACTTTTATTGGCATTTCCAACTTGCAGCTTGCCCTATGGAGTTCAGATCTGCCAGTCCTCGTGATCATGTGGTCAATTCCATATAATAAATCTCTTTCTCTTTATACCTATTCATCTACCTTTCCCATTGGTTTTGTTTCTCTGGGGAACCCTGACTAATACACGTGGCTTGTAATCTTTCTCTGAACAATTTTCCAGTTTCTCTTTGTGCCATTCTATCCCTTCCTTTAAAATTAACAATCTGACAGAGTTGAGGTTATTTTAATTCCTCCACTTTTGTGGAGGAACCTAAATGGTTCCTATGTCCCTTGCTGGACCTTGTTATGTTTTTAAACGGTAGCCGACCAAAAAATCAGAGGAACTGAGTCCGAGTTTAAAAAAAGTTAATTGTCCTGGGACGAGGTTCCTGGGTTCAGGTGCTCAAGGTGTGGGCCGGGGAAGTCGCGCCCCCCTAAGGGTGTTGGGGCTAGATATAGGCTAGCTAGTGGGGGTGCTGACAACGCCTATAGGCCTCCTGTGGTAGGTTAGGAGTTTCTCGCACTTTAGGATCGGGGGCATAGCTATGGGCCTTGGCCGGGGAGCATAACTATGGGCTGTGGGCAGTGAGGGTCCTTTGTTTGTCAGGCCAGGTCCTGATTGGCTGAGTTTGAACAGCTGTATGCCTGGAAGTGCACTAGTTTTAGTTCAGGTGGGGGCCTTCCAGCCAGAGGCTACCAGGCCAGGCCTTACAGACCTGACTGACTCAGAGCTCCTACTGGAGAGAATTGCCTTTTATGTGACATCAGGGAAGTTGTTGAAGACTTTGGAAGAATCATTTCAGTGTAAAAGTGGGACAAAAGTCAAATGCTGGAGGTGGATGAGATTGAATGGTTGAAAGACAAGCATTTTTTGAAAGTTTGGCCATTAAAGGAAGGGGAGAGAGAGAGGGCAGTAGGAAAAAGAATTTTAGCCTTGTGCTGTCCAGTGTGGTAGCCATTGGCTACGGGTTGTTAGTGAGCACTTAAATTATGGCTTATCTGAATTGAGTCGTGATATAAAAATATTTCTAAAAAAATATTGACTTTCAAAGACAATTAAAAAATCTAAATGTCACATTAAGATGTCTATATTATATGTTGAAATGTAAATATTTTAGATATATTAGGTCCAGTAATATGCATTGCTAAATTAATTTTACCTATTTCTTTTCACTTTTTAAAATGTGGCTATTAGGAAAGTTAAATTTGCATATGGGGCTCATGCTTTAACTCTACAGGATGACGCTCTTCTAGACTATACTTATATAGTCACTGGTGTCATATGTATTATAACCTGCATGATGCCTGGTTTAGTGTTAGGACCTAACACACATGCTTGATCAGAAAGCAGTCTCGCAGTCAAAACAAGCAGAAGTAAGATGCAGAAATACTTCTTATGCTAGATCCCTTCATAAATATTTTTATGTGCTGAATAGATTCTTCAGAACAATTGGGGATTTGTAGGTGGTGTGATTAGATTTGCAACAGGAAAATCACTAGCATGAGCATGTTCTGGGTGGACTTGAGAGAGGAGAGACTTAAGGCAGGAAGATCAATCAGGGAACTTTAGCAGGAATCCGGGAGAGAGGAGATAGAAGCCCGAGTTTGGGCAGTGTTCATGGGGCACAGAGGAGAGGATGGTATGATAAGTATTATGGAAATAAAATTGCCAGAATTTGAATGACAACTATATGTAGATGCTTAGTCCTACTAATAGGTGTGAAGGAGGCTGTAGATTCAGGTTTTGCACTAAAGTTTCTGATAGTCTGGTTTAGAAAGAGGAAATGTCATCTTACTTAGAAAAAATTTCACTTATATTGCTGTGTGCTGGTTTAAAGGATGTGTGTCCCCTAGAAAAGCCATGTTTTAATCAAAATCCCATTTCATAAAGGTAGAATAATCCCTATTCAATACTGTATGTTTGAAACTGTAATCAGATCATCTCCCTGAATGATGTGATTTAGTCAAGAGTGGTTATTAAGCTGGATTAGGTGACGACATGTCTCCACCCATTTAGGTGGGTCTTGATTGATTTACTGGAGTCCTGTAAAAGAGGAAACATTTTGGAGAATAGGAGATTCGGAGCAAGCAGAGAATGCTGCAGCACCACAAAGCAGAGAGTCCATGAGCCAGCGACCTTTGGAGAGGAAGAAGGAAAATGCCTCCCGGGGAGCTTCATGAAACAGGGAGCCAGGAGAAGAAGCTAGCAGAGGATGCTGTGTTCACCATGTGCCTTTCCAGATGAGGGAAAAACTCTGACTGTGTTCGCCATGTGCCCCTCCACTTGAGAAAGAAACCCTGAAACTTCATTGGCCTTCTTGAATCAAAATATCTTTCCCTGGATACCTTAGATCAGACATGTCTATAGACTTGTTTTAATTGGGACATTTTCTCAGTCTTAGAACTGTAAACTAGCAACTTATTAAATTCTCCCTTTTAAAAGCTGTTCTGCTTCTGGTATATTGCATTCCGGCAGCTAGCAAACTAGAACATGCTGATTGTCAAGGATCAGCATCACTGCATGCCCTGGTATTCAGAGACATAAGAAAGCAATGGAAGGTGGTGTAGCCAAGCCTTCTCACTCCATATAATGCTACTAAAAACCACAAATGGCAGGTATAGTGGTGGTGATGTTGAGTACAACTATCCCCTATCCCAATCAAGAATTTAATCCAAACATCAGCTGGTTTCTAATATGATACCACTCTCTAATGATGCTGAACAGCTACTGTGCAGTGAAAAACACCCCAGAAATGGAGGCAGTAGATTCAAATCCTGACTCCACCAAAACCGACTATTTAAGTAAATTTACCTAGAGAAACCTCAGTTCCTCCACCCCAAATAAAGATTGGATTATCGGTTACTAGATTACCTTATAATTACACAAGATTTTTAATATATAATGAAGCTTTATGAAAATACGTATGCAGTGCATTTCTGATGTTTTCTGTTTCCATTTCACCCACAGATTGTTTTCAGTGGAAATATGAATATTTCCAGAAGTGAACTTTTAATAGATAAACTCCTACTCTGTGGGGGTCTATTAATAGGACTTTCAACACCCACCTACCCTCACAGTTAAAACGCATTTGTGTGGGCTTGTGTGGGTGGGTGTGGAAGCATGTGTGTTTTAAAGTCAAGGTGTCCACATGAAGCTGTAGAAAGAAAGCATCAAAGTTAAAAAGTTACACTTGACTGTTTTGCAAAAACAGACAGTTTCTACAATTAACCCTGCTGATCTGTTTATAAACCCAAAATAGTGTAAACGCACACAGTTGCTCTCATTAATTTTTGATAAGCAATAAGGCTTACAAATATTTTACTTCCAAACATATGTTCTCTGCATTTGGCTTCAGAGGGAAACATATGCGTTGACATACGATGTTCCATCTTGTACCAAATGTACATGACTTGCATCTAAAACAATGCTTGAGCTACATGAGTACAGCCTACTGGCTGGGTGTTTGGCTCATTTCATATTTGGAGCTCTTGAGCAAAACTTAAAGCAGGGGGACACATAAATATTTAAAGCTGAAATACTTCGAATTTTGCAAATGTGTATTATTCCATCCATTCTTCAAACTCTAGTGGGTTAGATGTCAAACTAGTATAATTTGAACCTGTAAATTTTTCCTACAACATCCATTTGTCCTCAGATAAATCTCTAGCAATCTGACATGTTGAGTCTTTTCCTGAAAATATAAATTGTTTTAAGTAACTAAATTGAATACCTTCCACACATTCAGCACAATGCTTGCTACAATATCTTATAAACACAGCCAAAGATCCATATAGCAATCCAGCAATTAAAAAATCAAGATTTGCTTGTAAAACAATGAGTTACTATTGTATCTGAATATATAGTTTTATATTCAGTAAAAATGAGTAGATGCTACTATCAATCACTGTTGGACTGAATCAATCCTGGGGTACTTGAAAAAATTATATAAAGAACATGAGAATGGAGGAGACAATGAGGAAATGAAAACTGAACTGAGTATTAAACCTCATGTAGGCTAAGAACTGTCAGAGAGAAGAGGGAGGCATTTTCCTTGTAAAGAATATTATGAACTAACATATAAAGCTTGGGTCAATGTTATTTTTGTCAATGGCAGTGGGAAGTTCTGGTGTCACCTGGACCACTCTCTTTGGGGAATGTTCTGAGTTAAAGTTATCTAGAAGCCTAAGGAATGTAAGCAATGGGTAGAAGAGATGAGAATGGATGGGCTAACCATTAGAGGGCCTTACTAGTTCTTAATCAGTGACCAGTAGAAATGGGACCAGATTAATCTGAAGTAGTGTTTATTGAATATTAAAGGAAAGTAAAAAAAAAACTAGAGACAGGAAGACAAGGTAAAAGGTTTCAGTACTTCAAGTGTGTGCTAAAGAGGACCTGGACTGAAGTGATAAAAGGATGCAAAGAACAAATGGAATTAAAAAAAAAAAAACCCTTGATGCAAGAAAAGTTGACCATTGCACTGACATCTCTGCTTCCTCATCTGTTCTTCTTTCACTGCTCTTTTTTTTTCTTACTTCACTCCCATAATTGAGCATTTACTATATATACCAAAATCTGTGCTAAACACTTTATATATATTAACTTTTGGATTGCATGTAAATTGCAGGTGTTATTTTTATGCCTATGTTTTAGATTAGTAAATGGAAACTTAGAGAGACAAATACCTGATCTAAGTCGCCCAGGAAGGAGTCTGGATTCCAGTCCAGGTCTGCCTGACACTGAAGCCCTAGTGCATAGCTAATGAAGCATCATCAAACCTAACACCTGCATTAGCACAGGTAATGCTCACGTGTGCTCATTGTTTGATTATTCTTACTGTCTTGCTTTCTTTATTTTACTTTTAAATCTTTATTCTCTTAAATTGAAAAGAAAATAAACACATTTTCAAATAACCCCAGACACTACAGAAATACACAGAATATATAAAGCAAATGTCCTCATTCACAACTGTGCACAATCCACCCCCAATCAATTTTTGTCCCCTCCCTGGAGGCCACTGATGATAACAGGCTTCAGTCTAGTTTGCCATATCTTTTCAATGTCGATGACAGTCTTTGCTCCCTTAAGAATTTGCCTTGCTTGGGTTCATCTTGATACATGAGTCAGATCCTCTCTTCTCATTCCCCTTGTAATGGGGAAGAGGAGTAGAGGGAGAGGAACAGAATACTTAAGATCAGCCTATCCAGTAACTTAAATAATTTTTTCTTCTTGCCAAATTAAAGAAATATATTCAAACAAATAAATTCACCCTGCACGCTTACTTCAGTTCAACAAATATTTATTGGGCACCTCCAATAATTTAAGCACTGCTATCTCCAACACCTATAAAATAAAATCCAGGGCAGTGTGATGGTGGCTCAGTGGCAGGATTCTCACCTGCCATGCTGGAGACCCAGGTCCAATTCCCAGTGCCTGCCCATGCAAAACACAAAACAAAAATAAAATCCAACCTGTAAGGTACTCATAGCTTGGTAAGAAGGACAAATTTACACAGACATACAGTAAATAGAATATATACACACACAATAAGAAAGGTTTTTTGAAACCATAGAATTCTAGGTGCATAATGAACCCCCTCAATACTCATGGCTTTAAGCAATCAATTATCTCTTATGGTTCTCTGGTTTGACTGGGCTGGGCAGTTCTTGCTTACAGCATTCCATGCTGTTGCAGTGAGATAACACCTAGAGCTACAGTCATCTGACAACTTGACCAAGTTGGATGCTGAAAGTGGCTTCATATTCAAGTGTCTGGCACCTCAGTGTGCCTCTACACTGTGTTCTCAGTCCAACAGAGTATCCTGGACTCTTTACATGACATTCCAAAGCTGCAAGAGGCAGGAAATAGGCCTGACAGGCCAGTTAAGGGCGCTGTGCCCTTAATTGTTACAACATCACTTTGTTACGTCATCTGGTTAGTTGCAGAGCCTGGCCCGATTTAAGGAAGTGGAGAAATTAATTCCACCTCTTGATTGGGGATCGATAGCAATGCCCAAATGCAGAAGAGATTTTGTTACAGGCATCTTTGAAAAATATAATCTCCCACAAGTAATAAAGGGGATGGAATGATGAAGTGTTTGGAAGGAAGCAGCATCATAGAGAAGGCAACAGCTGAGCCAAATTTCAAAGAATCGATAAAAGTTTCAACAGTAGAAAGGATGAAAAGTAGGTGAAGTGAAGAAGCATGTTCCAGGCAGAGTGGAGCTGTGTGACTACACAGAGGGAAGAATTTGCATCTGGACATATGGGAGAGTACCAGGACTAAAATACAAGGCCAGAGTTTTAGCAAATAGGACAGGAGGGTTAGATGTGGATCAGCAGTGAAGGAACTTGTCAACTCTATTGAAGAAAAGTCAATAGAGTTTAACAAGAACTGGTTCCCTGCATTCAGATAAGGGATTATACTACGTGCTGGAGTTATCTGAAGTGAGATCTGCCGGACATCTTTAATTTTGGGATTTTCCTCCTCGCTCTTTCTTTATACCTCACCCCTTCAAAAAAAAAATAGCTGGACTGATGGTTGATTCTTCAGCAAGAATATTATATGATCCAGAAAATTACTCACTGATTTTACCTGCTCTGGCTGTACACAAGAATAGAGGCCAAACGTGAATGACTTTGTGTAAAATCTCTTTGTTTGCACCATTCGTGTGCATTGATATGCATTTATGGAATTCTTTGAGGTTGTAGTTATATTTCAGGAGTTTTGTATTTATTAGAGGGTGTTGAAATGAATGATTTCTATGCTGAGTTTATGCTGTGTATGTATGAAGTGAGTGAGTTAGGTACATGGGGCACTAAAATTTTCTGATAGAAGAAGCCTGACTGAGACTGGCCCATGCACAGGACTTGTTAGATCTATCTAGTTCTCAGTTTAATAATTATATGCTATTTCTATATTCTCCTTGTTATGATTATCACCTACCTTGTTTTTTTCATTGTTTATTATAAAATGTGTAAACACTATTTTGTTTCTATACTTTTTTGGCATAAAATAAATCTTGAACTTGAAATTAAAAAAAAAAAGTCAATAGAGTGATGGAAAGTCTTTGCAGGGTTCCAAGCAAATGAACAATGCCCTTAGGTTTTATTTTACGAAAGCTCTCTCTAGCAGTATTATGGAGTAGAACAATAGTGGCATAAAAAAGAAAGTATACAAACCAGTGGGGTGATGTTTTTCCAAAAGGCAGAATAGCTTTACCGGATTTGAAATCAGTTTGTGTGTATTTGAACTGTGGCACTGTCATTTACCAACGGTATAAACTTGTGCAAGTTACTTAGCCTTTCTGTACCTCGAAAAACGAACTAATAATAAACAGAGATTGATAGAATGATTGCGTGAGCTAAACTATATGAAGCAGTCAGAATAGTGCCTGGCATATATAGCAAGCTAATATTTTCCAGAATTATTTCAAACGCATATCTTTCCCCAGGATATTGCAAGTGGAGCTTATCATCTACTTGCCACAGTATCTCAATTTATGCTGTTAACTCCATGAAGTAGGTGTTATTATCAGCCTCATTTATAGATGAGAACACTGAGATATAGGGGGACTACACCACTTTCCAAAGGTCACACAGCTTGTCTGCGTGGGGCCAAATTTGGCAAAGTGTGTATGGAATCCAAGGAAGTCTAGGAAGATAAATTGACCAGATTGTACATAATTTAAATATTTGGTACAATTTGGTGTTTTACGTGTCTTCCTAGTACTTTGTAGATATATTCAGAAAGAGCATTTTTCACTTCAGATTCTACAGCTTAAAAAAAAGAAAAAACAAAAGCATATAATTTTTATTGCTATTCCTAATACCAAGCTTAGGGAACCAAACCATTTCTCCGCAATGATAATTATATATTTTAAAACATTACCTCATCCAACTTATTGTAACTTTTGTCTGGAGTGTAAATTTTGCCCGTTGCTAAAAATTAAATGTATTCAGAACCACAAATCACCATTTACTTAGACAGAGAGGCCAATTAGGCTTCTTATCTGTCAGAAGGAAAACAGCTGACAAATCAAGTTTGGAGGAAGTGCCTGAACTCCTTCTGGTTGTTAGCAGCCCTACAAAAAACTTCTGTGATTTGCCCTAGTAGTTTCTCCTCTTCAACCCACTCGGAGGTGCGGGCAACTTATTTCCCCTTGCAGAATATGCAGCCTGCAGTAGATGAATCAGATTGTGCAGACCAGAGGGCAAAAGTAATGAGACTTGAGAGTACAACTTCTTAAGGCAATGCATTATTTTCCATTTCTCTCTTTCTTCAACCAATGCTATTTTGTTTCCTGCTGTGACACAGAAGGCATTGTGAGCAGGAATAAAGCTTCAGGAGACATCTCTCATGAACAAACAATACAATAACAAAGAAAAAAGGGAAGAATAAAAAAATAAAGGGGGGAAAATCACAGATTTCGGCTAGCAGCTAACTTCCGTGAGGTAAACACTTATCTTCCTATTTCTCTCTCTCTCTCTCTCTACATGTTTTGTGTGATAAATTGAAATAACATGATCAAAACCCTTTCATACTCACATCAGGAAGCCATTGCCGAGAGGGGGAATTCTTGTGAACACCTTGCACAGGCTCTGTTTGAGAGGTCCCCTCAAATGCCCTGCTGCTTCTCAATGAACTCACATCCATTATCCCTTTGGAGAGGAAATCTGTGGGAAACTGTTGCTTTCTTTTCACTGGGCCTGCAACCAACAATTTCATGAGCTCTTCTGTTTGATAGATATTGCACCCATAAGAGTTAGCTGGAAGGTTGGTTTTCATTCAAAACAGCTCTGAAACCATGGGAATCAAACAGGCTAAAAATTCTTCACTTGACTGAAAGGAGAAAAAAAAATCATTTTTCATCCTTTCCCTTTTTCTCTGGTTTTATTTTAACCAGATGGATTCAGTGACCTGAACCCAACAAACTATAAAATAAAATTGCATCTTCCTTCATGATGGGAAGTTTATTGCTGGAGACACGGAGGAAGACACATTCCTCAGGTCTAATATTTGGGGTACTAACCAACCCCTGGGGAGAGAGCAGCCTTATCCCCCTTAGCACCTGTGTACGGAGCAGTGTGGAGACACACAACCTTCTGTGCAGAGAAGGACTACATGTGAAAGGTTTTCTTTGGCTATATTCCCTTTCCTTAAAGAGCTTATTTTAATACATGAGCGTAAATGTCTCATAATACGCTAGATAGAGGAAACAAAATCCTCCTTCCCTGAAGTCAGGAAAATTGAATTTCTTTAGGATTACTTAGAATCATTATCATCACTTCTGGGGCCACTCAAACCAGAAACCCATGTTTCTATTGGAATCTTACTCCTGGTTTTACTCTGTTTCACATCATGTTGTCCAAGCCAGGCAAAATGTTGTGATCTGCTTTTAGATCAGATGTAGGGGACCAGATGCTGAAATAACCCCAGAGGAAATAACATAACGAAACTGAGTCCAATTCAAGATCATGCTTCCAGTAGTATTAGGCATATGGGTTGTGGCATTTCTCACAATTAGGCTGAGTGTCAAAGTCTTATAAAAGAGGCAGTTTTCTGAGTTGAGGCAAGAGATCCCAAACCATGGTCCATACTCAGAGCAGGGGAAGGATCTTGCAGGAAAAAAAGGCAAGAAAGAAAAGATCTCATATGATTATGCTTGAGTTCAGATAGAGCCTTGTGGTTAAGTTCATGTGTCAACTTGGCTTGGTGATGATGTTCAGTTGTTTGGTCAAACTGTGAGGATATTTTGTCAATGGATTTAAATCATTGGTCTGTTGATTGCATCTATGGCTGATTACATCTACAATTGACAAAGGAGATTGCCTTCTGTTATGAGAGAAGACTCATTCAATCAGTTGACGGCCTTAAAGGAAGAACTGATGATTTCAATGCTCAGAAAGAATTTCTATCTGTGCTTCAGTCAGTCAGTTTCTGTATGACTGCATTCTAGGGAATACATTGAAACTTTCAAGGAGTTTTTTAGTTGCAACCTACCCTACAGAATTCAAGTTTGCCAATTCCTACGGTCCCATAAGCCAATTCTTAGAGTAAGTCTCTTAATATTTGCATACATATACATTTCTATACCCTGCCAATTGTACTTCTTTGGAGGACTCTGACTAATACAAGCCCTAAGGTGAATTTGGAAAGTACAGTGTGATGAACCAGAACAGGAGGTGACTATTGAAGCCAAGTGAAATTAAATAAGGAGGCTGTATACCTGCTGTTCATCTTACACTATGGAACCAGGTTCATTCATTGTATACACTGTAGGGACGACAGACTCTTCCAAACTCCCACTACAGTGTACGGAGATTCCAACAGTTATTTCGCTGTCTCTGGGTCTGGGGTAGCTACATACCCAACTAGCCATTAAAAGCAAGAAGTAACAGATGCAGTTATCTAGATTAATCTTTCCACAAGATTTAATGAAAGTTCTGGCTATTCTATTGTTATCAGTCCTCAGTTTTAGTGTTGACAGATACATTGGAGCAAGGGCCCTATTTCACTGCTAGAAATATGTCTTTATTTACTCTTCTTACAAACCCATTTTACACTCTCTTGAGCAAAAGTCCAAACACAGACATTCACAATTTTCCTTCCAGGTTTTTGGCCAAGAACAGTCAGGTATTATAGCTGGTTTTGAGACACTCTCAAAAATCAAACTTTGAGAATTTAATTGGATGTCCTCACAGTGAATTGTCACTAATTTTAAGAGAAATGAGATAGAATAGTGCCTCTAATGGATGCCATGCTATAAGATTAGAGCATCTTCTTTATAGAGGCTTCCTGTTTAAGTCTGAGGGAGCTGAATGCATCCATGAGGCCAGTCAGAAACATCATTGGGTCCAGCAGTCACCGTAGTGACACTCAAGCACTTAGCCAACTTATTGTAGTCTTGAAGGTGACTTAATTTCCCTTTTCTGATGAGCCTAAAAGATGGAGACCTTCTATAACAGGTCTATGTGTGTGGATGGGGTGTCAAGGTGCCAGAGTCACCCCATAATGGAGAATTGAAAGGAAGTCATCACAAGCTCAAGGAGCACAGAAGATACTTTTTTTGTTAGTGGGGAGCTTATAATTAGGGCTTGAAAAAACACAGCTTCTTGATGATTAACCTGGGATGCAACTCCTAGAAATGGGGCACTTCTTTGGAAGAAAGGGAAGTTCTTTGGAAGCAGGGACTTCAAAACAAATGTGAAGAGGCCACGTCATAGACGGAATCAGTCGTGACAAATGGACTCTGTCACAAGGGTTTGGTGATGAACACCATCTGTTTCTGAGGCCACGGAGGCTTCTAATTCCTAAGCACATTTATACATTCATTCAAGACTAAAAATTCAATACTCACAATAAGCACAGTTTAAGTAATGAAAACTATGAAAGATAGAGTAACCAAGGCCAAATCAGACAAAATAAAACCTCCTTTTCCTAATATTTGACTAATAGTCTTAGTTTTTGCCTTAAAAATGCTCTTTAAAGTATGCCATAAATAAAATTGAAAATTGACTGTACAAAAATGAAAATTTAAAGTATATAGTTTTGCAGGATATGTCATGCTTCCTTCATTTTCTCCAAGCCATATTCAGACCTCCTCAAAGTTAGTTACAATCTGGAAAATTTAAATAAGATGTGAAATTTTCTTTCAAGGGAAAAGGAAATTTTTCCTGAATTTCTCTGACTTTCTTTTCCCTGATCCCTTCTGGCCCTGAACATATTATATTTATATATTTTTAATTGAACATAATGTACCTGATTAATATGCATGTAAGATACAGAGTGGTCTAATCTCTATGCAGGAAAAAAGCCATACTTTTCATTTTAAAGGCCTTGATTCATTCTCCCTTATATTCATAAAGAATTTCACAGTTTAAAAATGCTTGCTGTATCATCAGCATTAACTATCATTTATGAGGCCTTACTATGTACCAGACACTTCCCTAATTAATTATGCACATTATGTCACCAAATCCATATAGCTACTCCTTGAGAGTTACTACTATCATCCTATTTTCAGATGGAAAAAAAAAAATCGAGATGCAAAAAAGCTAAAAAATATCAAAGGGAAAAGACTTATAGGAAAGAAAGCAAATCCAGTTCTCTCTTCAATCTATTCCAGCTTCCAAGAGATTACTGATAAATTCAGTCAGTTAAGATAAATTGTGAAATTGATGCTTGGGACCTTTTCCAATCCCAAAGATTAAAAGAAGTCTCATCTGGCGAAGATTAATCTTCTATTAATATAAAAACAGGTATTAGAAATAAAAGTCACTGCTTAACGATTGTGCTTACCTGCCATTGGTTTCCTGCTTTTGTCCAGGACATACTATTTCAAACATCCATTTGATACATAGCCAAAGATTACTCATTTGTTATACAGATAGCTCATATAATCAAATTTATTTAAACCATAATCTTCTTGAGGTCAGAGACTATGTCATCACTTAGCCACACAAACAGTGGATGTTCATTTATCCCTATGTTCAACAACAGCAACCGAAAATTCACTCACTTCAATAAATAGAGAGTCTTTTCTTGTATCAAAAAGTTCTCTGTGTGCTGGAGACTTAGTGGTAAACAAAACAAAATTCCTGCTCAAGAGGAAGAGAATTCCAGGCAAGGGTAAGAGCAAAGCCAAAAACCCTGGGGTAAAAATAAGCTTTGTGTGTAACAAAGCAAAACAGGAAGAAGGGAAGTGTGGAAGCAGGAAGATGAATTCAGAGTTGGTTGCATACATAGGGAGAGACATTTACTGGCTTCAATAATTGGATAACTATGTAAGGATAATGGTAACTACTAAGTGCAAAAAGTGGGCAGAACATGGTGTCATTTGCCAATAGAAGGGCAGGTTTCATGCAGTGGAGGTAGAGGTGGGGTAGATCAATAGTTCTCTTGGGCCATGTGAAGCAAGGAGATGCTTATTAGAGTAGAAATGTCACACAGACCATTAGATATATGAGTCTAGAGTCCAGAAGTGAAGTCAGAACTGGACTGTGCTACATGCTGAAAGCACAAAACTGAGTAAACAAAGTCTCTGCTCTCAAATGCTTCACAAGTTAATGTGCTTTGCTGGAAATAATCTTGGTTTCTGGAAACCTAACTTTTGATTCTTTGTCCACTGGTCCATTATCTTCACAAAGGCAGGGATCTTATTTTACCCATTCCTGCAACTCCATTCTTGAATATATGGTAGATACACATTTTATCTTCTTTAGTTTGGGCTGAACATAATCAATTTAAGACGAGGACCACTGGACCAATACATCAATAAATGCATAGATAAGGAGAAAGAGAATATAATTTGTGGATTCTCCTTTCCAATAATTTAAAATGTGGGTATGCAACAGAATACATATTTGAAAATTTAAATTCAAGAGGGAATATACTAAGTGCAAAATAGGTATTAGACAAAAAAATTTATAAGGGATGAGTGGAGTGAAGGACACCTGAAAGTTGGAGTGGTCAAGGACACCTTCAAGAAAGCAAAGGACCAGGCTTGGAGGCTAGGGAGGATTCAGAGGACAGATGAGAAGCAGTATGTGAGCAAACAGGTTTGAATACAAAGACTGGACTTGGTTGAGTAGGGTGCCTAGATAAATGTTTGGAATCTATCGTGTAAACCAGACCACAAAGTTGGGAGTTTTCTCCAGGGTTTGTACAACTGAAGTTTAGAATCCATCAACTTTCTCTCTCTACTTTTATGAAAGAAACCCCTAAAGATATTCAGTGGAATAGATGGTTGCCAATATGTCAATATGTCAGGACTCAAGAGGCTGTTCTATTATTTCCTCAATGCCAGAAATGTCACCATTATAGTATCATCACTTTAAACATAGAAGGCTCATTTGTCTTCTGTCTATAATCCCTATTCTAATGCATTTAGCACCAATGTTTTAAGGGACATAAATTGATGGTTGCAAAATATACAGCATAAGATGTCTAAGTGGGCCCCAGAAATTGAGAGGAATGTTGAAAGAGGTGTCAAAATGAATTTTCCAGCTCCATTTTGCTATGATATAAAGCTCTTGTTCTTCCCTCTGAGTTATTTTCTCTTAAAATTGGAGAGAAAATCTCTTTCTAAGAAAATACCACGTGGCTATCCAAACAATATCCACATTATGTTAAGACCAAAGCACAGGTTCCTTCCTGCAACAGAAATAACTTTTGTCCCCAAACAGTGGCCATCCATATCAGAATGTTGGATGCTCCTCACTTTCCCATGAATAAGACGGTTTTCTGTCCATTTTCGTTTCACTACATATTTTTCGTTCCACATAGCTCTCATTCCCTAGAATTTCTGACATCATTTTTTAATATTCACTAAGGGTACTTGCTGACTCTGCTCTTCACACCTGAAATGTCAGCACTAAAGCAAGAGAGTCTTTGAATATGAAACTATAAGCCCATGACAAATAGAGTGGTGACCACCTCTTGTCCCCTAAACCCATCCATTGTACATGCCCAACCTGCCACACTATTGATTAAACTCCTCCAGTTCATCCTGATGACAAAAATGTCTGGCAGCTTCATGGACAGCTCACAATGTAGGAGGAAGATTTGGGGAGCTCAAGAACTAGGAAGAATACAGCCTCAGATAAGAATATTAGATGAAGTTTCAATCTTGAGGGTTGGCAGGTTCACAAACTATTTAGCTGGAGTCCTGACCACCTTCAGCACAACTGGTAAGAGTATAGTCCTCCTTCCATTGTATTCAGTAAAGATATCACACATTTACTACGTCAGTTTGCTTTATATTGTATTACAAGTCCTTCCTTTATTTTCCCCAGTGCCTGAAATTCTGCATGTTTACCACACTGTATTGTGGGTGTCTATTTATATGTTTAGAAACTGGATTAAAGATTCTATGAGTATTGGAACTGGGTTGTGCAGAACATTTATACCTAGCAAATTTAATAGATATTCTTTTTTTTAAAAAATCTTCCGACACAATTTTATTGAGATATACTCACACACCATATAATCCATTCAAAGCATACAATCAATGGCTCACAGTATCATCATATAGTTGCATTCATCACCACAATCAGTTTTAGAATATCTTCATCACTCAAAAAAAAGAGAACTAGAAATAAACCCAGAACATCACATGCCCCTTATACTCCCTATTATTATTTATTTTTTGCCTTTATTTCTCATCTACCCATACGCTGGATAAAGGGAGTATCAGTCACAAGTTTTTAAAATCAGTCATATGATTGAAGTATATAGTTATGTAATCACTTTCAGAGATCAAGGTTACTGGATTGCAGTTCAACGGTTTCAGGTATTTCCTTCTGGCTATTCTAATACACTAGAATCTAAAAAGAAATATTTATATAATGAATCAGTAGTCATAATCATTTGTTAAATCCTAGTTTCTGAGTTACATCTCCTCCCTCTCATTTGAACATTCTCTCAATCTTCAGAGATATCTGGGCATTGACCATTCTAACTTCATGTTGAGAAGAGGTGTCAACATTATGGGGTAGGGGATGCAACTGGTTGATATTTTTGGAGAGACTTGGTACTTCTGGGTTTCAGAGCTTATCTGGCACTGAAACAATCTGGAAGCACTAAGATTCTGAAAAAATAAACTTACTAAGTAAAACTTTTATAGAGTATTAAATAGAGCCCAGAGTATTCTTTAGGGTTTTCAGGGATACTGTTGGTTGGAGCTTGGCATGCTATGGCAGTTTTGCAATATCTGGCTGAAGCTTGAATATGAGTAAACTCCAGAATAACTCCTAACTCTGTTTGAAATCTCTCAGCCACTGAAACTTTATTCTGTTTCATTTATTTTCCTCCTTTTGGTCAAAAAGGTATTCTTAATTCCCCACTGCCAGAGCCAACCTCCTCACTGGGAGTCATGTCCCACATTGCCATGAAGATTTATATACCTGGGAAATCATGTCCCATGTAGAGGGACGGTAATGAGTTAATTTGCAGAATTGTCTTAGAGAGGCCACATATAAGCAACAAAAGAGGTTCTCTGAGGGTGACTCTTAGATATAATTACAAATAGGTTTAGTTTTGCCATTGCAGAATTAAATTTCTTAAGGGCAGGTCTCAAGATCAAGGGCTTGGCATATTAAACTGGAAGTCCCTACTGCTTGAGAGAGTTATCAGGAATTCATCAGGTGGGGAAGTTTAATTGTTCCACCTTTTTCCCTCGTCCCTCAAGTGACTTTGATAATGCTTTTTAAATTTCCTGCCCAAAATACTCAAAATATTGGGGTATTACATTAATGGACACAGAATAACATATCTCATTCCCTATTCTAGGCTCCACGTAATACGGTTGTCTAAATAAACTGACCAGACAGGTTAAATTAGATAATGTGTTACAGAAAATTTAAGTTTTGGACCAAATAAACATATCTTTCTTTGGTCTTCCACAGATGTTGAGGTTTTAAACTACAGACAGTATCTTCTTTTTACCATGTATTCTGATTTACCAGGTCCATTTCACTCATATCTCTAATTTGAAGTCCAATCTCTTTTTTCAGCTTCTTTTCAGTTGCAATATGGAGTAATGCTGATATTCAGAGCTGTGGAACTCTAACTATGTATATCAGGTATCAGACAGATACCCAAAGTTCCAGGTTATACGCAAAGAGCACAGCATCTCAAAATTTATAAATAACAGTTAAAATTCAGGAATAGATGTGATTGCTATAAAAGCTTACAATCTAGAACCTTTATAATGAACCTTATTGAACATTATGTGTTTCTTAATCACATTAACCAATCTTTTCCTACTTCCTATTTCCTGATAACCTATGCTCTTGAGTTCAATTCTCAGAGTTTGCTCATTACAGTTAGTTTTAATTAGTGAGACCATACAGTATTTGTCCTTTTGATTCTGCTTTATTTCACTCAACATAGGCCTCAAGATTCATTTAACCTAGTTGAAGGTCTCATGACTACCTTCCTTCCTGCAGCCCCTCCATATCCCATCATATGTATACACGACAGTTCTCCCTTCCATTCAGCAATGTACCCACAGGTCACCTCCATCAATTGCAAAATGTGACTACTACTGCCATAAACACCAGTGTGCAAATGTCTATTCATGTCCTTGCTTTCAATTCTTCCAAGTTCATACCTAATAAGAGGGTTGCAGGGTCATACGGCAACCCTATACTTGGGCTTCCTGTGGAACCATCATATTGCTTTCCAGATGGGCTGCACCATTATACTTCCTTATCAAGAGTGAATAGATATACATATATATATCCACATGTTCTCCATCACTTGTATCTCCTGTTTATTTTTAGGCAGTTGTACTCACACACCACAGAATCCATACTAAGCATTCAATCAATGGCTCTTGGTGTAGTCACATAGTTATGCATTCATCACCACAATCTATATGAGAACATTTCCATTTCTTCTACAAAGGAAAAAGGGAAAAAAAAGAAGAAACAACAACAACAAGAATTCCATTTCCCTCCCTTATATTCCCCTCTTATTGAGATTTAGCTTGGTTGTATTGCTTTTGTTACAATTAAGCAGAGAATATTACAATGTTACTCTTAACTATAGACCCTAGTTTGCATTAATTCTATCTTTTCCACATACCATTCCATTTTAATACCTGGCAATGATGACATTCATTTGTTCTCCCTCATGTAAAACCTTTCTTATATTTATATGTTTTATCACCATTATTGACCACTCTAGGTTTTGCTAAGTTATACAGTCCAAGTTTTATCCTCTGTCTTCTCTGTGTCATACATGACCCTAGCCTTCCACATTCAACCATACTCACACTCAGCTTTTTTCAGTATATTACAATATTGCATTGTGCTATCCATTTCTGAATCTTAACAGTTAATGCTCTTGAGCATTCTGTATTTCTTCAGCATCAAATGCCCAATCACCACCCTCTTTCTATCTCCTGATTACCTGTGTTTTCAACTTTAACTCTCAAGAGTTTGCTCATTATAGTTAGTTCATATTAACGAGACTACAAACCATCTGTTATAACATTCATTTTATGAAAGTATTTATTACTAAATGGATGAAAGAGTGGATGACACTACAGCCAAAGGTGAATAAGGTACCATCCTTGTTTCTGCAGAGACTGTTGTCTAGTGGGACAGTCAGCCACTCAAATAGATATTCTAACATTTTAATAGAAGTATTTGGCCTTTTTCCATTACTTGAGCTTTCATTCAACAAAGATGTCTCTGTGCAACTACTTGTCTCTCCTTAGATAGCAGTCATTCTTGCTTTATAAGTTTCCCTTCTACACTTAAAAACTATCTGCCTTTAGGATTCACCTTTCTTCCCAGTTCCTCTCTTTTGTAACTAGAAATCCCTGGATATAACACAGCGAACAAGCATAGGAATACTCTGAAAGTTGAAAACAAGTAGGTGAACAGCCTAGGGCCCTTGGGACCTGTAACAATTCTGCAATGAATTCCCTGAATTTCCTTGCCACCGAACATCTTAAATAAGGTACTACAGAAGTTTTCAACTTGAAACTCTAACAGATACAGGCAAAAATAAGCTCCAAGTAAAGACTGTTGTCCCAGCCAAAACACCAGGAAAAGGGTGACCTAACAATAGAAACCATTTTGGGAAATAACTATCTCCCAACTCCAGCCAAATGTTAATAGAAAAGTACATGGCCACTCTTCCTGCCACTGTCTCAATAGACCAAACACAAATTTGGTCCCCACCTCACCATCCCTTTAGTGTTGGCGGGAATCTGATTTCTCATTCTCCACTTGGCTGAAGGAGGTCATACTCTGGGTGGTGTTAGTGGACTCCTAGAGTTCTGCCAGCAATGACTTAATGAAGTGAGGTGAGGTGGGACTAACCGCTACTTGTCTTCATCCCCAAACAAGTGTCAGTGGGGCGCAGTGGGGAACCAAGCCTACATACCCACCTAACATCAATAAGACTGAACATAGCGGTGTGATATCACTCCATTTCCCAGTCATTCCACATGTCAGCAAGGCCCAGTGGGTTGATTAACCTCCTCTCCCACCAGGTGGCAATGAAACTTAAGAGGCAGTGTGAAGCAAGACTGTTCAGACTCCTATTTCCTTCTCCTGGTATCACTGGGGCCTGATGGCAAAATGAACCTCCAACCCCAACCACTGATACCAGGCAGAAGAGAGGCTGTGACATACCCCATTTTCACTGGTAAGTATCAGTGCGGCCATGTGCAAAGTAAACTACCTGCTTCTCAATAATTCACAGATCAAAGAGGAGATCTTATAAGAAATTTAAAATTATAACAATCTTGGGGTTTGCCCTATAAAATTTATCCCTGCAAAAGATAGGTTAAGCCTACTTAAATTAGGCCTAAGTGTTACCCCCAGAGAAACCTCTTTTATTGCTCAGATGTGGCCTGTTTTCTAAGCCAACACAGCAAGTGAACTCATTGCCTTTCCCTGCTCTGTGAGACATGACTCCCAGGGATGTAAATCTCCCTGTGACATGTGAGACAGAAATCCCAGGATGAGCTGGGATCTGGCATCAAGGGACTGAGAAAATGGGGGAAGAGAGAAATGAGACAAGATTAAGTGTCAATGGCTGAGAGATTTCAAACAGAGTTAAGAGGCTATCCTGGAGGTTATTCTACTGCACTATACAGATATCACCTTTTTAGTTTATGGTGTACTGGAGTGGCTAGTGGAAGTACCTGAAACTGTAGAGCTGTGTTCCATTAGCCATGTGTTTTGAAGATGATTGTATAATGATACAGCTTTTACAATGTGACTGTGTGATTGTACAAACCTTGTATCTGATGCTCCTTTTGCCTCGGGTATGGACAGATGACTAAAATATATGGATAATAAATAAATAAATAATAGGGGGAATAAAGGATAAATTGAGTAGATTGAAATACTAGTGGTCAATGAGAGGGAAAGGTAAGGAGTATAGTATGTATGAGTTTTTCTTTTCTCTTTTTTATTTCTTTTGCTGAAGTGATGCAAGTGTTCAAAAAAAATGATCATGTGCTGTATGCCTAGAATGTTTGTATATTAAGTTTTCACAATAAAAATATTTTTAAAAGTCCTCTTTTTAAAAACTCAATCTATTTCTGGTATGCTGCATTCCACCAGCATTAGCAAACGAAACAACTACTGACAAAGATAAAAAGAGAAGACACAAATTACCAATACTAGAAATAAAACAGGGTATATCACTCCAGATTCTGCCACCATTAAAAGGATAATAAGAGAATACTACAAACAACTTTATGTTGGTTAATAAATTTGACAGCTTAGAAGAAATGGAGCAATTCCTTGAATAAAATAACATAGCAGAACTCAACTTAATAGAAATGGGCCAAATAAATAATTCTATATCGCTTAAAGAATTTGAAATTGTAATGGAAACCTCAGAAAAGAAGCCTCCAGGCCCATATGGTTTCACTAGAGAATGCTAACCAATATTTAAATATGCACCTGCTTTCACAAAATCTGCTAAAAAACAGAGCAATCTATTTTATAAGTTTATTATTACTCTGATTTGAAAATCATACAAAAAGAGCACAAAAAAGAACACAGACAAAAACCTCTCCTGAACTTATGCCAAAAAATCTTCAACAAATCATGGGAAAATGAATCAAGCAATGCATAAAAGGAATTATATACAATGATCAAATGGTGTATAGTTATGTATTCCAGGTATGGAAAGCTGGTTCAACATTTGAAAAATCAAGCAGTGTAATCCACCATATTAAGAAGCTAATGAAGAAAAATCAAATAATCATATTCATTGATGCAGAAAAAGCATTTGGCAAAACCTAACAGCCATTCATAACAGAAAAGAAAAAGAAAACTTCAGCAAACAGGAATAAAAAGAAACTTTCTCAACTTGACAGAGAGTGTATAGAGAAAACCTATAGCTAACATCATACTTAAAGTGAAAAACTGAATGCTTTCCCCTTAAGATTTAGATCAAGGCAATGATATCTGCTCTAACCATTCATATTCATCATAGTGTTAGAAATTCTAGTCAGTCCAATAAGGCAAGAAAACACAAGTAAAATGTATACAGATTGGATAGTAGGACATAAAACTCTTCCTATTTACAGATGATTTCATGGCCCACATAGAAAATTCCAAGGAATCTATTCAAAAAACCAAGAACAAACAAATAAACAAAACAACTAGAACTAATGAATAAGTTCAGCAAGATTGCACAATATAAAATCAATATGCAAAAATAAATCACGTCTATATACTAACAATGAACATGTGGAAAACAAAAATAAAAACACAATACCATTTATAATTGTTCCAAAGAAAATTAAATACTTAGGTATACATTTAACATGTCCATGATCTGTATGGAGAAAATCACAAAATATTTATTAAAAAAATCAAGTAATTACTAAATAAATGGAAAGAAATATTATGTTCATAGAATGGAATACTTAACTTAGTAAAGATACCAATTCTGCCCAAAATGATCTGTAGGTTTAATACAATTCCTATCAAAATTACAACAAAGGGTGCTGCGATGGTGGCTCAGCAGGTAGAATTCTCACCTGCCATGCTGGAGACCTAGGTTCGATTCCCGGTGCCTGTACATGGGAAAAAAAATTAGCAAAGTCTTTTTCTAGACATAGACAAGCTTATTTAAAGATTTATATGGAGGGTGGGCCACAGTGACTGAGCAGGCAAAAATGCTTGCCTGTCATGCCAGAGGACCCAGGTTCGATTCCCGGTGCCTGCCCATGTTAAAAAAAAAAACAAAAACAAACAAACAAACAAACAAAAAAGATTTATATGGAAAGGCAGAGCACCTGGGATAGCTGCAACAACCTTGAAAGGAAGAACAAAGTGGGAAGAATCACCTTCCTGATATTAAAGCCTACCTCAGATCTGCAGTAAATAAGACAGAGTTGTATTGGTGAGGGATAAACACATAGATCAATAGTACAGAATAAAGAACTTAGACGTAGATCCACATAATTTGCTCAACTGATATTTAATTTCTTTTGTTAGAGATGTCATAGGTTTACAGAAATAAGCAGAAAATACAGAATTCCCATACACCCTCATCACATACACAGTTTTCCCTATTAACAATTTGCATTAGTGTGGTAATATTCTTACAATTGATGAATCAATATTATTATAATTAAACTATTAACTATAGTCCATAATTTACATTAGGGTTTGTGCCTTGTGTTGTACAGTCCTATGATTTTTAAAATATCGTTATCCTAGTAAAATATATACAAACTAAAATTTACTCTTTTAATCACATTCAATATGTAATCCAGTGCAGCATAGCCATTGACAAAACTTTTTCTTTGCCACAAACAGAAACACTGTACCACTGAAGCATTAATTCCCCATTTTCTACACCCACCCCAGCCTTGTAGCCTGCATTTTAGTTTCTGAATTATTAATTTGGAAATTAATTAATAACTTGAATTTTGTCTATTCTAATTATTTCATATCCATGAGATAAAACAGTATTTGTCCTTTTATATCTGTCTTATTTCATTCAACATGACATCTTCAAGGTTTATCCATGTTGTTGCATGCATTGGTACTTCATTCCATTTTACAGTTGAATAATAGTCCATCATGTATAAATATTGCCTTTTCTTTATCCATTAATCAATTGATGGACACATAAACTGCTCCCACCTTTTGGTAATTATGAATAAAGCTGCTATGAACATTGGTGTGCAAATACCTGCGTTAGCCACAGCTTTGAATTCCTTTGTGTATACACCTAAAAGTGGAATAATTAGGTCGTGTGCAATTCTAGATATAATTTTCTGAGGGAATGCCAAACTATTCACCACAGTGGCTGCACTGTTCGACATTCAACCCACAACGGAAGAGACTTCCAGTTCCTCCACATCCTCTCCAACACTTTTTATTTTCTGTTTATTGAATAGCCATTCTAGTGGGTGTGAAGTATCTCATGGATTTGATTTGCGTTTACCTAATGGCTAATATTGTTTGTTGAGCACCTTTTCATGTTCATATTGGCCATTTGTATAACTTTTTCTTTTTAAGAGGGACTGGTTCTTTATTTCAAAAAGAAATCTTGTCAATTTTCAGTATCAAAAACAGTTGCATTATTGTTTTCTCCTTCTCCCAATATGGCCCCAAGACAGACCACACCAAAGGAGGGTACATTTTAAGACAATAAGTTGCAGAATACACACCTAACAGATCTCATAGACACCTCACCAATAAGGGGTACCTGGGTGGGGAAAAGAATTGTAAAAGATGCGTGTACTGCCAGCCCAGACTGAAGAGATGGAATAGCCAGTGCTCCCCAAGTCTAAAGAAGCAATATTTCAAAATAATATAAAAATTTTGAAGAGTTTTGTATATAAGCTAGTCAAGATTCCTCTAGTACTGGCTAATGCAAAGCATGAAATGGCACTTTTAGAGACAGCAGATTCAGACCCAGAAAAGGATGATGAGCTGTTTCATATGGCTAAATCAGAGGCAAAAAGTAATTTTCTTTCCTTTCCTTTTTAAGAAGGAAGCAGGAGAGTACATTAGTAGTCACCTCAACATAAGGGGTACATGATCCATTCTGCAGCAGTTGGAAAGGGAGTATAGAAAGGACCAGACGAAGACTTGGTCTCAGAGTGCTTAACATATTAATTTGGTCACTTTTGATGAGAAAAATAAAAATAATAAATTTGCCCTAAGATACCTTAAAGCCAAAAACCTCAGCACTACTCTTTTTTTCTTTCTTTTTTTTTTTAGGCTAACTCCTAAAATCACCTTTTTGGTTTGGCTGGTGCTTTGTATAGAGCATGAGGGTTCCCTCAATGGAATCTTTCCCTGGGCTATGTTCAGTTCTCAGTAAGGCAGACCCATAATTCTTTCCCTCCTCTTCAGAGAAAGCAGTATGTTTGAAGCTGAAAAGTTGCCTTCCAAAAAGAGAAAGGGATTAAATTAGTGCTTCAGAGCTATGGAATGTTTTGCAAATGGTTGCTACAACAGCAAAAGGGGGGTAATTACAATATGCTGTGTATCCTTTATGAGGAAATGTCTATTCAAGTCTTTTACCTAGATTTTAATTGGGTTGTTTCCCTTTTCATTATTGAGTTGCAGGATTACTTTATTTATTCTGTATTAAACCCTTATAGGTTATGTGTTTCCAAATATTTTCCTCATTCTGAAAGTAGTCTTTTTACTTTCGTAATGAAGTCCTTTGCTACACAAAACTTTTAATTTTGATGAAGCCCAACTTACCAATTTTTTTCTTTTACTGCTTGTGCTCTTAGTATAAAGTCTAGGAAACCATTTCCTAATGCAAGATCCTGAAGTTGCCTCCCTACATTCTTCTAGGAATTTTAAAGTTTAGTTCTTATATTTAATTCGTTGGCCCATTTTAGGTTAATTTTTCTGTATGGTGTGAGGTAGAAATCCACTTCATTCCTTTGCACATGGATATCCAACTTTTTCAGCACCATTTCTTGAGAGACAATTCTTTCTCCATTGAATGGACTTTTCAGCCTTGTTAATAATCAATTGGCTGTAGATGTGAGGGCTTATTTCAGAACTCTTAATTCACTTCCATTGGTCTATATGCCTGTCCTTGTGCTAGTACCAGGCTTTTAAAAATTACTGTAGCTTTGTAATAAGTTTTAAAATCAGAAAGTGTGAGTCTTCCAACTTCCTTCCTCTTATAGGTTTGCCTTTTCAGGGCCCTTTCTCATTTCTTCCTATATATGTTTTTCATATAATATCTTTGTTGATAGCATGGGGTTTAAATTTAACATGCTAAATCTATAACAAATGCGTCTGATTTGATAACAACATAATCCAGTAGAATACATAACACTGTTGCTATACCCCTCCACACCCCTCCTTTTTGCTGTACTTCTTATAAGTTATATTTTTATACATTATTGTCAAGAAACACAGATTTATCTTTTTTAAAGCTGTTGCAATTTAAACCTATAAGAAGTTAGACATGTAGTTATGTACAAAAAAACACAATTCAATTATTGGCATTTATAATTACCCATATGGTTACCTGTAGCAGAGATCCTTATTTTTTTGTGCCACTTTGACCCACTACCTAGTTCCCATTCCTTTCAGTCTGAAGAACTCCTTTTAGCATTGCTTCTTGGACAGGTCTAGTGGTAACAAACGCACTTTTAGTCTGTCTGCAATGTCTTAATCTCTTCCTCATTTTTGAAAGCGAATCTCAATGGATATAAAATTGTCAGCTGGCAATTGTTTTTATTAACCACTTTAAATATTTCATCCCAATGTCATCTTGCCGCCATGGTTTCTGATGAGAAATCATGACTCAATTTTATGGGGACTCCCTTGTGCACAACACATTGCTTTTATCTTACATCTTTCAGACTCTCTCCTTTTCTGTGCTGTCCAAAGTTTTGACTACTCTGTGTCTGAGTGTGGTTCTTTCTTTCTTCAAACTATTGGAGGTCACTGGGATTCTTGAAAATGTATATCTATGTTTTTTCTTAAGTTTGGGGAATTTCTACCATTATTAATTTGAATATTCCTTCTGCCCATTTCTCTCTTTCTTAACCTTCTGGGACTCTTCTGATGTGGATGTTGTTATATTTTATGCTGTTTCATAGGTCTCAAGACTCTGTTTTCACTTTTTTTTCATTCTTTATTCTTTCTTTTCCTCAGCCTGTATCATTTCAACTATCTTGTCTTCAAGTTCACTGACTCTTTTTTTCTGCCAGCTTAAAACTTCTGTTGAAATCCATTAGGGACTTTTAAATTTCAGTTTTCATGGTGTTCAGCTCTACTATTTCTGTTTGGTTTCTTTCTAAAATTTATCTCTTCGTTGAGATTCTCATATTGTTCTTTCATTGTTTTCCTGATATCCTTTATTTCCTTCTCTTTGTTTTCCTTGGACATATTGAGGATCTTTTTCAAAAGATTTGTTTGGGTATGCCAAAAGTCTAGTGTTTATTGATGGTTTCTGTGTTTCTAACTTGTACCTTTGGGTGGACCAACGTTTCCTGTTTCTATGGTTGGTAATATTTTTGCTGCATACTGTACCTATTAATATTTCAGACAGGATTTAGTCCCTGAGCTGTCTGTTCCTTGAGTTAGTCTCCACCTTGTGAAAAAAAAAATGAAAGAGATTTTCTTGAATGCCTTGAGTGACAGGAGCTAAAAAAAATCAAAAAATCAAAGCAAAAAACAACAACAACAAAAAACACATATCACAGTCTTGGCAAATTGTCTCTGCATTGGTTAATGCTCTCTTTCAGAGTTTAGTCCTTCTATCAAAAGAAGATGGGCCTTAATTAAATGTGAAGTACAGGGTCATCTTCGTATGTTCTTAGCCTGTATCATCTCTTGGGCTTAAGCAATAGTGGCCTTAGGAATTCCACCCCCCACCCACACCCACCCACTCCCCAACATGCAGGAATTCAAATGCCCCTCTACTATCTTTGAAATAGATTTTCTCCCCATTGTGGATTCTCTATTGTATGACAAAGCAGGCAATCCTTTAATCCAGGATGCTTTGAATTAATTGTTTCTTAAATTGCCTTAGCTGTATGCAAGTTGCTTCTGCTTGCAAAGCAAGTTCTAGAAGAGCATATAAGAGACCAGTTTCCTGGTTTAGACTTTCAGACTGCCACCTTATAGATTGGTACGGACATACAGACACCCCAGTAGATGCATTGGGGTTATTCTGCTCCTTCTCATACAGAGCCAGGTTCCTAGTTACTACAACACTTAATCTGTTTTACAGGGTTCTGAGGAACATGACCTTGTGAGCTTTTGCTAACCGTTCAAAGTTTCTATAAGGAACATCACCCTGGAACATCTCATGCCACCATCTTGCTCTGCCAGAAGCCACTCAAAATATCTTTGAGAAAGTGTAAAAGTGATTCAGTGTATCAAGGATATGCTTTTTAATGAATGGTAGGTGAGCAATTGGAGATCTGTAGACAACATGAATCTCTATCTAAATTTCACACCTGTTATAAAAATTATATGAAATTGGATCATGGACCTAAATACAAAACATAAAATGATAAAATGTTTAGGAAAAAAGCATAGGGGAAAGTCTTGGAACCTTGGGCTGGGCAATGAGTTCCTAGAATTGATGCCAAAATCATGATCTATAATAGGAAAAACTGGTTACTTTAACCTCATTAAAAATCTTTCTAAAAATTGTTCTGTAAAAGATCCTGTTATTAAGATGAAAAGATAGGTTACTGACCAGGAGATAATATTTTCAAACCACATAACTGACAAAGGACTAGTATCTAGAATATATAAAGAGTACGCAAAACTCAACAGTAAAAAAAATCCATTACAGGATCTGCAAAAGACATACACAGACATTTCACTAAAGAGCACCTACAGGGGCAAATAAGCACATGAAAATATTTTCAACATTATTAGTCACCAGGGAAATGCAAACTAAAATCATAATGTGATATTACTACACCTATCAAAATGGTTAAAATAAAAAATAGTGATAATATCAAATGATGGTGATAATGTGAAGAAGCTGATCATATACCCTTTGCTGGTGGCAAAGAAAAATGGCACAACATGCTCTACAAAATATTTTGGCAGTCTTTTTTTAAAACTAATTGTGTAACTGCCATAAGCCCCACCAATTTCACTTTTGGACATTTATTCCAAAGAAATAAAAACTTACATTCACACAAAATCTTGTACACGGATGTTCATATTAGCTTTATCTGTAATAGTAAACAACTGGGGATAAATCATATGTCTGTCAATGGATTAATGATTAAACAAACTGTTACACCCTTACCATAGAATACTACTCAGTAACAAGAATGAACAGACCATGGATATAGCAACAACTTGAATGAACCACCAGGGAATTTTTGGGATGGCAATTCGTCCATTGAAAAAGTTTACGTATTGTTTTATTCATTGTATAACATTTCTGAATAATAAAATTATAGAAATACAGAACAGATTGTCAGGGATCTGGTATAGGGTTGCAAGGAGGACAGAGGTGTGGTTGTAAGAGGGCAGCAAGAGAGAGCCTTATGTTGATGGGACAGGACATTGTGATTTTGTGCTATAGTATTGTAGATGTTACCATTAGGGAAAATGGGTAAAGACCATACAGAATCTGTCAGTGTTCTCACCAATGAAAAAACATCATACAGTGTCTTTGTTTAAATAATAGGAATTTATTGGTTCACAATTTTGAGACAAGGTGATGCCCAAAATCAAGGTGTTAGCAAGGTAATGTTCTCTCATTGAAGACTGTGGCATACTAGAGCTGGCTACTTGTGGTCCTTGGGATTTCCTGACTTTTCTGTCACATGATCAGTATCCTCTCCTTTGCCCCTTGGTTCTGTTGATTTCCACCTTCTTGCTTCTCCTTGTGGTTTCTAGTTTCTCTCTCTGTCCAATGTAATTTGCTTATAAGAACTTCAACCATATTGGATTAAGGCTCACCCTCAATGAGTTTGGGCACACCTTAATTAATAAAGTCTCCAAAGGCCCTATTTATAAATGGGCTCACACCTACAGGAATAGATTACAGTTACGGATTTTTTTGGGGGGGTATATAATTTGATCTCAAGCAGGCTCCCTTTGAATTATTTTTAGAATTGCATGTGAATCTGAAAAATAATTTTTTTTTAGCTCAAAATAAAAAGTTTCATTTAAATTACTTTTTCTACAATAAGAACACACTATCATCTGTTATGGTGGTTTCCTAGATACACAAAGAGAGGCTAATGTTTTGTATACTTGTCTAGTACTCCAAATAATCTGGTTGCAATTTCCATCTATCAACTCTCTCATTAGCAGCCAATTATATGCCACATTATTGTGAATTGTGGCTATGCTCAAGCTATATGTCCTCAACCAACACTATTCCTGATTTGCACACTTTCAATTTGGATCTGAAGTAACTAACTGATACCACATTGCTTGTTATTCAATTCTGTAAACATTGACTGAGTGCATACTCAGGATAAGGCATTGTACCAAAGCATGAAATTTAGAGTCCAAATCCCTTGTCCTCAAAAGACTACAGGTCGTTTTCACAGTTTGCATTCATTTTTCTTCTTTGCATTCTGGTGTGTATTCTGTGCACCTGGGAGGGAAAACTTTGTGTATGATCAGCCATGATCTCTGTTGTCCATAATTTGGACAAGGAGTTATCCTTGCATGTTGCAATTTACCTGAACCACACTTGCTCTGTATAAAGTTAGAAAGTTCTGATTCCATCAAAAGCTAATATTCCCTGAAGTTCTCACTCATGAACTCTCATTTCAAGATCCTCTAAAAGCATAACTTATCTAGGTCTTAACAACTGGACATAGACACAGGACAAGTGGCAGTAAGAAAGTCTCCCACAGTTCTTTAGACTGCTAGAAAAGACCATCTCCCAGGGAAATGTCAGCTGGACTTCTATGCTCTCAAATGGAACAAGGGTAAAAAGAAAGCTAGCATTTATTCAAAGGTCAGCTATACAATAAATATAAAATAGACCACTCCCATGCCTCATCTCTTTTCTTCTTTATTACAAGTCAGCTAAATCCTAATTTCCTTTATTTTATGGTTTGATCAACAAGAAGTTCTTCTTGTCGCTATTTGGCAAAGCAAAGAAATCAAGGCAAGGAGCCAACAACTAACACAATGGCATTCGCCCAAAATTAGACTTTAGATTAGAATTTATGCCCCCAAATCAGACTTCAGATTAGAATTTAAAACTCTCAGCTAAGTAAAGTTTTGTTAGACCTAATTAGTGGAAGAAACCATTTTAAAGAGAAAAGTTGTCAAGGAACTTTAAAAATACATTCTAAGGGATCCATTCACCCCAATTTGAGACCTACTAACTTGCGAAGGAAATGTCTGATTCTATAAATATATCTTCCAATTGCACATCACGATTGCAAAAGAAAGTTCTTCTTTTTAACTGGTAAGATATTTTTAAAGAATATAATATGCCAAATAATGAAAATAAATTTATATTTAATCAAGATTAAAATATGAAAATAGTAGCATTCAAAATTCTCATACTTCTCACAGGCTTCCAAGCACTTCTCAGACCCTGTTTCTACATGCTCTCCTGTTTAAGAAACAATTTACTAGGAAAAACTTGTCAATCCCCAGATTGCATCCACATTAGTTTTTCTTTTGAGTGGTTTTCATACAGAAGCAGAAAATCTTCTCCTGCACATGCTGCCTGGAAAGAAGGCCGGAGCACTTTAAACAAGTTACTGACTGTATTTCCACTTTTGACAGAGGTGACGTTGCTGCTAACTTGTCCTTCTTTATGCAGGTGAATTTAAAGTGTTTTGATTGCTTTCAGGTTATGAGGGATAGCTGCCAAAATTCTAGAATGCTACTTATTTTTCTAATTAGTTCCTAATTGGAGATGCTATTATGTTGCTCCTTAAAATGCAAGGCAGCCTGTTGCAGCTGTAAAAGTCTATGTTCACTATTCAAAATCTTTCTGGCCTGAAAGGATGACAAACTCTTTAGTGCTTTCCCAGAAGAGGGTGATCCATTTCCTGTTTGTAGTCTATTATGCTATTGATAAATCCTAGGTTTTTCTTTTATGCACATACGTCAGAATACAAGGAATTTGTTTCTGCTTCCATTCGTTTTTCTCCTGGAAGGTAGAAGGGGGCCCTGGAGAGCTGTTAATCCAATCTACTGGGTAGTGTATGGCACTAGTGAAGACGCATGCTACTAAAACAATAACCATGAGTGGTGGGCTTTGATGATATATAGACTTCACCTGCTCTGGAACCAAAGCCTGTAATAAAGTTTACAGTTTATAAAACACAGTCTTAAAATATTTATGTGGCTCTGTAGGTGAATTGAATCTGTTTTTCAACTCGGTATGCCATCCTGCTGTACAAAAAGCACTGACCTTTAAAAGGGGAAATACAGAGCTGGCACTAAGCTGTTCAATATATTTGGTGTTCTACTTGAATGTTTTCTTTGTGTGTTTTGGGGTGAGGTAAAGGGGCTAGCAAGGAAGAGGACCGGCAAGAAAAGGGCTTGGCTCCTTTAATCTCTAGAAAGCAATGGACTTTTTATATTTCCATTAAATATAGACCATCCTCTAAAGCAGCTCTGTTGAGGGAATGTTCTGTGATGATGGAAATCTTTCCTAGCTGCACTGTCCAATATGGTAGCCACTAGCTACTTGTGGCTATTGAGCATTTGAAATGTTAGTAATGTGTCTCAGAAGCTGAATTTTCAATTTAATTTGATTTTAATTTTAATTAAAGTAGCCACGTGTGGTCAGTGGCAACCGTATTGAATAGCATAGCTGCAAAGTATTGATTTTAATATGTTTAGGCTTATGGATTTCTTTATGAAGGCACTGAAAACTATGCACCCCTTGTACCTAGAAAAATGGTTAAATGCAAACACGTAATTTTCAAGTGTTCACAGGTGCTCTGAGTCATATCTATGAATCTGTAGGCATTCATCTGCCTTGAAAGCTCATATTTTGAATGAGACACTTTGAGTTTGAATTGTGGTCACAAGTCACCTGAATCAATTTAAATAATGTTCATAAAATCTCATCTGCATAATGGGCCTATTAAGAATACCTACTTCATAGGCTTCTTGTGAGGATTAAATGAAAAGAATTATTATTCCCGGATTAATGATTGAGTCTGTAAAAGAAAGTACAGAATCATTTCATGTCATAACTAGAAGGGACTTCATGAATCCTTCTCTGTATTAGTCAGGGCAAAATTAGGAAAACAGAGCCACTGTAAGTATTATAAGAACAAGGGATTTATAAAAGGAATTAGATCTTCCATTAATGTGGGAGGATGTGGAGAAGGACAGGATTAGAAAGGGAAAGTGGAAGGATCAGAGAAACAGTCACTAACCATGTCAGCTTGAAGCATTGGTGCATTGGACAAGCTAAAGCTTGCAGGGAAATTCTAGAAGCAATGTGCCACTGGCCCCTCCCTGGCTGAGAAGAGAGAAATTGTGGGAGGACTGTGATAACTGATGCTTCTGAGAAAGCCAGTGTCTATGTATCCTTCCACATCCCTACACTTATAATATGGGAGATCTGTTGGTAGACAGACCAGCAATTAAAAAAACAAAATGGATTCAGTATATGAGGAAAGTGAAGATAAACCGGAGTTCACTGGACACTTCTCATCTGCTATCCCAGTGTTTACCAGTCTAGTTGCTTCCGAGAGTAATAGTGGCTTCAATGCTGACTTCCAACTCTTGTATAAGTTCCTTTCTTGCTCAACTCTATTCCGAAACGATTCAGAATAGGAGATTCCAGGAAATACAGGTTGCACTTTAGCCAAGTTGACAAAACAAAGTCTAGTACACAGTCAACTCTTATTTTATAAATGAATTTGAGGCTCAGAATGCACAAAAAGTGACTGGAACAATAATATCCATTGGAAGGTCATAACTAGAACACAAGTTCCCTGACCCTCAGTACAAGGAGAGCTCTTTCCATTCCTAAATAGCCTGACGAATATGCCCTGAAGCAATACTATTGCTCTTGCTCTTATGCTGATGAGAGAGGGTGAAGAACTAAATAAAATCTAAAGACAATTCATATTTCCTTATAAAGACAGAGTAAGGTGGGACCAGTCAAAGGATGACTGGAGTATACCTAGCAAGCTCAAGGTCAGATTCCCCATAGGGCTTTTTAGGTCTCTGTGGTCATTGGTCTTTGGCTAAAATTCACTTATGTTTTTATAAAAGAAAATATTTGTGTCCTAACAAGCAGAACTGAAAGAATCTATTGTGCTAAGTCTACCAGCTAAGAAAATAAATTGATCACCATTCCTGTGACAAACTTGTAGAAACAATAGTGCATAACCAAATGAAATGCAAAGGAATTATTTATGTAATGGAGACATTTGTTCCATAAATTGTCATATTATAGAGACGTGCCAACCTGTTGCATTTTCCTAAGGCTGTCTCTTTGCTTTTATCAACTTTATGATTTATGAAAGCAAATGCATCAGATTGAAAAATGATAAAGAAAATGTGACTTGCTTAAAAACAAAATCCAGAGACAAGCTTGTGAATTTTAAATACACTGAATCAGAATAGAGAATTTTATTGGTATGATGATATAAAATTTATCTATTTTCACCAAAAAAACATAAAAATTGCCATGTAAAAATACATTACACTTAAAAAATTTACCATCCAAGCAAGAGGTGAAGATGGAACGATTTGCTTATATACTATAAGATATAAATACATTTAGAGGGTGGGCCACGGTGGCTCAGCAGGTAAGAATGCTTGCCTGCCATGCCCAAGGATCTGGGTTCGGTTCCTGGTGCCTGCCCATGTAAAAAATAATAATAATAAAAAAAAATAAAAAATTAAAAAAAATTAAAAAAAATACATTTAGAATTAAAAAAGCATAAAAATATATTTGGTCAAACTAGTTACAGCTTAAGAAATTCAACTTCTGTCTCAATCATGTACTACAAAGCTCCATGTCTCATTTCTATATAAACATTTAAGGAGAGGTTAATCAACAGGGCCCACATTAATTCTGATGCATTTGATTGAAGAAAGAAAAGAACTCTGGTCAAGAAACACATTTTTCAGGATAAAACCCCATGGGATAATGACCGTGATAACCCTTCATTATCATGTGCATAGCCAAGTTAAATTCCTCCATTATCACCAATGCTTTTATATTTCCATGTAGACAACCGACACAGGTGGGGAGAGCAATATCACTAATAAAAATTGAAGTTCCTTTAGCCATGACTGTACCTTGAACAGGCTCAATGAAAATTTGGTCTTTTAATAAAAGTATAATCCCTCTTTTGAGGTTTCAATGCATATTTCCAACTAATTCACCAACATCTACCCTTGGAACAATTCTGGACATACCAAACACAGAGTTTCTCAAACTGAAATTGTTCCTAACCAATTCTTCCTGAAAACTGTTCTCTTTCTGTAATCCCCATTCTATCCCCAGTCACCCCAGTTACCCAAATCAGAAACTGGAGACATGGCATAATTGTGATAAAGAACAGACAACATGGTTTTGACTTCAACTTTGAATGATTTTGTGCAAATTACTTTGCCTCTCAGTGCCTCAGTTTTCTCACAGGTAAAATGGAGATTTAGTACTCATTTCATAAAATTCTAGTGAGGATTAAATGAGTGCATATGTACGTACAACGTTCAGAATTCATTAAGTCCATATCTTTCATTCCTTGTTTTCTATGCTGCATATTTAAATAGGGACAAGGTCATCTCAGTTCCTCTTATAAAAGCTTTCCTGGCTCATCACTAGCACTGCATTGTTCAGGTCCTGACAACCTCTAGATTTCTAACTGGTTAAACCGTCACCAGTGACTTTCAAGCAACCTCATCCATCTAGCTTTCTCTTTGAGATAACGAATCTATCCTCTGTTTTATTCTCCTGCCAATACACATGTAGATGATCAACCCACCCTCTCGCCTTTTAAAAAATGCTACTCTTTCCCCAGGAGGTATGAAATTAACTCCAAACTTCTTTGGAAGATAAACAAGACCTTCAAACAACTGATAAAATTTATTTTTTTGGCTTTATCTCCCATTTCATCCCAGTTGTGAGCCCAAACCATGTACACCCACACTGCTTATTGTCTCATAAAATGACATTATTATCCCACTTTCGTTTTTTAAAGCAGTTTTATTGAGCTATATTCACATACCATACAATTCATTCAAAGTGTACAATCAATGGCTTTTTGTATAGGCACAGATATTCATCACCACAATCAATTTTAGAACATTTTCAATTCTCCAAAAAGAATAATCCCATACCCTTCATTCTTCCCCAGCCCTACATAACCACTAATTTATTTCTGTATCTACAGATTTATTTATATTTAAATTTTATATAGATGGAATTGCATAATATGTATCATTTTATGTCTGCTTTCTTTCACTTAGCATAATGTTTTTAAAAATTATTATTTTTTTAATTAGAGAAGTTGTAGGTTTACAGAAATGTCATGCAAAAAATACAACATTCCCATATACTCCCAACTGTCAACACTTTGCATTAGTGTGATACCTCTGTTACAATTGATGGACAAATATTAAAATAATACTTTAAATACAGTCCATAGCTTACATTAATGTGTTTTCCCATTTACCATCCTATTAGTAATACCTCGTATTAGTGTCATACATTTGTTATAATTCATGAAAGAACATGCTTTTTCTCGTACTACTAACCCCAGTCCATTGTCCACAACAGGGTTCACTGTGTTACACAGTCCCATGTTTTATCTTCTAAGTTTCATTCTAGTAACATACATGACCCAACTTCCCCTTTCAACTTCCCCTTTCAACTTCCCCTTTCAACTTCCCCTTTCAACCATAGTCATACATAATTCAGCACTAAGTACATTCCCAATAATGTGTTACCATCACCACCATCCATTTCCAGAGCTTTATAATCAACCTAAATAAAAATTCTGTGCAAATTAGGCATTGGCATCCCATTCATTACCCTCAATCTATTTCTCTGGTATCCTGTTTTCCTAGATTCTAACTCTTTGACTTTGCCTATTATAATTAGTTAACATCAGTGAGTGCATATAATATCTGTCTTTTGTTGTATGGTTTATTTCACTCAGCATAATGTCCTCAAGGTTCATCCATGTTGTCCCATACATCAAGACTTCATTCCTTTTTATAACTGATTAATATTCCATCAAATACCTTATTTTCTTTATCCATTCATCACTAGAATTGCTTCCATCTTCTGGGCATTGTGAATAGTGCTGCTATGAACATTGGTGTACACAAATATCTGTTTGAATCCTTGCTTTCAATTCTTGGGTAAATACCTAGTAGCTGGATTGCCAGGTTAATATATAATTCTTTATTAAGATTCCTAAGAAACTGCCAGATTGTCTTCCACAGAGGCTGCACCATTCTACATTCCCACCAGCAACAAATGATTGTTCTTATTTATTTACTATATCTTTACTGACACTTGTTATTTTCTTTTTTAAAAAATAGTATCCACTCTAGGAAGCATGAAATGATATCTCTATGTGGTTTTGATTTGCATTTCTCAAAAAGCTAGTGATGTCAAACATTTTTTCATGTGCTTTTTAGCTATTTTTATATCCTCTTTGGACCAATGTCTATTCAAGTTTTTGCCCACTTTTTAATTAGGTTGTTTGTCTTTTAATAGTTGAGTTGTAGTATTTCTTTATATATTCTAGTTTTAAAACCCTTATTGGATATGGGGATTTCCAAATATTCTCTCCCATTGAGTAGATTGTCTTTCCGCTTTCATGACAAAGTCCTTTGATGCAGAAATGTTTTTAATTTTGAGACGGTCCCATTTATCTGCTTTTTCGTTCATTGCTTGTGCTTTGGGTGTAAAGTCTAAGAAACCATTGTTTAACACAAGATCCTGAAGATGATCCCCCACATTTTCTTCTAGGAATTTTATATCCCTGGCACCTATATTTAAGTATTTGATCCATTTTGAGTTAATTTTTGTATATGGTATGAGAAAGGGGTTCTTATTCAATCAGAGATGTTGAGACCTCCCAGCACCATTTCTTGAAGAGACTATTCTTTCCCAATTGATTGCACTTGGCAGCCTTGTCAAAATTCAGTTGACCACTAATTAGGCATTGAAATTGGTTTGAAGTGGTACCTTACTGTGATTATATTTACATTTGCCTGAATATTAATGTTAATGAATGCTTTTGCATGTAATTATTGGTGATTAACATATCTTTTATTGTAAATGGTCTAAATAGTATACACATTTTTAATTGGGCTGATTTTCTTTATATTAATTTTTTTATATTTGCATATGTTCTCAATATATCTTCTTTTTCATATGCTTACATTGTAAATATACATGCACACTTCAGAGATATTGCAGGTTCCATTCCAGATCCCCATAATAAAGTGAAAAGAAATCAGTTGGCCATATTTGTGAGGGTCTATTTATAAAACTGAAATTTGATTCCATTGGTCAATGTTTTTTTCCTTTGCCAATATCACATTGTTTTGGCCATTGCAGCTTTGTAATAAGTTTTAAATTCAGGGAGTGTGAGTCCTCCAACTCTGTTCCTCTTTTTCAAAATGTTTTTGGTATTCACAGTCCCTTGCCCTTCCAAATAGATTTGATAATTGGCTTTTCCATTTCTGCAAAGTAGGTTGTTAGAATTTTAATTGGGATTGCTGAATCTGTAAAACATTTTGGACAGAACTGACATCTTAATGATATTTAGTCTTCCAATCCATGATCACAAAAAGTCCTTCTATTTATTTAGGTCTTCATTCATTTATTTTAGCAATATTTTCTCATTTTCCATATATTTTCCTTTAAATCTTTGTTTAAATTCATTCCTATACAGTTGACTCTTTTAGTTGCTATTGTAAATGGAGTTGTTTTCTTGATTTCCCCCAGTAGAAACACTACTGATTTTTTTTTTTTTTTTTTTGCATGGGTAGGCACTGGGAATCAAACCTGGGTCTTTGGCATGGCTGGCAAGAACTTTGCCTGCTCAGTCACCATGGCCTGCCCACTACTGATTTTTTGTGTGTTGATCTTGTGTCCTGCCACTTTGCTCAATTTATTTATTAGCTCTAGTAAATTCATTGTTGATTTTTACAGGTATATATAAATATATATATTTTTTCTATATATATTTATGTCATCTGTAAATAGTAAACGTTTTATTTCTTCCTTTCCAATTCGTATGCATTTTATTTCTTATTCTTGCCTAATTCCTGCTGAATAACACTGATGATAGTGGGCATCCTTGTCTTCCTCCAGATCTTAGAGAAAAAGCTTTCAGTCTTTCACCATTGAGTACGATGTTAGCTGTGGTTTGTTCTAATATGTCATTTATTATGTTGAGGAAGTTTCCTTTTATTCCTATTTTTCTAAGTGTTTTTATCAAGAAAGATGCTGAATTTTCTCAAATTCTGTCTCAGTTGAGATAAGCATGCGTTTTTCGCCCTTCATTTTGCTGATATGTTGTATTATATTAATTGATTTTCTCCCTTGCATACCTGGAATAAAAATCACTTGATCTTTTGATGTACTGTTAGATTCAATTTGCAAGCATTTTGTTGAAGAGTTTTGCATCTATATTCATTAGAGGAATTGGTCTGTAATTTTTTTTTCACGTAGTACTTTTATGGGATTTTGTATTAGGGTGATGTTGGCCACATAGAATGAGTTAGGTAGTGTTTTTTCCTTTTTTATTTTTTTTTTTTGAAGCATTTGAGCAGAATTGGTATTAACTGTTCTTGGAATTATTGATAGAATTCACCTGTGAAGCCATCTGGTCCTGGGCTTTTCTTTGTTTGGAAGTTTTTGATGACTGATCCAATCTTTGTTATTGGTCTGATGGGCCTTCTATTTATTCTAGAGTCAGTGTAGATTGTGTGTTTCTAGGAATTTATCCATTTCATCTGAGTTGTGTAATTTGTTAGTATATGTTTGTTTATAGTATTCTCTTGTGATCCTTTTTATTTCTGTGGGTTCTTTAGTAATATCCTCCACTCTCATTTAAGATTTTATTAATTTGTGTCTTCTCTATTTTTTTCCTTTCATTCTAGCTAAAGTTTTGTCAACCAACTTTTAGTGTTAATTATCTCTATTGTTTTTAATACTCAATTTCATTTATTTCTGCTATATTCTTTTTTATCTATTTCCTTCTGTTTGCTTTGGTGTCAGTTTGCAGCTCTTTTTCTAGCTCCTCCAGTTGTGCATTTAGGCATTGGTTTTAGCCCTTTGTTCTATTTCAAGGTGAGTGTCTAGGGCCATAAATTTCACTCTCAAAAACTGCTTTTGCTGCATCCCATAAATTTTGACATGTTGTGTTCTCCTTTTTATTCATCTCAAGATTTTTACTGATTTCCCTTGCAATTTCTCCTCTGATCCACTCATGGTTTAAGAGAGTATTACTTATTTAACTTCCTTATGTTTGTGGATTTTCCACTTCTTTGCCGGTTATTGCATTCCAGAACACTTCAATGTAGTGAGAGAAGAAGCTTTGCATGATTTTTGATCTCTCTAAATTTATTGAGAGCTATTTTGTGACACAACATGATGTCTATCCTGGAGAATGATTCATGTACACTTGAGAATATATATCCTGCAGTTTGGGGGTTCAATGTTATGTATATGCCTGTTAGGTCTAGATCATTTATATTTTCAAGTTCTCTGTTATATATACATGCAGTTCTATTTCTCTCTAGGATATCAGTTTAGAAATAAATGCAGTTCTATTTCTATCTAGAATATCTGTCAAGATATTCTACTTTCTTGACCTTGATATTCACTTCCTTGTACTTGGAGCTTCACACTGGGCTCCCACCACTTTCTTCATTAACATAACTTTACGATTCCAGGTTATTTTTTCTCAGGAAGATAAAAGTTACAAATGGTCTTATCATTCATTCCAGGAACTTCCTGAATGGGTTTTACAACCATCAACTCTTCGGTAGAAAGCATCAAATTGATAATTTATACCCTGATTCTTTAGATCTTTTCCTTCAAAATCTTTGCTTGCTATGTCCACCAATGCTATAGTATTATATCATGATTCTTATTCAATCTTAATCAAACTCTTGCATTTAAAGATCAGCCTGAAACTAGATTTCAAAAGCTCAATAAATATCCCAGCTTTTCAATTCCCCCTTTTAGTCACCAGGACTATGGAAGTTGTATATTCCCTTACAGCAGTAGGCAATAAACTCAGTTTGTTTTATTGACTACTGTTTTGAAGATATTTTGTGAAGTCTACATTTGACATAACCTAGCCAAAATCAGAACAGTCATGATTCCCTACATTTCCTGATTCTTTCCATATACATTTTCCTTGGCTTGGAATGCTTGCTTTCTTTACCTCTTGACAAACTCCTGCTTAACCTTTAAGACTAATCTCATCTGCTATATGCAATCTTCTTCAACAATTACACAGTTATAGTTAATTATTAACTACTTTGTCCTTCAAAAGCACTTGGCTCATATCTCACTAGCTGTAAATCCCATGCTACATTATAAATATCTTCATGTTCTTCAGGCCCTGCTGCTGGTATATGAGCTCCCTGAAAGCAAGCAATAGTATGCTTCTTTCATCTCTTTATCACAACAAACTAATTTAGTGATTGGTACATTGTAGCCATACATTTTACTCTTTGTTGAGGAAATGGATGAATAGGTACATTCTTAATATTACATGTCCATAAATTAAGTTATATTTTTGTTCTGAAATAGCGAAAAATTCACTTCCAAAGTTCAGTAAATTAGTGATGAAAGGAAAATAGAAAATGGCACTCTACCTCTCATTAGACGGAATTTACCCCTTTTGGAGGACAAGAACAGCCTGTGAGTTGAGCTAGTAAAGACCATGTCTTGTGCCTTGTAATCTTTGGCAAAGTTCCTTTCACTCTCTTTCATTTCTGGGAACTGTGTTTATTTCTTTTCCAATATATTGCTTGTTTGTTAGACTAGAGCATTTAAAACAATTTTTTTTTAGTTAAATCATGTATTTCAGAGTTGATTCTCAGATCCAAAGAGCAAATACTGTGAGACGATAAGAATGAATTTCAAATACAGCTTTTGGGAGTTAAACAACTTTATTCACATCAGTGGATATTTTTCTTTCATTTTTAAGCTCTTATTTCTCTATTCAATAAGGAAAAATTGAACATAAATTAAACAATTTTCTAAAATAGCAAAGCATACAAGATTTAAAGAAAGATGGCCTATATTTGAGTAATATATGCATACTATTTTCTAAATACAAGCTCTGGATAATTTACCTTTGGAAAGCCTAAGATATAGAATGGAGATAAAATTAATGCTCAACTCAGATTTAGGTAGAAAGTTTAATGCAATAATATAAACACAACGTGTTCTATGAATATTAATATTAAGACAAATATTGACCATTGTTATTACTTTCTGGGTTTGTTGGAAAAGGGATTATATTATCCAAATTTTCTAATCCTGCATGTGATAGCATTTTTCTGCAATAATATCCTAGAGATGGCCCATCTGCGCATGCTTCATTAGAGTTGGAATAGATGTAATGTTTACCAAATGACTCTGTATAATTTCACATCTGCTCAGTGATTATATCAATGTCCATAGCCTTTTTTTTTTTTAACCTAATATTAAACACAAATCTTCTTTTGGAATCAGTTTTTACTACAAGCGTAAGTTTAATCATAAACAGAATTTTCAGAGAAAGAATTCTAGAATTCACCAAAGAACACACCTTGGACATGGGTGTAAGTGTAAGGGGAAACTTTTGCCATCATGAAATTTTCCAAAATGCCATGCAATGGAAAATGTATTAAATTCTGTAGAAATCAGAAAAGGATGGCTGCCTAGAGGAAGAAAGAATCATTCTCAGACTGAGAGAATGGCATAAATGAGCTTCCATTTTTACTTTCAAAATCATGTTATTCCAAAGTGAGTTTGGGAGATGGTTGAGTATGGCAGAACAGCAGAATACTGAGCAGGATAAATAAGATTTAAGTTATAAATCTTATAACTCAGAGAGCTGTGTGGATTTTGGATGAGGATGAAGGACTTTTGACTCTGGTAGGCCTTTTGAACTTCTAGTGCTTTGGTTGTTCTTTCAGGCAAAAGCCCTATGCAGTAACAAAGCCTACACTGCCTACCCTCTGGGAATACTGAATGGGTTTTGGGAGGATCAGAAATCCTAGCAACACTTGCTTTACTGCCATAGTGCCTTCTTCTTCCACTCCCATCATAACTTTCCAATATGCTTTAAAGCTGTTCCTTAGGGCACATTGTTTCCTTGATTCTCTGACACACAAAATCCTGGGCTATCTTCCTAAAAAAATTGTTGGGAATTGAAAAGAGCACTGGGACTCTCTGGATTTGAGCCACAAAGCTTTTTAAAAATAAGTTTACTAGATTTATGATATTAGAAGTCCTAGCACTTTTGGGATTTGAACATCAGTATCAAATTTGCTTTCCATTGTGGTTGGGATGAACACAACAATATGATATATAAGAAAGAATTTTTAACCTGTAAATTGATATATACATGTGTGTTCACATATATAGAAAAATTAGCACTTGGCCTTATAAACTTCTCCATAAATTATTTATATATATTAAAGCATATACGTATATGAATGTACTATACCAAATACTCTTAGGTATATACAAAGGGGCCAAGTTGCTAATTAAAATACTCAGATTATTTTCTGGTTGCAGAGAAAGTACCGAATCAAAAAAATGATAGTTAACAACTGATTTGGGCAGCTCTGTCATATACAAAATATGAAATTATTTATAATATTGGTAAAGATAATATTCAACCCTCTTAGTTTTAAATACACTCTAAAATATCCTCTTATTCTAATGTGTATAACTTTCATATGTTAATCATGTATGTACTTTTTTACAAATATCAGTTATTTGAAAAAAATATCAATTTGAAATTCAAATTATGTGTGTCCAATTAAGTTGGTACACAAATACTTAAAGGCTGCTATGGTGTCAAAGAATGTGCCTGTTGCTCAGGGTACAAAAGATACAGGAGACTTAACTCTGATTCCCTCTCTGAACCAGGCACTCTGCATATATTATCTCATTCAATCCATGCAATAAGCCCTTATATCACAAATATTATAAAAGAGGAATCTAAGGCTTCATCACATTAAGTAACTTTTCTAAAGTTTAGAATTTATAAGTAAGACTGTCTGACTTCAAACTTATTTTCTTTCCACCTTTATTATATAATAGGTTGGGCTCAAGAAGACCTTGTAGCCTACTGAATAAAATGGAATATAGGCACCTGAAACAATTAATGGAAAACACAATGTACTGTAAAATTAACTTACATGGCACCAGCAATATAGATAAAGAAACAACAACAACAAAATGCTAAGGGTTTATAGATAATTGATCTTTGGTAAGGTGGTCAAGCCAACCCACCTGGGGCACAGCAGCTTCTTCAGTAAAAGATGTTTGGAGAACTGGATATCTATATGCAAAAGAATGAAAGAGGATCCATATCTCACACCCTATACAAAAATTAATTCAAAATGGATCAAAGACCTAGACATTAGATCTAAGACCATAAAACTTTTAGAAGAAAATGAAGGGAAATATCTTATAAATCTTGTAATAGGAGGGGGTTTCCTAGACCTTACACCCAAACCACAAGCATTGAAAAAAGAAATAGATACATGGGATCTCCTCAAAGTTAAACACTTTAGTGTATCAAAGAAATACGCCATGAAAGCAAAAATGCAGCCTGCACAATGGGAGACAATATTTGGAAACCACATATCAGATAAGTGCGTAGTATCCAGAATATATACAGATTCTTCAACTCAATAAAAAGACAAGCAACCCAATTTAAAAATGGGCAAAAAACATGAACAGACACTTCTTAGAAAGGAGATACAAATGGCTAAAAGGCATATGAAAAGATGGTCAACTTCCCGGGCTTTTAGGGATATGCAAGTCAAAACCACAGTGAAATCATCTGATAGCCACTAGAATAGCCATTATCAAAAACAAAACAAAACAAAACAGAAAACAGCAAGATCTAGAGAGGCTGTGCAGAGAGAGGCACACTTATCCATTGCTGGTGGGAATGTAAAATGGTACAACCACTCTGGAAGGCAATTTGGCTGTTCCTCACAAAGCTAAGCAAAGAATTGTCATATGAGCCAGCAATCCCACTACTAAGTATATGTTCAGAGGAACTGAAGGCAAGGACACAAACGGACATTTGCACATGGATGTTTATAGCAGTGTTATTTATGATTGCTGATTGCCAAGAGATGGAAACATCCCAGATGTCCATCAACAGGCAAGTGACTAAACAAGCTGTGGTATTTACACACAATAGAATATTGCACAACTCTAGGACAGAATAAAGTCATGAAGCATGTAACAATGTGGATGAACCTTGAGGACATTATGTTGAGTGAAATTAACCAGAAACAAAAGGATAAATGCTATATGGTCTCATTGATATGAAATAACATTAATGGTAAACTTCAAGGACATGGGTTATCAGGAGATACAAATAGGGTAGACATTGAGCATTTGACTGAAGGAATACAGATTGTGCAACAGGACTGAGTGTAAAGATTCAGAAATGGATAGCGTGATACTTACCTGATTGTAGCACAGAAATATAAGCACACTAAATGAAGCTAAATTTGAACATGATTGAGGGAGAAAGGCTGGGGTCACTTATGAAACCAGAGGGAAAGATAGAGGATAAAGACTGAGACAGTATAATTTAGGAATGCCTAGAGTGGGCAGTGATGGTGTCTAAATGAAAAAATTAAAATAAATTTTTGCATGAGGGAGAACAAATGAATATAAACATTGCAAGGTGTTGAAAATGGATGGTATATAGGAAAATGTACATTTAATGTAAGCTAGGGTCTATAGTCAACAGTAAATTGTAATATACTTCACCTGAATGTAGCAAAGGCATTTTGCCAAAACTAAATGTCAACAGGCAGGGGAGATGGGGAAGGGGTATGGATTCTTTGTGGAAGAAAAGAAAATGTTTCATATAGATTATGGTGGCAAAGTCATGTCTATTTACTTAGGTTGGATTGTATGATGTGTAAATAAAACTGCTTAAAAATGAACACAGAAAAAAAAAGTGCTAAAGAAAATGTGGAGAAAGAGATGTACCTAGTCATAGAAACTGAGAGGTGCAGCCCCTTGGAGGGCAGTGTGTTTCCATAGGAGGCTAGGGATGGGGTTCTCATACAATCTTGAAACCCCTTTGTTCAGTATATGCCTGGAGGAACTGAGTGGGGAAATATGAATGGACATCTGCACACTGGTGTTTATGGTGTAGTATTTTAGATTCACAATGGATGGAGGTGGCCTAAAGGCACATGACTGAGGAATAGAAGAGTGGGCTGTGGTTTACGCATACAACAGACTACTGAGAGGCCAGAAGAAGGAATGAAGTTGTGAGCCTTGCACCTAGGAGAATGAACCTTAAGGACTATATGTGGATTGAAATATCTGAAACAAAAAAGACATGCCTCACTCATGTGGGCTAACTATAATATTAGCTATAATATAAAAACTCAATGAACTGAAGTCAAGAACATGGATTATCAAGTTGGGGCCTGTTGTAGAGGGTCCTAGATTGTAAGCTCTTATAGCAGTCCATGTATTCAGGAGTTCTAACTGTTATTCCTAAATTCCAAGATCACTGAGCTATTCGTAACCTGGCCATCCCCTGATATTTTAAGTATTTATGTAACACTTGAGACTCGGCTAGAGGTCTGAAGCTATGAAGGTCAGCAGTACCCCATACAGGAAATGTTTAAAAAGTTGAAAAAGGGATCAGACTTTGACTAGAGATATTAATGGCGTTAATTTGAATAGGACTGGGCTAGATCAGAATACAGGATAAAGGATGATATCATTCATATTTTAAAACTTAAACTTCTGTATGAGATCAAAGGGAGAGATGTTTAGTTGGTTCATGTTTATTTGGGTAGCACATCACCCAATTTAACTTGTATGTTCTGTTTAGTTGAACACCATAAGTACATGGAATCTTGAATAAGATATTACTGGTTTGCCTAGGTTAGATTGATGCCACAATATATCCCAGAGTAATTTGGGAGTGAATGGAGAAGTATTTGCAGGACCCCCTTGGGGGACTGGGGAGAAAGGAGGAAATATTCAACTTGCTCGTTTGGAGAATTTCTGATACCTCATAAGTAGTGGGAACAACAGGATCAGTGGCCTGAGTCATTGATCTGGGGTTTGCCCCTATGAAACTTTTTCCTGCAAAGGATAGGCTGAGCCTGCTTATAACCATGTTTAAGAGTCACCCCAGACAGTTTCCTTTGTTGCTTAGATGTGGCCTCTCTCTCTAAGTCAACTCAGCAGGTGAACTCACTGTATGGACAGATGAGTACAAAAAAAAAAAAAAAGGATCAAGGGCTTGGTTTATCAATTTACAAATCTCTGTTTGAGACAGTCTCACAGATCTCCCTGGTGGTAAATATAATAGTCCCATAATTGTTCTCCCATCCCTCAGGACACTGTGCCAATACATTTCGATTATCTGCCGAACTGACTCTGGAATGTATCTAGGTATTAAAAAAAGAGGGGAAGAAGACATTAGGTGACCATAAAGAAGAACCTGAAAGCTTGAAAAAACAAATGCCATAACTTATTGGAATGAAAGGCACAATAGAAGAGATGGAGAAAAAATTGGAGAATTACAACATCAAATGTTGAAGAGATAGAAGAATGAATTAGTGAACTAGAGACGGGACATCTGAATTCCTGCACACAAAAGAACAAATAAGATAAAGAATGGAAAAATAAAGGCAGGGTCATGGAATTGAAGGACAACATGAAGTGCATGAATATATATGCTACAAGTATTTCAGAAGGAAAAAAGGAGAGAAGTAGGGTAGAAAGACTAACAGAGGAAATAAACACTGAAAATTTCCCATCTCTTATGAAATAAATAAAAGTATAGATCCAAGAAGCACAGAATACCTCAAATAGAATAGATCGAATAAATAGACTTACTCCAGGACACTTACTAAGTATCTAAGAACCGAAAGCAGGGACATGAATGGACATTTGCACAATGGTATTAATTGTGGCAGTATTCATGATTTGCAAGGGATGGAGGTAGCCTAAGAGTACATCAGCTGATGAACAGAAGGGGGACCTGTGGTGTATGAGTATATATAGATGGAATACTCATGAAATATTGAGTGGCTGCAAGAAGGTATGTGTGGTATGCTACTAGGTGAATGAAACTTAAGGACAGTATGTGGAGTGAAATACATCAGGAACGAGAAGACAGATATTATAACGCTTCACTCATATGGACTAACTACAATGTGTAAACTTTGAGAATTGAATTCAAGAGCACAGGTTATCAGGGGAAAGTTTTTGTAAAGGTTCCTAGACTGTATGCTTGTACAGCAGTCACATCTATTTCTGAGTTGTAACTATTATTTCTAAATTCTGAGATGCTGAACTCTCTTTGTATACCTGGCCATCCCCTGGAACTTCAGGTATCTGTGTGACACCTGAGACTCAGAGCACAGGTCTGCAGGTATGAAAGTCAGCATTACCCCATACAGCAACTGTTTAAAAAGCTGAGAAAGAGATCAGACTTTAATTACAGATATGAAGAAGATGATTTGGATATGACTCAGGTAAATCAGACTAAAAGATAAAGGATGATATTGACTAAATATATGCATGTATTTTTGATATTGACTGTATTTTAAAACTTCAATTTCTGGGTGAGATCAAAAGAAGAGGTATGTATTTGGTGCAAAATTTATATTTTCTGTGATGCAATCTAATTTGTACGGTCAGTTTATTTGAACACCATAATTACATGCAACCTTAAATAGGGAGTGAGATCTTGGTTTGTACAGTTTAGTGTGATGCCCCAATAAATCCCAGAGTAATCTGGGTAGAAGATAGAAAAGTATTTGCAAAGTCCACTTGAGGGACTGGGGAAAAGGGGATATGGGATGCTTTAGGTGTTCTTTTCTACTTTTATTTATATTTTTATTCTTGATTTTATTGTTTATGGGGTAATGAAAATATTTAAAAAGTGATGTTATGGATGTGCAACTATATCATGATATTATGAACCATTGATTGTATATTTTGGCTGATTATATGGTATGAGAATATACCTCAAAATAATTGCATTTGAAAAAACATGCTAAGGGGAAAATCTGTGAACAATGGAAAAAGGTTTGTTATTCACAAATCTGGCACAAATGTGCCAGCCCTGCATTGTTGGTGTGTACCTATTTAAATGAAAGAGTCAGCCTAATTCAGAGTCATTTACATGTCAATCTAGACTAGGGTTTTATTGGCTTCCTATGATTACTGTAATAATACAAAAGCAATTTATTCTGTCACAGTGGAAGTAAGAATCTAGGTGTCATCAGGCCTGGGCTCCTTCCAGATTCCCTGGGAGAAAACCTGCTCCTTGCCTCTTCTAGCTTCATGTGGCTGCTGGTGTTCCTTGACTTGTGGCCCATCACTCCAATATCTGTCTTTGTTGCCATATCACTCCTCCTCTGTGTGCCTGTGTGTCAAATCTCTCTGCCTCCTTCTTGGAGGGTACAGGTAAATGCATTCAGGGACAACCAGGATAATCCAGGGTAATCTCCTCAACCTAAGATCTTTATTGTTATAAGATGTTCAAAAATGGTGCAAAACCCTATTTTTTCCTTTTGATCATATAAACTAATGCTCACAAGTTCCAGGAATTAGTACCTGGGTATCCTTTTGTTTAAAGGGGGATGCCTATCACAAGTGTCATCTTGACCAAAAATTAGAGACTTCCTTAATAGAATAAATGAGAAGAAAAGCTTGGACCTGAAGCACATGCTATAGTTTTCCTGCCCAGATCTCCACAAGCAGGCCAGTGCACCATCCCAAACTGTTATGAGTATTGAATATTTACTTCTCTCAGCTGACTCCTTTGGAGAATTATATTCTGTAAATGGAAGAGGCCACACACCCAACTTCCCATCGCCTGTAGTCAGTAACTGACTAATATAGAGATAAAAAGTCCAGCTCTTTTGCACAAATATGAACAATTTATAATTTCAACTTAAAGACATTATTGTAATTTAGAAATTTTTTCATGTATCCAAAAATCAACATCTAGAAAGAAAACTATAATAGCCTACAGGTCATATTGTTCTTTCACTGATTTATATTTTTAACATAAATAAAAACCCAAAATGGTAGCATTAAATATATATAATTTAAATAACTCAAGACCCATTTCTTATTTATTTGTTATCACTATGCAATTATTTTTTTCATATTTACTGTATAAATGAAGGACTCTCTAGCCCCATAGTAATACAACTGTGACCAAAGTGTTTAAACAATTCCATTTTTTAACTTGCTCTATATATGAACACATATAGTTGTATCTACAAGTCTGCATGTGTTTGAGACTCTTTCTCAGTTTCCTAGGCTGCTTAAAGCAAATATCATGCAATGGTTCATCTTAAACATTCGGAATTTATTAGCATACAGTTTTGAGGTGGAGAAAACGCCCCAAATCAAGGCATCATCAAGGTGATGCTTTCTTCCCATAGACCAGTTTCTGCTGGTGACTCTTGGCCCCTCTGCCACATGGCAAGCCACATGGTAGTGTCTGCTGGTCTCTCCTTTCTCTTCCAGGTTTCATTGGTTTCAGCATTTTTTGTTCTCTGTCTCTCTCTCTCCCCCTCCCTCTCCCCTCCCCTCCTTCTTCCCACCTTTTCTCCCATCCCCATTTATAGAGGACTCTAATAATAAGATTAAGTCCCATCCTGAATGTGGTTAAGTTCCACCTTGATTGAAATAGCCTCATCAAAAGATCCTATTTATAATGGGTTTACACCTGCAGGAATGGATTAACCTTAAGGACATGTTTTTCTGAGGTCCAAATAGTTACAGACAACCACAGGCTCATTGTGTAACTAGGACTGCTATTAACTTCCATATACAGTAAAATACTTATTAAAGGACAATTAATTAAAAAGTATTCATTGCAAGTTTATATATACATTATAAAGACTAAACAGAAACTGAAACAATCCTCCAAATATAGAATTTAGACCAACCAATGATTTTTGGGATGAGAATTACAGGTGCATCCGGATAATGAAACTGACTTTTAGTTGATTTTATCTTACTGTTAAATTCCTTTTAATTCATTCCCTATTGCTTGTACCCAGTATTGCAGAATATCCTCCCTGCCCACAATGCACACACCATAAGCTATTCCACTGACAGACCTGACTTCCTTAACCGGATAAAAAGAACAAAGTGATATGCATTAATTGACAGCCAATTATATTAAATGAAACATGAATTCTAATACTTTTTTATTAAGATACTATGAAAAAATTATGCTATCTCTTTGAGAAAAATGGAACAAAACAAAATATCTTTGTTTTTAAATATGGCATTTTTCAGATCTTTAACATGCAAAAATATATTATAAGCCTTCAATGAGAAGTTTCACAGAATTTTGTTTTTAATCATAGGATATTTTTCTACCCGAGCATCTGGAGATACCAAGGTTGCAAGGAAAACACAACTGTACTATGAAAATATAAATCGACAGGACTATGAAAATGTAATCAACGAAAAAACAAAATTTTCCTGGATGGAAAGATTGAATATAGAAAAAAAATTGAATTATTTCAAAAATGTATTTTAGGTTGGCTACACCTGAATAAAATCTCAAGGAATGAAAATCAACCAAGAGAGCAGTACAGGATGCTCCAGAGCCCCAGCTCCCCACAGAATCTTTGAGCAACTAGAAAAACTGATGGAGACATCTTCTTCCTTGTAGCTCCAGAAAACAGTTTAAGTTAAAGGGTTACAGTAACTAGACAAACACCTTTTCAAGGAAACAGTACTTAAAAGCAGTAGGAGAAGGCTGTAGCACCCTTGCTGCCCGTTCCCCAAACCCTTCCTTGCATGGTATAGAGCCTGCCTAGGCTATCATTGTGGCTTTCAGGCCCAGTATTGGAGAGGTAGAGTAACCCCTACCTGAATACTTGGGTGCCTGAATGTCAGTGACAATTTAATGGGTAGCAGCTTGGATTGTACCAGGACTCTTCTTTTGGCTTCCTCTTTAAAAATTTGCCCAGTAGGCAGAAGCAGCTTTTAGACAGCTGAAGAAACATCAGAAACAATCTAATCTAAGTGGCCTTCAATAAAGGACTATTGACTTCAAAACAAAGAATAAAGAACTCAAGAAGGGGAGAAATTCTGTTCTATAGGGAGCAGAGGGTCAATAAGATCACTGTAAATGGAGGCATTACTCAAGCCATAAGCATATGTTCAGAAGAAGACACATACTCAGAGAATACAGAAAGAACCAAACATTCATTTAGGCCTGATCTTCTTGGCAGGAAAGCTAAACACTAAAGGAGTCAAAACAGTCAAAACCAAGAAATGCAAACACTGTGAAAGTTGTTTTATTTTGCTTTGGTTTGTTGAAACAGGCACTCAGGGAAACCTCTGTCATATCACTATCTGGATACAAACTTAAGGAACAGGCAGCACCACTATGAAACTCTGGAGTTAATAAATTAAAATTCACAGAATATAACAATAAATTACAAGACAAAAAAGAAAAAAAGAGATGATGGCCCACCAAGATAAAACTTCAGAAACCATGAATGACGAATAAAAGACTTTGGACAAGCCAGAAAAAGATTTTTAAAAAAGTTCTTCAATATGCTCAAAGAGCTGAAGAAATATGTTAATAATGAGCTAAAGGATATAAAGAAACTGATATGTGAACAAAATGAGAATCTCAATAAAGAGCTAGAAATTATTAAAAAAAGAGAATCAAATAGAAATAGTGGACTGAAGAACAAAACAACTGAAATTTTAAAATTACCTAGAAGGGTTAAGTAGCAGAGTATAGTGGTAGAAAAAGAATCAGTGGGCATGAAGATAAGACAAGTGAAATGATTCAGGCTGAGGAACAGAAAAAAAAAAGAGAATGAAGAAAAATGAACAGAGTGAAGAGACCTATGGGAGAACATCAAGTGTACTAATATGTGAATTATCAGATTCTCAGAAGAAAAGAGAGAGAAAGGAACAGAAGGAATAGTTAAAGAAATTCAGCATTATTTCATTAAAGGTTAATGAAAGACATGAGTACACACATCAAGCAGCCCAAAGAATTTCAAACAGGATGAACTTGAAGAGACCCACACCCAGAAACATGACTATCAAACTTCCCAATGCCAAAGACAAAAAGAGAATTCTGAAAGCTGCAAAAGGAAATCAATGCATCATACACAAAGGAACCCCCAAAAGAGTAAGGCTGAATTCTCATGGAGGCAAGAAGGGAGTTGAATGAAAAATTTAAAGTGCTGAAAGAAAACAGTAGTCAACCAAGAATTACATATTCAGTGAGACTCTTTCAAAAATCTGAAAGATATTTCTAGATAAACAAAAGCTGAGTGTTTTGGTTTGCCAAAGGTGAACTTGCTAAAGGTAAAAACATTGCCAGAGTGCAATGTACACAGAAATGGAATGACTTTTAAAAGGGGAATTTATTATGTTGCAAATTTACAGTTCTAAGGCCATGAAAATGTCCAAAATAAGACACCAACAAGAGGTAACCTGCACTCAAGAAAGGCTGATGCTGTATAGAACACCTCTGCCAGCTGGGAAGTCACCTGGCTGACATAAGCTGGTCCCTTGTTCCTGTACTCCATTACTTTCAGCCTCTGTTTTCGGTGGGGGTTCCTCACTTGGCTTCTCCAGGGCTGGGTTTCATCATATTGGCTTCCCTTGGCTCTCTCCAGGTTCTGGCTTGCTTAGCATCTCATGGGAAGGCACATGGTGATGCCTCCTGGGCCCTGCATCTCCAAACATTTGGGTCTTGTGTTGACTCTGTCAACTCTGTATTATCTCCAAAATGTTTCCCCCTTTAAAGGACTCTAGGAAACTAATCAAAACACACTTTAAATGGGTAGAGCCACAGCTTCATCTAATCAAAAGGTCACACCCACAATTGAGTGGGTTATATCTCTATGGAAGCAATCTCATCAAAGGGTTCTACCATAAACAATATTGACTGAAGATTAAGAAAGCATGACTTTTCTTGGGTACATAATATTTTCAAACCAGCACACCTAGTGGCTACATCATCACTAGACCTGCCCTGCAAGCAATGGCAAAGGGAGTTCTTCAGACTGAGAGGAAAGGACTAGAAAGGAGATCAAAGCAGCATAATGGAATAAAGACGTTTGGTGAAGATAACAGATGGGTAAATAAAAATACCATTACTGTGGTATTGTATTTTTTGGTGTGTAGTTCCATTTTTATACTTCTTACAGGTTCTAAAAAGAAAAATAAAAAGTAATGATAAATCTATGCTTGTAGACAGCTATAATTTATAACAAGTACAACAAAAGGTGGGAAGGCAGAAGGGCATAGGAACGTAGTCTGTATATGTTATTGAAATTAAGTTGGTATAAATAAAGCATGATTTGTTATAGATTCAGGATATTAAAGCCCTATGGTAACTGCAAATAAACTATCTGGAAAGTGCACACAGAAGGAAATGAGAAGGGACTGAAATTGGTTTAGAACAAAAAATCAAATAAATATGAAACAAGCCGTAATGGAACATTGAGTTGGGGGAAAGTATAAGACATTAAAAAAAAGTCAAATGGCAGAAGAAAATCTGGCATTATCAATAGTTACTTCAAATGTAAATGGATTAAACTCCTCACTCAAAAGGAAGAGGTTGGCAGAATGGATTTTAAAAAAGTGTGAGTCAAATACATGCTGTTTACAAGAAACTTATCCTAAAATGAAAGACACAAGTGGTTGAAAGTGAAAGAATGGAAAAAAAAACATGCATATTCCATGCAAATAGTAACCAAAAGAGAGCTGGGATAAGTATACTGATATATTCTAAAATAGCCTTTAAGTCAAACATTGTTACAGAGTATAAAGAAGGACATGGTATTCTGATAAGTGTGTCAGTTCAACAGCGATATAGCAATATGGATAAGTATGCACCTAACAATAGAGCCCTAAATATATGAAGCAAATATTGACAGATTTCAAGGAAGAAATATACAGTCTATGTCAATAATAGGAGACTTCAATGTACCACTTTCAACAGTGGATATAATATCCAGGCAGAAAATCAATAAAGAAACAGAGGACTTGAACAATACCACAATGAATGAGACTTAACAGACATATACAGAACCCTGCACCCAACAATAGCAAAACAGACATTTTTCATAAGTGTGCACTAGTCAATCTCCAAGTTAGACCACATATTAGGGCACAAAACAAGTCTCAATAAATTAAAAAATATTGAAGCCATAAAATGCATCTTCTCTGAACACAATGAGATGAAGCTACAAATTAATAATAGGAGAATTTTAAAACTCACAAATATTTGGAAGTTAAACAATGATCTCAAACAACAAATGGGTCAAAGAAGAAATCACAAGTGATATTAAAAAAATGCTTTGAGCAAATGAAAATGAAAACACAAGCCCATGGAATGTGGCAAAGGCAATACTGAGAGAAATGTACTGCTATGAATGCCTATAATTAAAACAAGAAAGATCTCAAATCAGAGACGTAACCTCACACCCAGAGGGACTAGAAAATTAAGCAAAAACTAAATACAAAGTGAGTGGAAGAAAGGAAATACCAGACTAGAATGGAGATAAATAAAATAGAAAATTAAAAAAAAAAATAGAGAGAGGAACAACAGAACCAAAAGTTTGTTCTTTGAAAATATCAATAATATTGACAAGCCTTTCTTTAACTGAAAAGAACAAAAAAAAAAAATAGAAAGAGAGAAGATGGAAATAACTTAAGTCAGAAATAAAATGGTGGCTATTAATAACAACTATACAGAAATAAACAGAACTTTGAGGATACTGTGAAAAATTGTATGCCAACCATTTAGATAACCTATGTGAAATGGACCAATTTCTAGAAATATGCAAACTTCTTACACTGACATAAGAAGAAATAGATCTCAATAGACTGCCCAAAATAAAGATATTGATAAGTGTTCTAGTTTGCTAGCTGCTGGAATGCAATATACCAGAAACGGAATGGCTTTTAAAAGGGAGAATTTAATGAGTTGCTGGTTTACTGTTCTAAGGCCGAGAAAATGTCCCAATTAAAACAAGTCTATAGTAATGTCCAATCAAAGGCATCCAGGGAAAGATACCTTGGTTCAAGAAGGCCAATGAAGTTCAGGGTTTCTCTCTCAAGTGAGAAGGCACATGGTGAACACAGTCAGGGCTTCTCTCTCAGCTGGAAGGGCACATGGCGAGTACAGCATCATCTGCTAGCATCTTCTCCTGGCTTCCTGTTTCGTGAAGCTCCCTGGGAGGCGTCTTCCTTCTTTATCTCCAAAGGTCGCTGGCTGGTGGACTCTCTGCTTCGTAGTGTCACTCTCTCTGAATCTCTCATTCTCCAAAATATTTCCTCTTTTATAGGACTCCAATAAACCAATCATGACCCACTCAAATGGGTGGAGACATGTCATCCCTAATTCAGTTTAACAACCATTCTTGACTAAATCACATCAACCAAGGAGATGATCTCATTACAGTTTCAAATATACAGTATTGAATAGAGATTATTCTACATTTATGAAATGGGATTTATATTAAAATAGGGCTTTTCTTAGGAGGCATACTTCCTTCAAACCAGCACAATAAGTAATAAAAATATCCTGACAATTAAAAGCCCAGGACGTGATTGTCTCATTGGTAAATTTCTTCGAACAGTCAAAGTAGTATTAAAATCAGTACTGTTCAAATGCTTCATCTGAAAATGAGATTAAGAAAAAATTACATTTACAATAGCAAATTAAAGAATCAAACATGTAGGAATAAATTTAACCAAGAATGTACAGGACTTGTACACAGAAATCTATAAAACATTATGGAAAGGAATGAATGTAGACCTAAATAAATGGAAGGGCATTCCATGTTCATGGATTGGAAGACTAAATATTATTAAGATGTCTTTCTACCCAAAGTGATTTACAGATTCAAGGCAAACACAATAAAAATTCCAACAGCCTTCTCTGAAGAAATGGAAAAGTCAGTCATCAAATTTATATGGAAGGGTAACAGGTTTCAAATGATCAAAACTATCTTGAAAATAGAAAACAAAATTTGAGGATTTACACTTCCAGTTTTAAAAACATAGTAGAATGCTAGACTATCCAAAGCACAGTAGTGCTGATATGAGGATAGATATATAGACCAATGAAATTAAATGGGGTGTTCAGAAATAAGCCCTCACATTAAGGCCAATTGATTTTGACAAGGGTGATACATCCAATCAACGGTGAAAGAATATTCCCTTCAACAAATGTGGCTGGGAAAACTGGATATCCATATGCAAAAGAGTGAAGATGGATCCTTATTTCATTCTATATACAAAATTTACTCAAAATGGATCAATGACCCAAGAACCAGAACTCTAAAACTCCTGGAAGAAAGCATAGCGAAATATTTCAGGACCTTATTGTAGGCAATGATTTCTTAGATTTCACACCAAAAGTATGGGCAAAATATATATATATATATTTATATATTTATAATTTAATATATATATAAATGGGATGTCACAGAATTTGAAGACTTATGTACACCAAAAGACTTTATCAAAAATTTTAAAATGCAATCTAACGAATGAGAGAAAAATGTTGGAAAATATATATGATAAGCATTTAATATATAGGATATATAAAGAAATTCTACAACTCAACCACAAAAAGACCAATAATCCAATTTAAAGAATGGGCAAAATGATTAAATAGACATTTGTCCAAAAAATATAAGCAAATGGCTACTAAGCCCATGAAAAGACATTCAACATCATAAGCCATTAGGAAAATGCAAGTCAAAATCTTAATCAGATCAAACACATTAGTGTGGCTAATATTTTTTTTAAAAAGAAGAAGTAGAAAGTTTTGGAGAGTAATTGGAGAAATAAGAAGCTTGGTACATCATTGGTGGGAATGTCAAATTATGCTACCATTGTTGAAAATGGTTTGGTAGTTCCTCAAAAAGTTAAATATAGAATTACCAGATAACTCAGCAATCCCATTGCAAGGTCTCTAGACAAACACTGAAAGCTGGAATTCAAATAGATATTTGCACACCCATGATGTTAGTGGCATTATTTACAACTGCCAAAATCTGAAAACAACTTAAGTGCCCATCAGTAGATGAATGGGTGAAAAAACTTGATATATGCATATAATGGAATATTATTCAGCCATAGAAAGGAATGAAGTTCTGATACATGATACAAAATAGACTAATTTTGAAGACATCATGTTGACTGAAATAGCCAAACATAAATGGTCAAACACTGTATGATCTCAGTTATATTAAATTATTAGAATATGCAAATGTATAGAACAAGAAACTAGAATAGGGTTTACCTGGAGCTGAGAAGGTGTGTAGAATGGGAAGTTAATGCTTAATTGGTACAGAGTCTCTGTTTGGGTTGATGGAAAAGCTTTGGCAATGAATGGTGGTAATGCTAGCTCGACATTGTGAATGTAAATAATCACTGGATTGTATATCTCAGTATGGATAAAATGGGATATTTTAGGTTGTACATATGTTACCAGAATAAAACTTTTAAAATGAAACGAAACAGAACTATTGGTATGACACGAATGAGCTCTAATGTAAACTATAAGCTATAGTTAATTGTATACTTGTAATGCTATTTTATCAATTTAAACAAAGTTACCATACTAATGCAAAATGTTAATAATAGGGAAAACAGGTGTGTGAGAGAGGTGGGGGAAGTATAGGGGAGCTTTGTGCCTCTGCATGATTTTTCTGAAATCTACAGCTGCTTTAATAAACTGTGCCAACAAAAAAATAAATCCCAACGATTATTTTTTTTAGAATTTGACAAAATAATTTTGTTGCATTTAAGAATTTGGAGAAACTATTTTTAAAAAGGGAAACAAGAAACTTGCACCATCAGTTATGCATTAAATATATGTATTATAAAAAATAGAGAAATTAATTGAAGGTGTAAAATGCAATACAGATCAGTGGGCTTATGTAAATAGTTTGAAACAGACCCCCCAAAATGTAAGAATACAATCTATTACATGATAAATGTTATGTGATATGCAAGAATAAGTATTACAAATTGATACAGTGATGGGATAGAGATAATCCAATAAATGCTGGAGCCTTGTTTGTCTGTAAATTCAGACCCTCAAACAGACATTGTACCTGTCTATAATTTTGCCTGTTATAACTTCTATATATAAGCATGGGCCTATGCTTTTGGTATTTTAAATGCTATATTTAGAAAATGGTAAAGGAAACTGTTAACTTATTAAAGAATACATAATACAGCTATTAGCCTATAGAACAAAAAAATTCTTTTTTGTATTCTCCTCCCAGTAACTTTCAAGGACTTGGGTCTTGGTCAAGCAAAATAATTTCAGTAGAAATTAAATAATTATAAAAGTAAATGAAAAAAAAATGGAAGAAAATGCAGATAAAAAGTTAAATAACTATGTCATGGGGAAATATTTTCTAGGTATGAAATAAATTAAAGAACTTATATTTGTCTGAGAATCATAAAAAAAAAGTACAAAAGTCAAAACAAAGTTTAAAAGAAAAAATCAGAATACATAGCCCTGAAAAATATACTGCTGTAAATGAAATGAAAATAATAATATGCAAAAGTTTAGAATGTCAATTCAAAGAAGGAAAATGAATGGCTAATTAGAAAATACAATAATAGTCTCACTGGTAGACTGAGAAATGCAAACAACATGAGAAATAAATGAGATCCCATTTTTCATTTATCAAATTGACACAAGTGTGAAACAATAAAGGTAATGAAAGCTGGCCAGGACAATGTAAGAATGGCCACTAGTGAAACTGTAAATTGCAACAGGGAACTAGGAATTCAATTTAACAATACATATCAAAAACCTTCAAACAACACTCACACTTTGCTATAGAAATTTTACGTGTAGGAATCTTTGGTAAGTAAACAATTTGTGCGGATATAAATATATCATAAGAAGACTTACTCAATTGAGATTTTCCTCCTTTTTGTGTGGCTTTCTGAAAAAAAATCTATATTTTCAGAAAAAAAAATTAAAAATTATATGATATGTCTATATAGATCAGTATGCGACTAATGTAACCAAATTTTCAGAACTATTTTTCACGTAGGAAAATAAAATAAAATATTGCAAGGAAAAGCACATCAAATTTATCTGGGAATAGAGAATAAAAAAAAAGAACAAAAAGACAAGTATACTTACAAAATATTTTGATGTTCTTTATAATTTTCTGTAATTCCAAGTTTTATAGAATGTGTGCATAATTTGAAAACTAGAAAAGCAAATATCCTATTTTTGCATAAAAGCAAATTTAAGTGGAACCACATAAAGGATTTTGAAAACCCCAATTTTGAAACAATTCCCTGGATGTGATATTATCATCTATCAATGCCATCCTTACACTGGAATAATAGAATGGTTAAGAAAATAAAAGGCAAAGATTCAAAATTTCCTTCCTCCCCAAAAGAAACAAACAGTAAACAGACAACTAAAACAGACAATACAAAACACACACACAAAAAATGAAAAAGTTCATTAAATACAAGGAGGCTTGAAAAAATAGAATTATTATCAATTTATATATGAATTCTTTAGCTGAACAACATTCTGACTTAATGATACAAACACCCACTCAGAGATACGGTGTTATATTTGGGGATTATTTTACAAATAGGAGCTTAGAGTTCTGTCAATCTAAATTTAAAATGTCATCTTCATTAATATCACCTACAGACATGTCATTTATCCCTGCCAACATGGGTAATGATATGCTAAATGCTGATTGAGAAATATAATTGATGTCTTTTTTGTTGCTGTTTCAATCCCCAATCTGTTTAAGGCAGCTAAGTGTACGTATAAGCCTCTTTTTATATTTTAGCAATTACTTTTTTTCTATGAATCTTACAAGTATGAGCTACTACCTGAATAGAGCATTAGGTTTTATGGAAACAAAAAAGGTAAGACCTAGGCCAATTCTATGAGGCTACTATTTCACTGCTTAAAACACACTCTTGGTTCCTTTGTATTGCAATAAGCAAACCCTTTTACAGCCGTAACTCTAATTAACACACCATTCATTCTATAACTGGTCTTATTTCCTGGACTTTTCCCCTCCTTCCAGATTTCAACTTGCTATTCCACCCCCATGGGGATCCACTATTTGGCATTCTACAACCGGACAGAGGGGATTTCTCTTCAAGCTCCACTCTCAGGCATTCATAAGTCTCTAGACGCTCTTGCCCTGAAATATACTGTGGCATTTCTGTCTTTATTAGATGGCTAGTTTTCATAAAAAACACTCATTTTCTATGATTTTTATGATGAGATGCAGATTTCTCATTAAAAAATGGAGCATTTCATTTAAAATGTTTTAATGCGGTGGTCCTGGACAAAGTCACCTCAATGCTTTAATCTTGGGTGCTCCAAATCTAATAAAAATGTTTATTGTATTCATACATTTCATTATTAACCGGATATTTTTGCATTTTCTTAAAAAAACATGCAAAACCTGCCACTGATATTTAAAAACCTGGGAACCGTCTTGAGGTTTCCGTAACTAAACTGTGAGCAATTTCTGTTGGATCGTTTATCCAAATCACACCCAAAAGTCTCCTCTTTCTGCTGTAAATGTCCTGACCCAGGCCCGCATCCTTCCCTGTGGCTTACTGCAGCCTCGAACACCAGGGTCTATCTCCTTCCTGTCAGTCCACACGAATGCATCTTCCTTACCAAAAATATGCATCTGCTCAAGTCATACCTACATGAAAAATCCTTTAGTGGCTCCTTGCATTAACAAGGGTAAAGCTGCCTGCAGTGACAGAACTCTGAAATGTCAGTGGTATAATGGGATGAAAGTTTATTTCTCACTACTCTATCAGTCCATTGTAGATGTTCCTGGACTACACCGCGTAGGCTTTGATTCAAGTAGTCATTCAAGGACTCAGGTGGTTGGTGACCCTGCCATCTACCATCATGTCTTCCAAAGTTGCTATGGATGTCAATATGCAAATAGCAGATGAAAAGGAATGGAGAAAACATACTTGCTTTCTTACCACTTTGGCTTGAGAGTGACACTTAATCCAGCTCTTACCTTCGATTAGTGAACACTAGTAGATTCACTAATCTACTAGTAGATTCACAAGAAACTAGAACACATAATCCCTGGCTGGGCAGCCATTTTTTTAGTAGTACATCTGTATGATAGAAGGGTACCCCCAAATCTTTGATTAGGGGCTTTGTACGACACAATTCCCATCATCAAACTTCTTAGTAGGGAATGCAATGCTAAGGTCCAGGCCTTTGCTAACATTACACTTTCTCTCCCCTTTGTAGATCACATATCTCAGCAGCTCCAGAATTTTACCTTGAGCCCCCAGATCTCTGGGCAGATTGTCCCTTTGGATTTCTCTTTTGCTTATTGATAGTTTCCTAAAACCCAAAGACAGAATTGAGGAGTTGCCAAACTTGTATTTTAAGTTATGCCTGGGTACATGATGTACGCTCAATATCTAATTTTGGAATAAATGAATACATTAACCTTTGTATTCCTGGTGCTTATCACAGTGCTGAAATATAGAAGCCCCTCAAAGAATACATATGGAAGGAAAAAAGCAAAAAGTAGGAAGGAGTGTAGGGTGTGCTGGTTTAAATCTGTTATGAACCCCAGAAAAGCCCATGTTCTTTTTTTCTTTTTTTTTTTTTGCATAAGCAGGCACCAGGAATTGGCCCATGTTCTTTTAATCCATCTGCATTTAGACAGAACTATTGTTGGGTGGAAATTTATACTGAGGTTGTTTCCATGGAGATGTGACCCAGCCCATTAAACTGGGTTTTCATCCTCTTGGTGGAGTCCTTTGTGAGAGGATAAAAGGCAGAGACATTTTGGAGAGAATTTAGAGAAAGAAAACCCCTAGGAGAAGGAAGAAAGACCCACAGGAGCTGAGAGAGCCATTCTGAAATCAGGATCCAGGAGTGAGGGACCAGCAAACATCACCATGTGCCTTCTCATGTGACAAAGGAAACTTGGATGCCAGCAGGATTTCCTAACCGAAGGTATGTACCTCTTCATGCCTTAATTCAGATATGTCCATGGCCTTAGAACTGTACATTTGTAACCTAATAAGTTCCCTTTGTGAAAGCTAGTGCATTTCTGATAAATTGCATTCTGGCAACTTTAGCAAACCAAACAGAGGGAAATTTTCTGAGTTCTGCAACACAACATTATTTATTCCAAAGGTCATTGTCAAACATTTTTGGTTTGAAGTTGTAATTGATACTGTTATTCAAGTAAAATTAATGAATAAATTAGTAAGATTACATCACAGAGATGCCTCCATGGATGGGGAGAGCAATGACTTTCCTCAGCGTAGTTTTAAAAGAGAGCTCTCATTTACATACAATCCTAGGTAAGCTTTACTTTTGAAGCCTCAATAACTATTATTAGGGGGGAGGTGGAGGGAGGGAATCAGAGAATGCCATGACTTAATGGTACCAAGAAGATATGAAAAAGAGAAGTTAAAACAGAAATTTCCTGAATCTCAGACTGAAAAGACTCAGAGAAAATGGGAAATTTGTATACTTGCAGTTTATAAAACATAGATGTAATGTGAGCAAGGCTAAGGAAAATGACAAGGGAGAATGAAGAGCAAGCTCATAGCTACAGAACTTTTGGAAAGTACCTGAATGCTGAAATGAAACTCTTTATGAAAATCTATTTATGTTTTTCAAATATTTGGAAAGGCTTAATAAAATGTTTCTAAAAGTACTGTTAATATAAAAGAAATTTGCTTTCATCTTGGATCCATGCTGAACATCCTGGAATATGTTCAGTCAAGGAGCACTTAAGTTCAGAATATGACTTCATTATCCTTAAGCATTCTACACTGGTAGCATCCATAAAGTAAATTTCTTCACTTGCTCAAACTGCTCTCCCTGTAGAAAACTTGATGTCTTTGCTTTAATAGTCATCTAATGATTGAAGCTTCAGAGGCAAAAAACAGACTTTCCTCTGGGACCTTTATCTTATTATCAAACACTGCAGATTGCTAAGAGAAATAGTCTTTCCTTCTTTTCAGCCAATCACATAAATTCATGCCCTTGATTTCTAACTAATATATTCAAAATCTGAATCCAATTACTTCTCATAGTGAGCAAGAAGTCTTCATTTCATAATGCCCTCTAAGATTAGGACTCTCTTAAATTCTATAAACTCTATCTCTTTCATTAACCCTATCATCTAGATTCAATTGTTGTTTTCACTTATTTAAGCCATTCAGGAAGTTTGTATTCAAAATGGGAAACATTGCCAGTGTAGAATTAACTCTATTATCTCCAGAAAATATTGGCAATCAAAGACCTAGAAGTGGTACAAGGATTTTTACAGTTGGTTTTCCTGGGAAGCAGACTCTAAAATGGAGTTTAGAGTGCAAGAAGTTTATCAGTGCTCTGGGGAGCCATTCTATGGAAGGGAAGGGAATGGAGCAGGATTGGACAAAGAAAAGTCAAGGTGCAATTCAGTCAAAATGAAAGTCACAGATTACCCTGTAGGGAGTCCTAAAGGTGGAATACCCTTAAAAACTTTCCCCACTTGGTGATGGGAGGGCTGGATCTTTTGATCTTTGATCAACCATTGGCTGCTGACTACTCCTGGAAGTGGACAGAGTTTGGGTGAGGCAAGTCTCTACACCAAGGCAGTACCTGGAAGGGGCTGAAAGCTCAGGCTCCTGCAGCTGGGAGCTAAAATCGTACATTCCTGAAGAGTGATTTGGGTAGCAAATCAGTATCCACTACAACGCTTTAAGTGTACTTGGGCAAAATAGTGCAGGGAGCTTAACAGACATAGAAGGGAAAAGTGGTTGAAATTTGTTTTGAGATTAGAAGTTGAGAGTGAGTGATCTAAAGCAATCACAAGGGAGCTGCAACCAGATCCCTCACTGGGAAATTTTGAAAATATCAGGAAATGCACACTGCATTCTGCACTTTTGTTTCCTCCTTTTGGGAAGTTGAAACAATGACACATAACTTACAATGCTATTGAAAACATGATTGATAGTCTTCCATTGGCCAAGTGAGTCCTATCTAATCAATTGACCTCAGACATTTAGGAAAGAGGAGAAGTTGTCCTCCCCAAAACAGCATAGAGACATATGGCAGGGGACCCTCAGCCAGGTAGTTGCCACCTCACGTTGGTCTAAGTAACAACCATTGTTATAATTCCTTATTAGTTTCTACTCTACAGTTTTCAGTGGTCACACACTGGTCCCACCAACTACTGAAGCCCTGATGAGAACCTAAGTCAACACAGCAATTAAGTTTGTGTTCTCTAAATGGTGCAGGATAAAGTGTGTATCATACCTGACATTAGGCAGATCTGACTACGTGCATTTTCATAGCCCTTTATCTCATCACCCTTCATATAATTATTCTTTAGTGAGGGAAGAAGAATCACTCACATCCTTGCTCCTCTTTAAACTTGGTAAATATATGATGGTCTGAGCAAATAAAGTCCTAGCCCACACAACTTGTGGCCTATTACAATACCCATTGCTGCTTTTTTCTCAAATCCAAAGACCTCAGTAATTATACTTTCTTTTGTAAATAAAATAAGATTAGAGAAATGGATATAAAAGCCTAATTTATTTAAATGTACATATAGAAGGTAATTTGCAGCACAAAGTGACTGCAAATGAAACCCCTGATGGAATGTTAAGTATTATATCATTAAATTTCTGCTGTGAATGACTTTAAGAATAATAAAAGTTCACTTCATAATCTGAATTCTATTAACAATAAATGCCCAGTTGCTCTATTGCACTTTCACTCATCTATTAAGCTGATGTTTTAAAATTACTTATAAGGAAATGTTGGTGTGGGATATAATAAAATACCATACTGTAGCTATAACATGTTGGATTTTAATTACTATTCTTATAAAATATGAATTAACATGATGGCAATTCACTTGAAATCTAATTAACTTACTTTAGTTTTCTCGCTCAATGCCTGCAATACCCAAATAATCTTTACAAAGTTAACACATTAATAAGAATGTGATTATGCATTTTCTACAATTTAATTTCTATTTAATTATGTTACTAAACTTGGTTTGTCTCCCCACAAAGTATCAATTTTGTAAAGAGTGTCTATAACAGTCACTTGATCATAGGTCTTAAAAACAACCCGGTGCCTTATTAATTCTGTGTAAATTATTACATGCATCTGTGCCTAACGTCTGGTACCCTGATTTTCTGCCACTGTGCACCAATGTTGCTCCAGCTCTTTCACAGATTTCTTTTTTTTAAAATTTATTTATTAATTAAAAAAATAAACAAAATAAAACAACATACATAATCAGTAATTCACAATATCATCACTTAGTTGCATATTCATCATTTCTTAGAACATTTGCATTAATTCAGAAAAAGAAATAAAAAGACAATAGAAAAAGAATAAAATGAACACAGGAAAGAAAAAAGAAAAAGATTATACCTACCATACCCCTTACCCCTTGCTTTCATTGATCACTAGCTTTTAAACTAAATTTATTTTAGCATTTTTCCCCCTATTATTTATTTTTATTCCATATGTTCTACTCCTTTGTTGACAAGGTAGATAAAAGGAGCATAAGACACAAGGTTTTCACAATCACACAGTCACATTGTGACAGCTGTATCATTATTCAATCATCCTCAAGAAACATGGCTACTGGAACACAGCACTACATTTTCAGGCAGTTCCCTCCAGCCTCTCCATTACATCTTGAATAACAAGATAATATCTACTTGATGCATAAGAATAACCTCCAGGATAACCTCTCGACTCTGTTTGGAATCTCTCAGCCATTGACCCTTTGTCTCATTTTTCTCTTCCCCCTTTTGGTCGAGAAGGTTTTCTCAATCCCTTGATGCTAAGTCTCAGCTCATTCTAGGGTTTTTCTCAATCCCTTGATGCTGAATCTCCATTCATTCCAAGATCTCTGTCCCAAGTTGCCAGGAAGATCCACACTCCTGGGAGTCTTGTCCCATGTAGAGAGGGGTAGGGTGGTTTCACAGATTTTTTGCTAAGTTAAATAAGCACCACATGGAGTTAGCATTGGCCCAGACTCTGGGCATCTATCTTGAAAAATAGACTGGTATGGAAAAGATATAAGGAGATACAAGAAGGAGATGACAGAGCAAGAGCAAGGTATCAAAGTCAGCTTAAGGTCATGGATATAATATGATACTATTTGTTAAGCTTGATGTGGCAACCTAGAGGTCAGGACCCCCTTCCTTAGGGAAAAAAAATGAAGCCTTAGGTACATAGCAGCCTGGGTGACAAGAGCACCAAAGCATTAAAATTCCCCTCCCCTAATCACTGTTGGTAATCAACTCTTGGGAGAGTGCTGAAACTCCATAGTAAACAAATCTTGCTTGACTCTACTGAACTTTATAAGCCTTGTCCTTCCTCTTGTTTGCATGGATAACTTATTTCCATTACCCAGCTGACCACCACTGGGAAGAACATTCTCCTGTTAGTAAGTCCCTGAATAAAACTCATGGGTAATTCTGCTTAGAGTGTTCTTTGGTCTTCGAGTGGGGCTGGACTGGAACATTTGGTGAGCCAGCCAGACTACAGAGCTACTGGCTATAAGAGGCATGAACACTGGGAAAGGAGACTCCCCAAGGGAATCCTGGGGTGGCCTGGCAGCACCCATGTGGGTTGAGGTGGTTACCTTCCTAGTTAAATGGGGACCACTGAGAGAGCATGGAGATGCTTATAACTCTTTGGCTGGACTTAGAGCCCTCCTGCAACAGGCTGCAGGACAGTTGGGATTTCATAAGAAAAAGGAAAGCCACCAAGCTGCCACAACTATAGCCTGACTGCTCTTGGGGTCCATGTGATCAGCTGTGGAAGAGGCCTTGACAGTTAAAGTGGCAGTTCACCTCCTAGCAGGAGAACTTAAGTTGGAAAGTGACTTGCTTATAGCCCAAGCAGATTTGAAGGATGTATTGAATGAGAGGCTATGCCATGTAGATAAGAGTTTAGATATATTGACATGCTGGTGTATTACACTAAGAGGGCATAAACTGCCCAAAGAGCAAGTGAGGTTTTTCCTGACTACCCCTGGCTGGGACCCTAAAACAAAACATGGGACCCTATTGATTTCTCTTCAGATGATGATGATGAGCCCCAGTCAGACTGGAATATCATCCTCTGGTCCAATAAAAAGTTGAGTCAGAACATATTTAACACCCTTATTCCCAGTGTGGGATTGTAATGCTGAGGGTGCCACTGCTTCTGTGGCTGCCCCAATACCCCTATTCTGACCAAAACATCTTAGTTACCCTGCAGGACTATACCACCACCAAATTACAAAAAATTGGGAATCAATACAGACAAAATCCTAAAGAAGTCCTGACAAATTGGCTACTATGTCTTTGGGACACTGGTCCAGAGGTAATGTTACTTTTAGAGGCAGAATTAAGCAAATTAGCCGTAAGTACTATGCACTTGTACCTCCACCAACATATATAAACTCAGGCTCGCAAGGTCAGAATCTAATTTGCTGCTAAACCGGCTTATTAGATCAAGATTTGCCTCTCATGGTTCCCCATAAAATCTTTCTTTTTTGCTCTTAGTGTTGTGGCAGGCACCTTTCTGCAAAAAGTCTCTGCAATAACCTACATATCCAGCAAATCTCAATGATGAGCATGCATTGAACTGCCATTGCTGGGTGCCTCCAGCCTGCCTTGGACTGTGTGCCTTGGACCCTGAGAATTGGACTGCATGAAATGCCTTGCTAACCTGGGAGAATTCAGCACATCAAAAGAATCTGAAAAATAATCTCCTCATTTAAGACTGTTATTGCAGATTTTATAAATTATCAGTGGAATAGTTTAATTCCCTTTCTTAGCCATGGCAGCACCGCTTTGTGGGGGTGATATCTCTGTGTGAGGGATTCCGAATGTTCTTTTGTCTCTTATACTATTGTTGTAGAATGTGGATGCAGTGTCTGTCCTATGGGCAGTGCAAACTGCTATGGGGGGATGGAGGTGGCAACCCAGGAGTCAGAATCCCCTCCCTTAAGGAAAAAAATAGAAGCCTTAAGTACATAGCATCCTGTGTGACCAGAGTGTCAAAGCATTACAATTTCCCTCCCCTTATCACTGTTGGTAACCAACTCTCACAAGACTCTATTGTAACCAATCTCTCTAGACTCTGCAGAAACTCTGTTGTAAACAAATCTCATAAAACTCTGCTGAACTTTATAAGCTCCTCCATTCCTCTTGTTTGTGCAGATCACTGAGTTCCATTTCCCAACTGACCACCACTGGGAAGAAACTTCTGTTAGTAAATTCCTAATTAAAACTCATGGGTAACTCTTTGACTAGAATGTTCTTTAGTCTTGGGGCCATGTTGGGTTGGAACACTTGACATTGTATGGTTTTTAAAGCCCTGGTGATATGCTGACTTGCATTCATTCTTAACATTCATGCAAAATAGCTCAAATTTTCCTAGTAATACAGGAAGGAAAATATTTCGTAACAAAAAATTGGAAATCTACTGTACTTCCGTCAGCTAAACAGTAGCTCCTTTCAGCTCCCCACTGTTTCATCATTATCATTTTAAGGTAACTGGATGGCACAAGTATAGGGGCTTCTCATTTTTATTCTGGGATATCACATATCATGGGAATGACCAATATCCTTTATCATATCTGGTTCTGAAACAATTACATATGAGCCAAAATTATAAGAACTTCTCAAGTGTCTTTAGCCAGTCTCCTTCTATCCATTTGTATGTTGAGGGAGGTGAGTGATGAAAGCAGGGACAGAGGGAAGCTTTCCAAATGAACTGATCTGCACGTTTTACTTTTGCCCTTTATCCTGAGAGATTTCCAGTTATTTCTTGTGCATATCAATGCCTGGCATTTTATGATCTTTAGCATCTGCCCAAAGGACAAGTACTGGTGTTCCATGTCAAACTTCTAAAGCCCTCAATTTATGTTTCTTCCTATAGCCTTATTTACAAAAGGAGCTGGAAATAAGTCCAAGGTATTAAGAACAGATTTTCATTCTGTTAGATATGAAGAGAAGGGAAAAAGGAATACAAGATGTGTATTTCTGGACACTCAAAGCCATCTGTCTTGAGGATATTTTAGCAGATATTAGAAAAAAAAAGTGGCAGATTTAATGACAATTTTTTCTTTTTTCTTTTCTAGATCTCAGACTTCTATCCAAATTAATATTAAACCTTTGGTCAGTGATGTTATAACTTAATAATACTACTTTTTCTAATTAAAGTGGGCCATAATATTATATAATGCAATACAACATAACATCTAGAGAGAGACAGAGAGGAAAAATCAGATGTCAAAATCATTTCCCCCTCCAACAGTAATTAGACAAATGCATGGATTAAAGTATCATGGGTGAAAATAGCTGAAAACAATAATCATCTTCTAAATTTACATAGAGTCTTAATCTCAACAGAGCATCCTTATCAACATTAATTTATTTGAGTAAAAACATCCTTCAACAAGATAGGCATAATTTTCATTGTTAATAGATTAGGAAAATAAACTGATTTGCCAAGTTTTACTGGCTACTAAATGATGCCCCTAATATTTACATCCAGAACACTGAAATCCAAGCTCTGTTGGTGTTCTTTCCACTCTTTCTCAGATAGGTGTTATAAACAGATTTGGAGAAACCACAGCAGATCTTATAACTCATTTCTCCCTCAGCTATTACTTCTGCTGGAAGCTCTTTCATTTAACTCTTTGTAAGTATCTTAACTTTCTGGTTTAACACATTTAGGATATTTTGGCCAACAGTATAAAAAGAAAATTGACCCTCTACACAGAATTGAGCCTTCCCAAATTCAAAGGTATTGTTGTGATTTCTTATTCTGAATAAATAATTATTCAGAAGCACAAGGTCTCTGCATTACAGAAGCCAGAAAGATAACACCTGTTAGTCAGAAAATTAAGATTAAATCCCGAGGTGACAAGGATTAAGACACATGGTGAAAAGTTTTTAGCTTTAGTTTCCTGTTTTCCAACTAATAAATTCAGGGAATCAAGGGCTATTAATTATGCCTACATAAGCATAAGAGTATCAACAACAAGGAAAGAATATTTACCACATTATATGTTCTAGGTGATATGCTAAAACACTGACATATATTATCCTCAAATTACTCTACAACAAAGGTTCTTCTAGGAATCATTTATAGTGTAAAAAGAAACCAAAACAGGACTTCTGGGAAGATGGCAGAATAGGATAGGCTGAGTTCGCCCCTGCTCCATGGAACAACTAGAGAAGTGACAAAAAAATGACCAGCACAGCAGTTCTTGGGTGCAAGTGACCAAAAAGGATCTTCTACAATATATAGGGAAGTCCTGGATGAAAAAGTGCAGAAATTGGGATGGAGAGAATTGCCCTTCACCTGGGGCACCTGAGGGTACACAGAAAAGAGTAGGTCCCAAAGACTTGGGGCACCCCTACACTCTTGCCTGCCACTGTAGCTAGTCAGGATGATCTTCCCTCTCAGCTCTTCAATTGAGAGCTCTTGTAGGGAACCCAGAAGTCAGCAGATTGCTCTGCCTGTGCACAGATCTTCCAGCCAGTACACAATGCCTGCCCCATACCTTGTGACAGGCAGCTATGGGTACCTGGCTTCTTGGCAGAGACTGGTGTGCCCTCCATTTGGGAAGAGGGAGAGATGTAAAGTGGAGCCGGTCTGACAATTAGTTCATAAAAGAGACTCAGTGTGTCCTGCTAAGGCTTCCCATTCCTTGGGAATGCACAGGAGGAAAGGCACAGTCAAGAAAACAAGCTGAGCTGTACTACACCACTAGGCTTTTCTGGGTTGGATAAGAGTAAGGATAGTTGATATACTCAGTGATCCAGGCTAAGGTCATCCCACATGGGAGCCTACCCATGTCCCATCCCTGATGTTGGTGGCTTTCGGTGCTCATTGAGACCAGTGGCCTTAGCTAGAATTACACTGGGTCTTCATCCTACTCAGCTGGCCACTGCAGTCATGGACTGGTAAGCCTGATGGGAAGAGGTGTCCCAAGACTGTCATCTGCTGGGGAGGTACAGAAAGTACAGTCTGGCTAGCTGCCTATCTGCTTAGCTTTCAAAAGATCATCAACTAGAGTTGCATCTCCCACATGAAATCCAGACCTTGGTTTGGTGGAGAATTATTGAAAAACCGAGAGCAAAAGAAGACCTTCAAGGAAAACCCAAGCAAATACAAAACCTTAGATGAATGAGGGAAATCAACTTTCACAATAACCTTATCAAGATAATCAAATGCCATGAAGCCAACAGAAAATCACAAAGCACATGAAAATGCAGGCAGATATGGCCTAGCCCAATGACCAACTTAAAACACCAGAGGAGACACAGGGTTTGGAACAACTAATTAAAGATGTTCACACAAATCTTCAAAATAAAGTCAATGTATTGGCTAATGACCTAAACGATATCAAGAAGACATAGAAGAGCATAAAGAAGAATTTGAAAGATTAAATAGAAAAATAGCAGATCTCACAGAGATGAAAGATACTTTAGGCTAAGTTAAAAATATTCCAGAGGCACACAACAGCATATTTGAAGAGGTAGAAGAAAGAATAAGCAAACTAGAGGACAGGACAACTGAATTCAAACACACAAAAGAATAAATGGCAAAAAGATGGAAAAATTGGAATTGAATTTTAGGGAAATTATGGGCAACATGAAGCTCACAAATATAAGAATCATTGTTGTCCCAGAAGGAAAAAAGGTAAGTAAAGGGCTAAGAAGAGTAGCTGAGGAGATAATGGGGGAAAGCTTACCAACCCTTATAAATGACAGAAATATGCAAATCAAAGAAGCTCAATGAACCCCAAATAGAATAAATCCAAATAGAATAAATCCAAATACACCCTCTTCAAGACACATACTAATCAGACTCCCAAATGCTGCTCAGAAGCTGAAAGTGCCAAAATAAAAGTATTTCATCACACAAAAGGGAAACCATATAAGATTAAGTTAAGACTACTCAGCAGGTGCCATGAAGGCAATAAGGCAGTGATATAATATATTTAAGATTCTGAAGGAAAAAGACTTCTAGTCAAGAATTCTTTACCCTGTCAAATTGTCATTCAAAAAGGAGGGAGAGATTAAAATTTTCACAAATAAGCAAATACTGAGAGAGTTTGTTAACAAGAGACCTGCCTTACAAGAAATACTAAAGGGAGTCTTGTCAGCTGGAAAAAAGAGGCAGGAGGGGGAGGTCTGGAGGAGAGCACAGAATTGGAGAGGATCATGAAGGGGTAAGTTAAAGGACAAAAGAGAGAGATGGAAAATAATATATAGACCTGATAAATAAAAAAAGAGAGAGATGATAAGATGGTAAATTCAAAAATAGCCTTTATAGTGATAATCATGAAGGTTAATGGACTAAATTCACCAATTAAAAGATACATATAGGCAGAATGGATTAAAAAACATGATCCATCTATATGCTGCTTACAATTGACTCATCTTAGACCCAAGGATACAAATAGATTGAAAGTGAAAGGGTGGGAAAAGATGTTTCATGCAAGCTGTAACCAAAAGAAAGCAGGAGAAGCTATACTAATACCAGACAAAATGGACTTTAAATGTGAAGATGTCAAAAGAGACAAGGAAGGACATTATATGTTAATAAAAGGGACAATTCACCAATAAGAAATAACAACCATAAATATTTATGTTCCCAATCAAGAAGCTCCAAAGTGCATGAAACAAAAACTGGCAAAATTGAAAGGACCAATAGATGTTTCAACAATAATAGTGTTAGACTTCAATACACCACCCTCCTTTATAGATAGAACAACCAGAAAGAGGATCAATACAGAAATAGAGAAGCTAAGCATTTGATAAATGAATTATATCTAACAGACAGCTTTAGATTGTTACACCCCAAAACACCAGGTTATACATTCTTCACTGGTGCTCATGGAATGTTTTCCAGGATAGATCGTATGCTGGAGCACAAAACAGGTCTTAATAAATTTTAAAAGATTGAAATTATCCAGAGAGCTTTCTCTAACCACAAAGAAATGAAATTTGAAATCAATAACTACCAAAGAACCAGAACTTTCACAAATACATGGACATAAAATAACACATTCTTAAACAATCAGCAGATCAAAGAAGAAATTGCTAGAAAAATCAGTAAATAGTTGGAGACAAATGAAAATGAGAATACAACACAGCAGAACTTATGAGATGTGGCAAAGTCAGTGCTGAGAAGAAATTTATTGCACTAAGTACCTATCTTAAAAAAGAAGAAAGAGCAAGAACCAATGATATATGTGCTCACCTCGGTGAAAGAGTGAGAGAACAGCAAACTAACACCAAACAAAATAGAAGAAAAGAAATAACAAACAGTAAAACAGAAATAAATGGATTGGGGAACAAGGAAAAACAACAGAAAGAATCAACAAAATGAAAAGTTGGTTCATCAAAAAAAAATCAATAAAATTTATGGACTCCTGCTTAAGCTGACAAAGAAAAAAGGATGCAAACAAACAAAATTAGAAAATGAGAGGGGGTTGTTACCATGGACCATGAAGAAATAAAAATATTATGATGATACTATGAACAACTATATGCCAACAAACTAGACAACTTAGATGAAATGGACAACTACACTTGAGTAAAATAGAAGATCTCAACAAACCCATCACAAGTGAAAGGATTTAATCAGTCATCAAAAATCTTCCTAGAAAGAAAAGCCTGGGTCACACGACTTCACAGGGGAATTTTATCAAATATTTATCAAAAGAATGAGCACCAGTCCTGCTGAGATTCTTCCAAAATTTTTGGGAAAAAAGGAACACTACCTACCTCATTTTATGAAGTTAACATCACTCTAATACCAAAATCAGATAAAGATGTTACAAGAAAGAAAAGTTACAGGCCACTCTCCCTAATGAATACATATGCAAAAATTCTCAACAAAATACTTGCAAATTAAATTCAACAACACATTAAAAGAATTATGCATCACAACCTAGTGGGGTTTTATGAGGCATGCAAGGATGGTTCAGAATAAAATCAACCAATGTAATTCAACATATTAACAAATTGAAAGGGAAAAATTACATTATCATCTTGATTGAAACTGAAAAAGCATTCAACAAAATTCAGCATCCTTTTCTGATAAAAAAAAACAGTCCAAATGGTATGAATCTAAGGAAGGAAACTTCATCGATATGATAAAAGGTGTCATAGTCAGGTTCATATGTTAACTTGGCCAGGTGGTGGTGCCCAGTTGTCTGGTTGGGCAAGCATTGGCCTGTCTGTGGATATGTGGATACTTCATGGGCTTAAATCATGATCATTTTGACTGCATCCACAGCTGATTGTGTTTGTAATCAGCTAAGCAGCTAAGGGAAGTGTCTTCTGAACTGAGCAATGCTTAAATTGATCGCTGGAAGGCTTTTAAGGAAGATTCAAAAGAGACTATCATTCTTCATGCTTTAGCCAGGAAGACTTTCCTGTGGAGTTCCTCCAGACCCTTCATTGGAGTCATGAGCTTCATAGCCTGCCCTATGGATTTTCTACTCTTCCATTTCCACAATTGCCCAGCCAGCCTCTCCTGAGAGTTCACTGAGGGCCTTCATTGGAGTTGCCAACTTGCAGCCTGCCATATACAGACCTTGGACTCTACATTCCCATGATTATATGAGACACTTTTATAAATTTCATATCTACAGATATCTCCTGCTGATTCTATTTCTCTAGAGAACCTCAGCTAATACAACTTCGTACCAGGGGTGGTTCTTAAGAAACAGAATCTTAAAAATGAATTTTTATGGTTGGTTTTCTACCCTGACTGGACTCAAAGGCACTAAGGACTCAGAATGACATCACCAATCCATGAGGTGAGCTAGCAAAAGGGATAGTCAAAATGTCACCATTGGATTCTGCTAATGCTTCATTTATGTGAAGCCAGGACCCAGGGGTTAATGTTTTTGACACCTTTATGGAGATTTGTGGAACTGGTAGCTGTTAGATATGCTGTATACATTGATGAGGGAAAAGGATGAGCTGAAGTCTTCAGAAGAGAAGCTTGCATGCCATATGACAGATATAAATGTTTCTATGAGTGCCCTGAAGGAAAATCTTATTTTCTGTAGCCACAGATTTGAGATTTCTGAAAATCATACTCAGAATCTCATTGTTAGAGTAGCAACTTTACAACACAAACTGAAATCTCAATCTTGCATGGTGTCTGCCATTAAAGTGAAGACATTGATTGGAAAAGAGTAGGACTGCGAAAAATGGGATAGTGACATATGGATTGATAATGATGGTGATGGAGAGGTTGAAACCATAGATCATGTTGAGTGTTTTTTAGATAATCCTGAAGTCACAGGTGCCTCATCTCCAGCTTGCCCTGAGGAGATTACCCTTAGAGTGATTAATCCTGTTTCAACAGATGAAACTGCAAACGAATGCCCTGAAGCAATTGGCTTGGACCCACCCCACCACCCCTCATTTCTTCCAAGCCTACAATTAGACTAAAGTCCCAACAGGCCCCCAAAAGTGAGGTACAAAGTTTCACCCATGAGGAGTTACAATATACTCCAAAAGAACTGCATGAGTTTTTCAATTTATATAGACAAAAATCAGGGGAATATGTGTGGCAATGGATTTTAAGGGTATGGGATAATGGTGGGAGGACTATAAAGCTGGATCAGGGTGAATTTATTTATATGGGCCCACTAAGCAGAGATTCAGCATTCAATGTTATAGTTTGAGGGGTTAGAAAGGGCATTAACAGTTTGTTTGGATGGTTGGCTGAAGCATGAATCAAAAGGTGGCCAACATTTCCTGAAGTTGAAATGCCAGAACCACCCAGGCATAATGTAGATGAGGGGATTCAATGGCTTAGAGAGTTTGGAGTGTTAGCGTGGATTTGTCATGAAAAGCCTGCTCATACACCTCAGGAATGTCCAGAGGATGTACCTTTTACCAGAACTGTGAGAAATAAATTTGTGAGACTAGCTCCATCTTCCTTGAAGAGCTCTGTAGTTGCCCTTCTCTGTAGGTCAGATATTACTGCAGGAACTACGGTCACTGAGTTTGACTCCTTAAACACAATGGATATGATTTTATCCATAGTTGGCAGAAGTTAGGTGGCAGCATTTAATTACCAAAGACGAGGTGGATGTGGCTATCATAATGGACAGCAGACTCAAGGCAGGAGTCAAAATAATCTGACTCACAGAGACTCGTGACATTGACTAGTAGATCATGGAGTACCTAGAAGTACAATAGATGGGCAGTCTATTAAATTCTTGTTTGAGCTGTATAAGCAAAAGAGTTCTAGGGCAAGTGGACAGAAGTCTAACTTGAATTACAAAAACAGAAAGTCATGTCCCCTTAATCAATTTCCAGACTTGAGACAGTTTACAGACCCAGAGCCCCTTGACCCTGTTACACTTTTATTATAAATTTATACTGTTAATCTTTCTCCAAAGCCTTCCCCAAGGAGACCAATGGCCTTTTACCAGGGTAACTGTGCACTGGGAAAAAGGACATGATCAGATATTTCAAGGATTATTAGACACTGGTTCAGAAGTGACATTAATTTCAGGGGACCCGAAACATCACTTTGTTCCATCAGTCAGAGTGGGGCTTATGGAGTCAGGTGATTGATGGGATTTTAGCTCAGATCTATCTCACAGTGAGTCCAGTGGACCCCCAGGTCCATTTTGCACTTATTTGCCCAGTCGCAGAATGCATAATTGAAATAGATATACTGAGTAAATGGCAGAATCCCCACATAGGCTCTCTAACTTGTGGAGTAAGGACTATTATGGTAGGAAAGGCCAAGTGAAGCCACTACAACTGGCCCTACCTAGCAAAATAGTAACTCAGAAGCAATACCATATTCCTGGAGGGATTGTAGAGATTACTGCCAGTCTTAAGAACTTGAAGGATGCAGGGGTGATGATTCCCACCACATCCCCATTCAACTCTCCTATTTGGCCTGTGCAGAAAATAGATGGGTCTTGGAGGATGACAGTGGATTATCATATGCTAATCCAGGGGGTAACTCTAATTGCAGCTGTTATTCTGGATGTGGTATCATTGATTGGGCAAATCAATATATCACCTGATACCTAGTATGCAGCTATTGATCTGGCAAGTGGTTTTTTCTCAATAGCTGTTAGTAAGAACAACCAGAAACAGTTTGATTTTAGCTGGCAAGGTTGGTAATGTACTTTCACTGTCCTACCTCAAGGGCATATCAACTCTCCAGCCCTATGTTATTGTCTTGTCCATAGTGACCTTGATGGTTTCTCCCTCCCACAAGACATCAGACTGGTCCATTATATTGATGTTATCATGTTGATTGGATCTATAAAGCAAGAAGTAGCAACTACTCTAGACTTATTGGTAAAGTATTTGCATGTCAGAGGATGGGAGATAAATCCAACAAAAACACAGGTGCCTTTTACCTCAGTGAAATTTCCATGTGTCCAGTGGTGTGGGGCATGTCAAGATATCCTTTCTTAGGTTAAGGATGAGTTGCTGCATCTGGCCTCTCCTATGACAAAACAAGAGACACAATGACTAGTTGGTCTGTTTGTATTTTGGCAACAGCATCTTTCTTATTTGGGTGTGCTACTCTGGCCCATTTATTGAGTGACCAGAAAAGTAGCTAATTTTGAGTGGGGACCTGAACAAAAGGAGGCTCTGCAACAGGTCCAGACTGCTGTACAAGCTGCTGTGCCACTTGTTCCATATGATCCAGCAGATACATTGGTGCTGGAAGTGTCAATGGCAAAAGAGATGGCTGGCCCTTATAGGAGAATCACAATTCAAACCCTTAAGATTTTAGAGCAAAGCCTTGCCATCTGCGGAAGATAACTACTCTCCTTTTGAGAAACAGCTTTTGGCCTGCTACCAGGCCTTAGTAGAGACTGAACACCTAACCATGGTCCATCAACTTACCATGAGACCTGAGTTGCCTATCATGAGCTGGGTGCTATCTGATCCACTAAGTCATAAAGCTGGGCATTTGCAGAAGCACTCTATCATATAATGGAAATGGTATTATGAGATAGGCCACAGCAGGTCCTGAAGGCACAAGTAAGTTATATGAGGAAGTGGCCCAGATGCCCATGGTCTGCACTCCCACTACATTACCTTCTCTTTCCCAGATGAGAGATATAGCCTCTTGGGGAGTTCCTTACAGTGAATTGACTGAGAAAGAGAAAACTTGGGGTTGGTTTACAGATAGTTCTATATGATATGCAGGTACCACCCAAAAATGGACAGCTGCAGCACTACAACCCCTTTGCAGGATGCCCCTGAAGGACAGTGGTGTGGGGAAATCCTCCCTGTGGGAAGACTTTAAGCAATGCACCTGGTTGTTCATTTTGCTTGGAAGGAGAACTGGCCAGACATGTGTTTGTATATTGACTTATGGGCTGTTGCTAATGGTTTGGCAGGATGGTCAAGGACTTGGAAAGAGCATGATTGGAAAATTGGTGACAAAGAGATCTGGGGAAGCGGTATGTGGTTAAACCTTTCTGCATAGGCTAAAAACATGAAGATATTTGTGTCTCATGTGAATGTGCACCAGAGGGTGACTTCAACAGAGAAATGTTTTAATAATGAAGTGGATAAGACCCATTCTGTGGATACCAGTCAGCCTCTTTCCCCAGAAACTCCTGTCATTGCCCAATGGGCTCATGAGCAAAGTGGTCGTGGTGGTAGAGATGGAGGTTATGCATGGGCTCAGAAACATAGACTTCCACTCACCAAAGCTGACCTGGCTACAGCCACTGCTGACGACCCAACCTGCCAGGAGCAGAGACCCACACTCAACCCATGATATGACACCATTCCCCAAGGTGATCACTGGCTACATGACGGCAGGTTGATTCTACTGGACCACTCTTATCATGTAATGGGCACGACTTGCTCTAATTGAAATAAATACATACTCTGGATATGGGTTTGCTTTCCCTGAATGCAATACTTCTGCCAAAACTACCATCCGTGGATTTACGGAATGCCTTATCCTTCACTATGGTATTCCATACAGCATTACTTCTGATCAAGAAACCCACTTCACAGCAAATGAAGTGCAGGAATGAGCACACCCTCATGGAATCTTCTGGTCTTACCATGCTCCCCATCATCCAGAAGCAGCTGGATTGATAGAATAGTGGAGAGGCCTTTTGAAAACTCAATTACAGTGTCAACTAGATGGCAATAACTTGCAGGGCTGGGGTGATGTTTTCTAGAAGGCTGTTTATGCTCTGAATTACTGTTTATGCTCAGCATCACTGTATGATGCTGTTTCTCCCATAGCCAGGATTCATGGGTGCAGGAACCACAGGGTGGAAATGGGAGTGGCACCACTCACTATTACCTCTAGCAATTCACTAGGAAACTTTTTGCTTCCTGTCTCTGTGACTTTGGGCTCTGCTGGTCTACAGGTTTTAGTTCCAGAAGGGGGAGTGCTTTCACCAGGAGAAACAACAATGATTCCATTGAATTGGAATTGAAGACTGCCACCTGGTCACTTTGGGCTACTCATAGCCCTGGATCAACAAGCCAAGAAAGGGATTACTTTACTGGCTGTGGTGATTGACCCTGACTATCAGTTGGAAATAGGATTGCAACTACACAATGGAGGTAAAGAAGAGTTTTCCTGGAGTATAGAAGATCCCCTAGTGTATATATTAGTATTACCATGCCCTGTGATTAAAATCAATGGAAAACAGCAACAACCCAATCCAGACAGGCAACCAATGACTTGAAAACTTCAGGAATGAAGGTTTGGGTCACCCCACCAGGCAAAAAATCACAGCCAACTGAAGTGCTCGCTGAGGGTAAAGGGAACATGGAACGGGTAGTGGAAGAAGGCAGTGATAAATATGAAGTACAACCACATGATCAGTTACAGAAATGAGGACTGTGATGCTGTTTTGTTCATGGTATAGTATTTAAGTAGTAAGATATCAAATTTAAGAGTGAATACTACCGAAGGACTTGCACCCTATTCTGGGGAGATTTAATGCATTTCTGGTTGTACGCGGGTCAGTTGAGTATTGTTAGATGAGAAAAAAATGTGTCTGTAATTGCTTTCTATTCAGAGATTAAGTATGGTTTAAGTGATGTGTATAGCTGCCAAGTTGACAAGTTGACTTTACAACCAAAGCACACGCAACACAAGAAAAAATAGATAAGTGGGAACTCCTCAGAATCAAATGTTTCTGTTTCTGAAAGGACTTTCTCAAAAGGGTGAAGAGGCAGTCAACTCAATGGGAGAAAATATTTGGAAACCACATATTGGATAAGGGTTTTATATTCAAAGAAATCATACTACTCAACATACGTCTATATAAAGATATATATATCATACAACTGAACAACGAAACAAGCAAACCTATTATAAAATGGGCAAAAGATATGAATAGACATTTTTTTCTGAAGAGCAAATACGAATGGCTAAAATACACATGAAGAGATGTTCATCCTCATTAGCTATAAGGGAAATGCAAATCAAAACTACAATGAGACAGCATCTCACACCAATAAGAACGGCTGCTGTTAAACAAACAGGAAAGTACAAAAGTTGGAGAGGACGTGGAGAATTGGAACACTGATTCACTACTGGTAGGAATGTATAAAGGTACAGCCACTGTGGAGGGCAGTTTGGTAGTTCCTCAGAAAACTAATTATCAAATTGCCCTACTTCCTGGGAGTACCACTACTAAGTATTTACCCAGAAGAGTTGAAAGCTGGGACAGGAACAGACATTTGTGCACCAATGTTCATAGTGGCATTATTACCAAAAGATGGAAATAATCCATAATAAAACAAATGAGTGGACAAACAACATTTGTATATACATATGATGGAACGTCATGCAGCAGTAAGATGAAATGAGGTCCTGAAAGCATATGACAACATGGATAAACCTTGAGGACATATTTGTTGTGTGAAATAAGCCAGACACATATCACTTCACAGGTATGAATCTTGTAGAGTCAATAATAGAGGAGTATAGTGTGAAAACTTCTATTGCATGCTATGGCTTGTATTTAACAGGTAGACATCACCAGTACCTCAGCAATAGTAGTGATAAATAATTGGGGGGAGGGACAAGAGTTAAAGGGAGTGTTGGATTTTCTCTTTGGGGAGGATGTATTTATCTGTTATTTTTCTGTTTGGAACAATGGTAAGTGTATAAAATTGAGAGGGAAAATGATTGTACAACTATGTGACATTCCTGTGAGACATGGATTGTTTATTTTAGACATTATCTATGTTGCCCAATGGATGGAGGTGGCTGAAGGTTACAATTGCTGAGAAGCAGAAAAGTGAACTGTGGTGTATGCATATGATAAAATATGGTGTTGCTTCAGAAAGGAACAAAGTCATGAGGCATGCAATGAGGTGAATGAAACTTGAACGCATTATGTGGTACAAAATAAGCCAGAAACAAAGGACTCATACTGTATTGTCTCCTTTAGAGAATACTTTTAAGAAAATTGGGGCCTAGATTGTAAGCTCTTATAGCAGTCACATTTATTCCTGAGCTTTAAGTGTTATTTCTACATTCTGAGATCCTGTGCTATATGTGTGTAACCTTGTATTTCCCTGGAACTTTGGGTACCTTTGTAACACCCAAGACTCAGAGTTGAAGTTCTGTGGCTCTGAAATTCAGCATTGCTACATACAACAACCGTTAAAGAAAGAAAAAAAGAGATCAGGCTTCAATTAGAGAAGAATGAAGCCAATCTGATTGGGACTAAGGTAAATCAGAATACAGAGTAAAGGATGACAGTGTCTGTAGTTTAGAACTTCAGCTACTACATGAGACCAATGGAAGAGAGCTTTATTTTGTACAAAACCTAAATTTTATGTAGCACATACTCTAACCCAAGCAGTCTGGTTATTCATCCAAACAACACATAGCCCAGAATGGGAAAGAGGCCTTATAATTATGTATAGCTTAATTTGATACCTGGATGCATCACAGAGTTGATGGATAGATAATTAAAAAGTATAGGCAAAGTCTATTGAGGGACTTTAGAAAAAAAATATGCAACTATTAAACTTTCTTACTTGGGAAATCCCTGATACTCTCTCAAACACTAGAGACCCCCAAGTTAATAGGCCAAGTTCCTGATCTTGAGGCTTGCTCTTATGAAACTTGTTTCTGTAGCAGGGAAGCTAAGCCTACCTATAATTTGCCTAAGACTATTTCTAGGAAACCTCTTTTATTGCTTAGAGGTGGCCTCTTTCACTCTAAGCCCAAGTCTGTAAGTGAAATCATTACCCTTTCCCTTACATGGGACATGACATCCAGGGGTGTGAGTCTCTTTGGCAACATGAGACATGACTCCTAGGGATGAGCCTTGCTCTGGCATCGTGGGATCAACAATGGCTTCCTGACAAAGGGGGAAAAGAAATGTAACAAAATAAAATATCAGTGGCTAAGAGAGTTCAAATAGATTCAAGAGGCTATTCTGGAAGCTACTCTTGTGCAAGCTTCAGAGAGGTATCACTATTTACCTTCATTTGCTAACCCCAACCAAAACCATATCTGTTGACCCTAAAGAATAGCTAAGGCTCTATCTGAGATCCTGCAAAAGTTGAACACACTAAGTTCACTTTTCAGAAATCTGAAACCTTCCGAGGTTTCCTAGGCCAAATAAGTTTTGAAAACAAGAGGAGCCAGTATCTCCTAGAACATCAATCAGTTTCATTCCCCTGTCCTATATTGATGTCATCTGTTTTCAACATGAAAATGTTAGAATAGGCACAACCCAAATATTCCTAAAGATTGGGAGAAGGATCAAAAGAGAAGAAGAGTTATAACAGAGAAGATAGGATTGAACAAATGGCTATGACTACTGAATCATGCTTTTGCACGTCACCAAGAAGATGTGATTTGATTCCCTCATGAGGGATTGGTAGACAGTCTTTGAGACACCAGCCTAGGAAATATCTACATCCCATGGCATTCACTTCTGACCACTATGCCTGAGTGGCTTTGCCTGCAAATCTGTGAGCTCTAATTTGTCTCAAATTCTTGTCCAAGGTCACGGGAAGGAAGGTGAGCCCTGGGTAGATAACACAGAGACCACCACAGACAGCAAACAGAAAACTCCTAGGCATATTTCTACCATAAACAAAATGGAAGACTTCTGGTAATTGATCCAAAGGTGCTGTGCTCAACTTTCCCTGTAGTTGAAAGACATTTTCGACACATTCATCCTTTCCAATAAAGGTTTGGCCTGGAGAGCTTTGTACCACTTAGTCCCTGACTCAAGGTTAAGAATCAAAGTCTGGTGGCCTCATGTTAAAGGCATTGACCATTACTGGGATAGTTTTAGCATATTTGAAATTTAGTATCGTACACTTTCAAGATGAACTTGACTCTACTATTTTTTTTTTTTGAGGAAATGTCAGACTAATTTTAGGGCCAGTAAAATATATTTATGTGTGAACAATCATAGAAGAAAATGGGCACATGATCTTGAAACTATGTGTGAGCAATAAATAGCCTCTTCGAATGAATCATCCCAGGAAATAGAGGGTTATTTCTATTCTAGGCCTTTGCTGATCCACACTTACTTTAAGCTACATATTTCAACATTGCTGACATCTAGAAATGCAGTGCATAAGTCGTAGATATTACATCTGCCTCATCTCACTTTCCCTCTTTGCCTTAATTCTAAGTCATGCCATATACTTCATGCCAAATATTTCCTAGGCTCTTTTGATTCTCTTATGGTTAAATGATAGCCGTACTTGGTGTCTGAGAAGGCATTTCAGAAACTTCAATAAATAGGCTTTCCAAACAAATGCCAATGTTAGAAAACGATGAAGCGAAGATGTGACTTCCCGCCAAGCTCTTGAGAGTTGAAATCCTTTCTGAAAAGATGATGAAGAATAGGTCCTTCTGTCTCTCTCAGGGTTGTTCTTGTGCCAGCCAGAGGCTCAGCAGAGCCAGCCTGTTAGCACATGCCTTGCCAGGGAATTTTAGACAGACACATGAAAAATAGCATATCAAGACTTTATTCCGAAATGGCATTCTTTGGTGATTAGAAAAAAAATTAGCAAAATCCTCATGGTGTTCAAATAGTGTATATTTTATGCAGAACCTAAATTAATAAAATGATGGAGATTAAAGCATATTTTACTATTTATTTATTTATTTATACAGATTCTTTTTCAAAGCAGATATAGGATGCTAGGCTTCCACTTACTGGTGATATAAGGATAGAGATAGTGTAGATATTAAAATCCACCAATAGGATCAGTGCCACTGAAGGCTAAAAACACGTGATGTCTTTTCTCGACTATGTTTAGGTACCTGTGAAGAGTTCAGTTTTAGTCCCAGTTCTGCTGCTAATTCATCAGATGATACTGGTCAAGTTGTTCCACTTTATAAAGATTAGTTTATTAGATTTTTCTAATAATCTAATAAAGGATTAGCTTATTAGATTTTTTTCTTATACTTCTCTATATAAAATTTGATGATTTAATTCTTCTGCTTATCTCTTTCTTTCAATCCTTTCCTTCAGGTACAAACTTTCTATTAAGTGCATTCATGGCAGATCACTCACTCACCTCAGACTTTCCAATCTGTAGGCCAGTGGTCCTCAAAGTATAGTCCAGCAATATCAAACCTCACCTAGGAATTTGTAGAAACGCAGACTGTTTGACCCCCCCCCTCCCCCCGCTCCCTACACACATCAGATTTGCTGACTCAGACACTGGAGGTGACACAGAGAAACTGTTTTTATAAGCTCCCTATGTGGTCTGACAAACACTAATGTTGGGAACCACTGCTGTTAGCCACGCTCCTCCTTCTCCCTCAGGGCATTTATCTAGTAAAGTTCTGAGTTCAGTTGTAAATATCTGAAATTAACTTACTTATAAAGCAGGAGTGCGGCAAAAGTAGAATCTGGGGGCAGGAGGACCTGGAAGAGAGCGTTGGCTTTGCCACCGTGCTCGGCCAAAGATCATTGATCCTCTCTCTCATCTGTAAAATGATAACAATAATATAGCCTATATCATGGGGCTGCTGTACACATTATACGTGACACTATTTGTAGAGGATTTAACTCATTACCTGAAAAATAATACACAATAAATGGAGGCTGTTACCCTTGGATTAGTTAGGTATTTTGGTATCGAATGTTATTCATTGTTATACCTAGGAAATAAAAAGAATACCAGTGTGAAATTTGGGGATGGCAGGCAGCATAATGATTCTTCAGAAATGTCCATGCCCTAATCTGTGAATATTTAATCTTACACCACAAAACAAGGTGGGTAGGTGTCATTAAGGGTACAGACTATGAAATGAAGGATAATCCTGGGCTAATTTTAACATGAGTCCCTACAAGTGGAGAACAATTCCCAGTTGTGGTCAGAGAGGGTATGTTAATGGAAGAAGGGTCACAAAGATGCTGTATTGCTGGCTTTGAAAATGGAGAAAGACAACCGGGAACTAAGGAATGCAGGTGGCTTCTAGAAATTGAAAAAACAAGGAAATGGATTCTCCCCTGGAGGCTCCACAAAGGGACGCGGACTCACTGACACTTTGATTTTAGCCTGGTGAGACTCATGTCAGACTTCTGGCTTACAGAACTGTACGATAATAAATTAGACAAAATGTTTATGATAATCTGTCACAGAAGCAATAGAAAACTACTAAACGGGGTCACTAGAAGGATATCTGGATAGGTTTTGTATTAAATTCACCCCTTATAAAGAGCTGCCTAAAATGTCTCTGTGTATGATTGACCTTGTTTATAGTTTACAGATCATTTCAAATTTCCTCTTGAGTACAATTATACTCGCTAAAAACCTTGAGCTCTATCTCCTCATTCTTTCCTCAACTCAAGAAGGAAAGACTAATGAACCTTAAATTAATGAGAAGAGAAACGAAGGACTTGGGCAATCCATAAAATGGATAAGCAGTCATTGAGTAATTAATTGCAATTTAACTGTAGTTATAGCTTCTTATTTAAAACAAAGACATAGTATATTCCAGAACCCTTAAAGCTATATAGCAATCAGCTTTTCCAAGAAATTCTTCTTGGTAGACTTTATTAAAGACACCCATGATACATTATATTGTAACATCTAGGTAATTTGTAGAATATAAAGTACTACTAGCACTGATAATATTGATCACTTTTATAGTAAAATAGCTGTTTAATAGTTCTGATGAGTTGGGAGTTAAAGAGGAACATCAGTGGTAAATTTAGGTAGAGATCTAACTTTCTCAACTATTGTTTAAAAAGAGAAGAGAAATAACACACTTAGGTGAAATACATATGATTCTGGTGCTTAATAGTTTCCTATGATACTATTAGGTAAAAAAGAAAGAAAATTGTTTGGGAGCTATCTTTGGCTTATAGTTTTCTGAATGTAACTCTCTGTTTAAAAAACAAGTTAACATAGGCAAAAGTTTAAAAAAATGGTTGCTGTATATTCTAATATTAGGATTTTATGAGTCAAAGCTCTTGCTGTGAAATTTATGATGTGTGTTGATCTAATGACTTAATGACTAACGTAAACAAGGCAAATAAATTTTTTAAAGAAATAAAATGATAATATAGAGAAAAATAAAAAATACAAAAAATATATATAAAAACAAACAAACAAACAAACAAAAAACTATAGCTCAGATGTAGCTTCATTCAGTGTTTTAACATAACTACATTACAATTAGGTAGTATTGTGCTGTCCATTTTTGAGTTTTTGTATCTAGTCTTGTTGCACCATCTGTATCCCTTCAGCTCCAATTACCCATTATCTTACCCTGTTTCTAAATCCTGCTGGTCTCTGTTACCAATGACATATTCCAAGTTTATTCTCGAATGTCGGTTCACATCAGTGGGACCATACAGTATTTGTCCTTTAGTTTTTGGCTAGTCTCACTCAGCATAATGTTCTCTAGGTCCATCCATGTTATTACATGCTTCATAAGTTTATTCTGTCTTAAAGCTGCATAATATTCCATCGTATGTATATACCACAGTTTGTTTAGCCACTCATCTGTTGATGGACATTTTGACTGCTTCCATCTCTTTGCAATTGTAAATAATGCTGCTATAAACATTGGTGTGCAAATGTCCATTTCTGTCTTTGCCCTTAAGTCCTTTGAGTAGATACCTAGCAATGGTATTGCTGGGTCGTATGGCAATTCTATACCCAGCTTTTTGAGGAACCGCCAAACTGCCTTCCACAGTGGTTGCACCATTTGACATTCCCACCAACAGTGGATAAGTGTGCCTCTTTCTCCGCACCCTCTCCAGCACTTGTCATTTTCTGTTTTGTTGATAATGGCCATTCTGGTGGGTGTGAGATGATATCTCATTGTGGTTTTGATTTGCATTTCTCTAATGGCCAAGGACATTGAGCATCTCTTCATGTGCCTTTTGGCCATTTGTATTTCCTCTTCTGAGAGGTGTCTGTTCAAGTCTTTTTCCCATTTTGTAATTGGGTTGGCTGTCTTTTTGTTGTTGAGTTGAACAATCTCTTTATAAATTCTGGATACTAGACCTTTATCTGATATATCATTTCCAAATATTGTCTCCCATTGTGTAGGCTGTCTTTCTACTTTCTTGATGAAGTTCTTTGATGCACAAAAGTGTTTAATTTTGAGGAGCTCCCATTTATTTATTTCTTTCTTCAGTGCTCTTGCTTTAGGTTTGAGGTCCATAAAACTGCCTCCAATTGTAAGATTCATAAGATATCTCCCTACATTTTCCTCTAAATGTTTTATGGTCTTAGACTTAATGTTTAGATCTTTGATCCATTTTGAGTTAACTTTTGTATTGGGTGTGAGAGATGGGTCTTCTTTCATTCTTTTGCATATGGATATCCAGTTCTCTAGGCACCATTTATTGAAGAGACTGTTCTGTCCCAGGTGAGTTGGCTTGACTGCCTTATCAAAGATCAAATGTCCATAGATGAAAGGGTCTATATCTGAGCACTCTATTTGATTCCATTGGTCGATATATCTATCTTTATGCCAATACCATGCTGTTTTGACCACTGTGGCTTCATAATATGCCTTAAAGTCCGGCAGCGTGAGACCTTCAGCTTCGTGTTTTTTCCTCAAGATACTTTTATCAATTCAGGGCACCCTGCCCTTCCAGATAAATTTGCTTATTGGTTTTTCTATTTCCGAAAAATAAGTTGCTGGGATTTTGATTGGTATTGCATTGAATCTGTGAATCAATTTAGGTAGAATTGACATCTTAACTATATTTAGTCTTCTAATCCATGAACACGGTATGCCCTTCCATCTATTTAGGTCTTCTGTGATTTCTTTTAACAGTTTTTTGTAGTTTTCTTTGTATAGGTCTTTTGTCTCTTTAGTTAAATTTATTCCTAGGTATTTTATTCTTTTAGTTGCAATTGTAAATGGAATTCGTTTCTTGATTTCCCCCTCAGCTTGTTCATTGCTAGTGTATAGAAACACTACAGATTTTTGAATGTTGATCTTGTAACCTGCTACTTTGCTGTACTCATTTATTAGCTCTAGTAGTTTTGTTGTGGATTTTTCTGGGTTTTCGACGTATAGTATCATATCGTCTGCAAACAGTGATAGTTTTACTTCTTCCTTTCCAATTTTGATGCCTTGTATTTCTTTTTCTTGTCTGATTGCTCTGGCTAGAATCTCCAACATGATGTTGAATAATAGTGGTGATAATGGACATTCTTGTCTTGTTCCTGATCTTAGGGAGAAAGTTTTCAATTTTTCCCCATTGAGGATGATAGTAGCTGTGGGTTTTTCATATATTCCCTCTATCATTTTAAGGAAGTTCCCTTGAATTCCTATCCTTTGAAGTGTTTTCAACAGGAAAGGATGTTGAATCTTGTCAAATGCCTTCTCTGCATCAATTGAGATGATCATGTGATTTTTCTGCTTTGATTTGTTGATATGGTGTATTACATTATTTGATTTTCTTATGTTGAACCATCCTTGTATACCTGGGATGAATCCTACTTGGTCATGATGTATAATTCTTTTAATGTGTTGTTGGATATGATTTGCTAGAATTTTGTTGAGGATTTTTGCATCTATATTCATTAGAGAGATTGGTCTGTAGTTTTCTTTTTTTGTAATATCTTTGCCTGGTTTTGGTATGAGGGTGATGTTGGTGTCATAGAATGAATTAGGTAGTTTTCCCTGCACTTCGATTTTTTTGAAGAGTTTGAGCAGAGTTGGTACTAATTATTTCTGGAATGTTTGGTAGAATTCACATGTGGAGCCGTCTGGTCCTGGACTTTTCTATTTGGGAAGCTTTTGAATGACTGATTCAATTTCTCTACTTGTGATTGGTTTGTTGAGGTCATCTATTTCTTCTTGAGTCAAAGTAGGTTGTTCATGCCTTTCTAGGAACTTGTCCATTTCATCTACATTGTTGTATTTATTAGCGTAAAGTTTTTTATAGTATCCTGTTATTACCTCCTTTATTTCTGTGAGGTCAGTGGTTATATCTCCTCTTCCATTTTTGATCTTATTTATTTGCGTCCTCTCTCTTCTTCTTTTTGTCAATCTTGCTAAGGGCCCATCAATCTTATTGATTTTCTCATAGAACCAACTTCTGGTCTTATTGATTTTCTCTATTATTTTCATGCTCTCAATTTCACTTATTTCTGCTCTAATCTTTGTTATTTCTTTCCTTTTGCTTGCTTTGGGGTTAGTTTGCTGTTCTTTCTCCAGTTCTTTCAAGTGGACAGTTAATTCCTGAATTTTTGCCTTTTATTCTTTTCTGATATAGGCATTTAGGGCAATAAATTTCCCTCTTGGCACTACCTTTGCTGCATCCCATAGGTTTTCATATGTTGTGTTTTCATTTTCATTCGCCTCGAGATATTTACTAATTTCTCTTGTAATTTCTTCCTTGACCCACTCGTTGTTTAAGAGTGTGTTGTTGAGCCTCCACGTATTTGTGGATTTTCTGGCACTCTGCCTATTATTGATTTCCAACTTCATTCCTTTATGATCTGAGAAAGTGTTGTGTATGATTTCAATCTTTTTAAATTTGCTGAGACTTGCTTTGTGACCCAGCATATGGTCTATCTTTGAGAATGATCCATGAGCACTTGAGAAAAAGGTGTATCCTGCTGTTGTGGGGTGTAATGTCCTATAAATGTCTGTTAAGTCTAGCTCATTTATTGTAATATTCAAGTTCTCTGTTTCTTTATTGATCCTCTGTGTAGATGTTCTGTCCATTGATGAGAGTGGTGAATTGAAGTCTCCAACTGTTATGGTAGATATGTCTATTTCCCTTTTCAGTGATTGCAGTGTATTCCTCACGTATTTTGGGGCATTTTGATTCGGTGTGTAAATATTTATGATTGTTATGTCTTCTTGTTGAATTGTGTCTTTTATTAGTAGATAGTATCCTTCTTTGTCTCTTTTAACTGTTTTACATTTGAAGTCTAATTTGTTGGATATTAGTATAGCTACTCCTGCTCTTTTCTGGTTGCTATTTGCATGAAATATCTTTTCCCAACCTTTCACTTTCAACTTTCAATGTTTATCTTTGGGTCTAAGATGTGTTTCCTGTAGACAGCATATAGAAGGATCCTGTTTTTTAATCCATTCTGCCAGTCTATGTCTTTTGATTGGGGAATTCAGTCCATTAACATTTAGTGTTATTACTGTTTGGGTAATACTTTCCTCTACCATTTTGCCTTTTGTATTATATATATCATATCTGATTTTCCTTCTTTCTACACTCTTCTCCATACCTCTGTCTTCTGTCTTTTCGTATCTGACTCTAGTGCTCCCTTTAGTATTTCTTGCAGAGCTGGTCTCTTGGTCACAAATTCTCTCAGTGAATTTTTGTCTGAAAATGTTTTAATTTCTCCCTCATTTTTGAAGGACAATTTTGCTGGATCTAGAAGTCTTGGTTGGCAGTTTTTCTCTTTTAGTAATTTAAATATATCATCCCACTGTCTTCTAGCTTCCATGGTTTCTGCTGAGATATCTACACATAGTCTTATTGGGTTTCCCTTATATGTGATGAATTGTTTTTCTCTTGCAGCTTTCAAGATCCTCTCTTTCTCTTTGACCTCTGACATTCTAACTAGTAAGTGTCTTGGAGAATGCCTATTTGGGTCTCTTCTCTTTGGGGTGCCCTGCACTTCTTGCATCTGTAGCTTTAGGTCTTTCATAAGAGTTGGAAATTTTCAGTGATAATTTCTTCCATTAGTTTTTCTCCTCCTTTTCCCTTCTCTTCTCCTTCTGGGACACCCACAACACGTATATTTGTGCGCTTCACATTATCGTTCAATTCCCTGAGCCCCTGCTCAAATTTTTCCATTCTTTTCCCTATAGTTTCTGTTTCTTTTTGGATTTCAGATGTTCCATCCTCTAGATCATTAATTCTATCCTCTGTCTCTTTAAATCTACCATTGTAGGCTTCCATTGTTTTTTTCATCTCTTCTACTGTGTTTTTCAATCCCATAAGTTCTGTGATTTGTTTTTTCAGACTTTCCATTTCTTCTTTTTGTTGATCCCATGCCTTCTTCATGTCCTCCCTCAATTTATTGATTTGGTTTTTGAAGAGGTTTTCCATTTCTGTTCGTATATTCAGAATTAGTTGTCTCAGCTCCTGTATCTCATTTGAGCTGTTGGTTTGTTCCTTTGACTGGGTTATATCTTCAATTTTCCTGGTGTGATTTGTTATTTTTTGCTGGCGTCTGGGCATTTAATCAGATTTCCCTGAGTGTGGGACCCAGCAGGTTGAAAGACTTTCCTGAGAAGTCTCTGGGCTCTGTTTTTCTTATCCTGCCCAGTATGTGGTACTTGTCTGTCTGCAGATCCCACCAGCAAAAGATGTTGTGGCTCCTTTAACTTTGGAAGACTCTCGCTGCTGGGTGTGTGGTGGAGACAGAGGAAAGGTTGTAGGTTTGTTTTAATGGCTTTAAATTGTAAAGTCCTGGGATCTGAATTCCTTGAGAGATGGATTCCACCTGAGTTGTGTTTCACCCCTCCTGCGGGGAAGGTTCAGGTGGTAGAGAGCCCTAAAAGTAGCCTGTTTCTGCGTTTGGGGCAGTTGTAACCTATGTAATCCCAGCGCTGAGCCCAGAGGCAATGAAGCCTCCGTAGAAACAGCCGTAGAAGGCTCTGTTTTGCCCCCTTTCCTCTTTTTCAGTTAGCCCAATCGGCGACTTTTGCCTTGATCAGTTTCGCCTGAGCTGGGGGCCTATTTTTAGTAGTCAGAAGTTGTTCCTTAATGCCACTATTGGTGTTAGGTTGGGCTCAGTCTCTACTACTGTTGGAGACTCTTTCCTTTCCCTCCGGGAAGTCACCTGTTGGGGAGGGGTGCCGGCCACCGCGGCTTGGGGGACGGCTGTTCTGATGCTCCTAGCCTGCCCGGGAAGCCACGTGTGTGGAAGGGGCTGCGGTCGCCGGCCACCGCGGCTTGGGGGACCGCTGTTCTGAGGCTACCAGCCGGCCCGGGAGGCCGCGCGTGGGGGAGGGTCGCCGCCCGCCGCGGCTTGGGGAACTGCTGCTCCAAAGCTCCCAGCCGGCCCGGGAAGCCACGTGTGTGGAAAGGGCTCCGGTTGCTGCAGCTTCAAAAGCAAGTAAATTTTAAGAAATGCAAACAAAGTGGAGTCTATTAATTAATCTGTGTTATTAATTCATACGCTAATAATCATTTTCCTTCCTTATAGACAATAATTTTGTGTTTTGGGTTGTTTCACTGTTTATTTTATACTTTATAGATCCCTATTTTATAAGGTTCTAAATGTATGTCACATCTCTAAACCATCTGCAGTTACTTGGTTATGAATGAAAGGAAAGACCAGCTGATGGTGCATCTCATCTTGTATTCAAACTTACACACCACATTTAAAATGCACATATTTCAAACATGCAAGTGGATAATTTCATATGGAAAATATTGAATTTTTCATGATATTTTCATCTCCAGGAAGCCACTCTGGTCATTCTGATTCAATATGTTTAATTCCTGGAGCCATAAAACACTAAATTCCCTATCTATTACTCTGGCTTACTCTGTGTTTGTGTCCACACAGAATGTGAACTGAACAAAAAAAGTAATGATCCAAAAATTTGAGCCAAAATATCCATCATTTTTCAAACTCTTTTTTTAATTTTTGGAAGAAGATTTTGAAAACGTTTATTCACATTATTCAATCAATTTTACATTACTCTTAAATGTATGAATCTAGCATTTGCACAGGAGTCCATTGTGGAGGAAATGGAGACCTCTGGGTAGTTTAGAGTTGATTTAAGGATGTTTATTTTTGGAGAATGTTTTCAAAATAACATTTTGTAACAAATTAAAAGTTGTACATATTTAATTTTGAAAGAATCTTGAAGCCTTCAGCAAACCTACACTCTCTTAATCTTCTGGCTAATTATTCAACATATGGTGGGTGGTTGTTGTCATCTAAAATAAAGCAGTCAACTATATATGGTAATATGCTCCCAGTCAATTTTTGATGTATAGAAAGGAGCTTTCCAGCTTTAAATGAAAGCAGAGAAAGTAAAAAAAAAAAAAAAAGAAAAAAGAAAAAAAAGAAACTAGCTTGAATTAGAAGTACCAAAGGAGACTCCATACACTGCTTTCAAACTGACTTCAGATTCACTTGCATTTCTCTAAGATGACTTGAAGAGTTATAGAAATATAGAAAGAGTCCTCTAAGCATGTGTATGCTGGAAGAGACTTTTTCACTTCTCTAGGCAGACATGCTGAAACCTCACACCTTGCTAGAAAGCTTTGGTTTGAAATCTATATGAATTACTGCCAGTTAGCTTCCCAGCTAACTTAATAGTGCAGTTAGTGCTGATAAACCATAATCCAAGGAAGTTTTAAAAAGAACAGGATTCTTTCTTCATATCAATGATTACTTCCCCCTTGCTATTACTTATCTTACCCTGTTTTACTTCTACTCTGTAGAATATTAACAGATTAATGTAGTGACTCTGGTTCCATGTTGCCTTGTGAATTATGCCTGAAAGAAAATTGCACGAGCATCTTTAGTTAGGTCATTAATCAAGGCTGCCAAATTGGGTTATTTTTTCTTACTGTTTATTATCAAATTGGTATATGTGTGATCATATTGAGAGGTCAAATGGTCACTGGCAAGAATATAATGAATAAAATAGGATAGATCATGAAGAAGTGCAAATCTAGGTTTTGCCCAGAAATGAAGGTTCTCTTGCTATTAATTAATCAGCAGTTCAAATGCACCAGTTAGCTTACTGAAGTGTAAATTTGCTAGCCTCAAATTCATTCATGCATTCAATGAGGATTTATTGACTATCCACTATGGCCCCAGTGCACTGCATTTGGTATGGGATGCAGCAGCGAAGCAAACAAATTCCCTGCTCTCCCGGAACAGGAGGAGAAAACATTAAACAAAAATACCGAAAATATATAGCCTTTTATATGGTGATAAACAACACATAGAATATAAAGTAGGATAAAAGAAAAGGAAGTGTGAGGCACCATGTGGAAATATAACTATACAATTCATCCATTAACTCAGAGGAGACGCTAAGAGAAGACAAAGATCCCCGCCTTGTGGAGTTAACATTCTAATTTCAGGAAGTAGAAAATAAAAAGGACACTGAATATAAGTAAATTATATACTTTGTCAGAAGATGTCCAGTGCTTTAAAAAAAATGGGTGATAGAATGAGAAAACAGAAATCGGGGGTGCTAGAGATGGAGATAGATTTGGGTTCCAATATAAAATATGGTGGCCATCATAGAATTCAGTGAAAAAAAAAGAAAATAAGTAAAGAATTAACAAAGATAAGAAAATAGCCATATCAATATTTGTGAAAAGAGCATTCCAGGCAGAGGGAACAGCCAGTATAAAGAAGCCAAGGATGGACTTTGATACCTTGTTCAAAGAATATTATTATGGCCAGGGTATTGGGGAAGAACAAGAGATGGGAAGAATAGCAGGAACTGAAGCCAGGGAGGTAATGAGCAGCCAGGACTCATACAGATTTGTGGGACATTGTTGAAAAAAGAAAGACACTATGAGTTTTGACCAAAGGAATCATATAATCTGAATTATATTTTAAAGGTTTTCTCTGGTAGACAGTAGAAGGGCACAGGTATAGGGCACAGGTAAAGGAGGGAGAGTTCTCTGGAGACTATTACAATAACCCAGACAAGAAATGGTATTAGCTCAGACCGAGGCAGTAGTAGTAGAAGTAGGAGGGAGTGGCTGGATTCTGTGACTATCAAAGCAATGCGTTAAGACATGATTAAAATAAAGGTAAAGTTGGAAAAAAAAGAAAGAAAAGCAAGTTTAATATGATTCTTGGTCTTGCCATTTGTTTTATCTGCCATTATGGAGTCAAAATAAATGCATTTTCATTTGGGATTTCCAACACATGATTTCATTGCTCTGAAAATCCAACTGAAAAGCAGTTTTACAGTCTTTTTCTGAATTGAAGAATACTTCATGATTTATTTTTGGTTACAGAACTTGCCAATTTTCATATGTATCTTTTAGGAGCATGAAAAAAATCAAGAGCATATCTTTTTCTTTCTGATGAATGTGAGATATTAGTATGTCACTACTGCAAAATATTGCAGTATGTTCTTGATTTTTCACACAATTATGTCCATTTTTTTGTCCATAAGAAGAAATAGAGAACTGATGATGAAATAAACCAAGACTGAATATGCATTTTGCATATTATTTTTTAAAAGTTTATTCCACTCTGTAAAATTATTATAAGAACATACATTTGTGAAGATTGCAGACATACTGAGCAATATTGTAGCAGTAATCAGTACAATATTGAATAAGGACAATATTTGCTATTTATTCTCTAAGCCTGTGCTATCCAATAAAGGAGACACTAGTTCCACATGTTGGCTATTAAGCACTTGAAATATGGTGAGTCTGATTTGAGATGCCTTCCAAATGTAAAACACAAATCAGATTCCAGATGCCTAGTATAAGAAAATAATGCAAAATATATCATCAATATTTTTATGTTTATTACATATTGCAATCATAATATTTTTGATATATTAGGCTAAATAAAATGTATTATTTAAAATAATTTAGCCTATTTATTTATTTATTTATTTATTTATTTATTTTACATGGCAGGCACTGGGAATTGAACAGAGGTCTACAACGTGGCAGGTGAGAACTCTGCCTGCTGAGCCACCATGGCCCGCTCAAGCCTATTTACTTTTTACTTTCTAAATAAGGCTGCAGGAACATTTAAAATTACACTGTAACTCACATTTGTGGCTCACATCACATTTCTATTGGGCAGTTCCGATCGAAGATATAAAACAAGAAAGATAAGTTACAAATATTGTCTCTTCTGATTTATTCCCTCCTTTAAAAGTTTACATGACTTCAAAGTAAAGAATGTGCTCCTGGCATGGGAGAAGAAAGGAGACAGCGTGGAATGGGAAAATGCATAATGTATTTTTCCACTATTTTTATTTAAAATATATATATAATCCTTAATGAGAATTAAATATGGTCCAGAAGTCAAAGATAATACATTCAAATGAGTACTTATGTTCTAGCCAAGGCATCCTGCCTCAGGCTTAAAAAATATATATTCTGGCTTTATTTTTAATTTAATGCTAGCTGGCATTAAATACACACACACGTGTATCTATATATCTATATCTAGGAAAAGACAATCCCTCAATTAAACTATTGATAATTATAGAGACTCCAAAAGAGAATACTGAATTTTCCAAATCACTAATTTCCAAATTCTAAATAAACAAATCAATGTTACCTATGTGTAATCCAACTTATTGATCATGTTGTTAATTTTTTTACTTGTGTAATAGTAATTATAAAAATCAAGCATTCTTTAATAATTGCTACTTTTGGATAAGCACAGAAACGCTTATAATCCAAGAATAAAAGTTCAATTAAAATATTTATTATATCCTCCATTTTTTATAGGTGGAGTAGTAAAAACTCCAAAATAATGGAATATGACTAATAAAAAAAGCCAGGTGTCCAGGTATGCTGGATTGAAACTGTTTTGTACCCCAGAGAAGCCAAGTTCTTCTAATCCAATCTTTGGGAAAGGACCTATTGTTGGGCAGGACCTTTTGATTAGATTTTTTTTCCATGGAGATGGGGCCCTGCCCACTCAAGATGGGTCTTAATTAACTTACTGATGTCTTTTATGAAGAGAATGAAAGGCAAAAAACAGAGAGCACAGAGCTGGCACAGAGAGCAGGGAGATAAAACCAAGACACAGATGCTTAGAGATTCAAACAGAAAAAAGCCCCAGGAGAATTTAAGCTAAGAGATGAAATTCAGAGTTTGCACAAAAATGCTTAGAGAGAACAAGTCACTGGAATCAGAAACTGAAAGCAATGGAACCAGGAGCAAGGACCAATAGATGGCCTCATGTGCCTTCCAGCTCAGCTGTCAGAGGTGTTTTAAATGCCATTGGCCTTTCTTCAGAGTCTAGGCATCATCTTGTTAATGCTTTACTTAGGACATATTCACGGCCTTAGAACTGTAAATTTGCATCCTAATAAATCTTCCTTGCAAGAGCCAATCCATTTCTGATATATTGCATTCTGCCAACTTTAGCAAACTGAAATACAGGTATGGAAAAATACAAATCGGAATAAAAATCTCAAAACCAAGAAGAGAACATAAAAAGTACATATGCAGGTCTTAAAATATCCATAATAAGGAAAAGACAGACAATTCTAGATTTCTTTAATAATTTCAAAGTGTTTGGTATTCTTCAGATTTTTAATGAAAATTTTTATTTTTGTGTATTTCATGATTATCCCTCTGAGCTATCTGAGGGTCTCAGGAACTAAAGTACATCATAATAGTTTTATTCTCCCTTAAAAAATTAAGGAACAAATAATTTAAACATCTTTTGCAATTTATTGGAGATTGAAGGAAGAAATACAATCAACATTTTTTAAATATAAAAATACCAACTTTACTCAATGAGGAAACTGTGTGTGAAATGAATTCATTCAAAACTAATGCAGGTGAGAAATAGCCTGATTTCTTAGATTTCTGATTTAATCTTTCTTGTCTCATTTCTATTTTCGTGAAATATGGAAACGTGGGCGATTGAACTTGGTAATCTATAATGGTAGAACCATATCCTAGGTTGAACCTTTTAGTCTATATACTATCCTTTGGCAATATACTACCTTGGCCACTACTGTTAACCCCCATCTCAATATTTCCTGTGTAAATTGAAAACATGACTTGTAGCATAGTGCCCAACAATATGTTCATACACATTTGTTAAATTAATGAAATGAATCATTTAATAAACAAGTGTTCTGTCCAAGCCCTTAATACATTCTGCTATTTGAAAGCATTCAGGCTTTCAGTCATCAGAATGAACCTCTATTACACTAGAAAATTGTGTTAATGTATAAGGTAATAGAGAAGATTGTGAAGAATTGAAAGAATTTGATGTGTGACAGGGGAGATCTGGTTATTGTTATCAAAGGATACATCCTTGCCCTTGAAGTGTTTAAGACAGGTTTTTAAAAAGGCACTGGTCTTATTTTTTCATTGTTAGGGAAGTTGTGGGTTTACAGAACAATCATGCATACCATGCAGGATTCCCATATACTACTCTATTATTAGCACCTTGCATTGGTGTGGAACACTTGTTACAATTGATGATAGTACATGTTTATAACTGTACTAGTAACTGTAGTCCATGGTTCAACTTAGGGTTCACTGTGTAGTGTACTTCCATGGAGTTCAAAAATTATTGTCACAATTATACAATCTAACATTTCTCCTTCTAATCATATTCAGATATATATTTTGGTGCTATTAATTTTATTCACAACATTGTGCTGCCATCACCACTACCATTACCAAAACACTTTCATCATTCTGAATAGGAACCCCATACATTTTAACTTCCCATTCTCTAGCCCCATCCCATATCCTGGAAATGTTTATTCTAGATTCTGGTTCAATGAGTTTCCTTATTCTAATTGTTTCAAATCAGTGAGATTATACAATATTAGTGCTTTTGTGTCTGGCTTATTTCATTCAACATGAGGTTTTCTAGGTTCATCCATGTTGTTGCATTCATTCTTTTTTACAGCTGAAAAATATTCCTTTGAATGTATAGACCACATTTTATTTATCTGTTCATTGGTTTTTCGATCCTTGGGTTGCTTCTATCTTTTAGCAATTGTATAATGCCACTATGAATATTGGTGTGCAAATATCTGTTCAAGTCCCTCTTTCAATTCTTCTGAGTATATACCTTTATCAGTATCAAATGACCATATTTGTCCCTCATAGCTGTTTATTTTATCTTATATAAACGTAGCTATCAGCTTTCTTTTGAGTACTACTCGCATGGTATATTTTTCCTATATTTTCACTTTTAACCTACTTGTATCTTGGAATGTAGGGTGAGTTTCTTGCAGACAGCATTTGGTAGGGTCATGCTTTTTTATTCATTCTGCCAATCTCTGCCTTTTGACTGAAGAGTTTAATCCATTTACATTTAAAGTTACTACAGATAATGCAAGACTTTCTTTTGCCACTCTGTTGTTCACCCTTTGTGTGCCATATAGCTTTTTGTCCCTCAATTCTATGTTAATGCCTACTTTTATACTTATATGATTTTTTGCATTGTATAATATTGATTACTTCTCTTTTTTATCTGGAAATATTTTGCCTCTAATTCCTTGTGCTTATCATGGGGTTAATATTTAACATACCAAATATATAACAACATATTTGGATTAATTACAGCTTATCTTCAATAGAATACACTTATACTTTTCCCATACCCCTCTACCTCCACACCTTTTTTTGTACTTGTTACCACTTACATCTTTGTACATTGTATGTCCAAAACCATACATTTATCATTACTTTTTTATGCATTTCCATTTTAGCAACTATAGGAAGTGGAGTTATATACCAAACAATACACTACAATAATATGCATTTATAATTACCCAAAATGTGTCCTTTACCACAGGTCTTTATTTATTCATGCTTCTTTGAATCACTGTCTTGTATTTTTTCCTTCAGTCTGAAGAACTCCCTTTAACATTTCTTGTAGAGCAGATCTAATGGTAACGAAATGCCTCAGTTTTTGTTTATCTGGGAATGTCTTAAACTCTTCTTCATTTTTTAAAGAAGTCTCACCAGAAGTAAAATTCTTGGTTGGTGGTTTTTTCATTTCAGCACATTAAGTATTTCAACCCACTGCCTTCTTACCTCCATGGATTCCAATGAGCAATCTGAACTCAACCCAATTGGGCCTCTCTTGTATATAATAGGCTGCTTTTTTCTTGCAGCTTTCAGAACTCTCTTTTCCTTTGAATTTGATGTTGTGATTGATATATGATGGGGTGTATTTTTCTTCATGTTTATACTGTTTGGTGTTCTCTGGGCTTCTTGGATGTACGTATTCAAGTCTTTTGCTAAATATGGGAAATTCTGTGTCATTATTTCTTTGAATATTCTTTCTGTCCCTTTCTTTTTTATCCTTCTGTGATTTTTTACAAGATGAATAATATGATGGTGTCCCAGAGGTGGATGAGGCCCTTTTCCATTTTTAATATTTCTTATTTTCTTTCTGCTCCTCAGCCTAACTCATTTCAAGTGTCCTGTCTTCAGGTTCACTGATTCTCTCTTTTTCCAATTAGCTTTCCAAAAAGCTTCCTGGGGCATTTTTCATTTCAGTAATTTTGGTCTTCAACTCCAATAGTTCTTTTTGGTTCATTTTTAAAACTTCTATCTCTTTATTAAGATTCTTATATTAGTCATTCATTGTTTTCCTGATATCCTTTAGTTTTTTTCTGTGTATTTTCCTTCACCTCCTTGAGCATTTGTCATATATTTTTAAAGGCTGAGCTCAGTATATCCACATACTGGTTTCCTTTTGGTTTGTTTGTTTGTTTTCCAGGGTTTTTATCCTCTTCCTGTGGATAGACCGTCATTTTTTGTTTCTTTCTTCATCTTGTACTCTTGCTGCACACTGGGATTTACTCCCTGTTTCTTGATTTTGTAACCATCTGGAAATAAAACACAGATTTTCTTGAGCTTCAGCCCTCCTTACAGGAAGGTTTGCCCAAGATGAATGCAGTGTGCAGGGTTTTCCCTGTCTCTCCAGTGTCTGCCTTGTCCTGGGTTTTTGCTGGGTAGCTGTTTTGGAGTTTCCCTGTTTACATGATTTTGATTGTACCCTCTGTTTTTCAAGAGGTGTTTGAAGTCAGACAGTCCCCTTCTGTAGTTTCTTTCATTTCTTTTGCTGTTTCTTGTTGCTTTTGCCTGGAGAGTAAATTCTGTGGGGAGGGGCATGCCACAGAAAATTTTCTCAATTCAGTCTTTCCCAGCTGAAACAGAGTCAGGGACCCATAAGGGATTGCAGACCATCTCCATGGTGTCTTGAGGAAGGAATCAGGAAGAGTGCCAAGAGATTCTTCCTTGGCTCCCCAAAGTTGAGCTTTCTTGGTCTGTTCAGTAAATACAGCCCTTCAATTAACCATCCTCTGCAGTTCTGAGGAAACACAGCATCCTTAAATCTCCACAGCCACCATCCCTCTTTGGGTGGTTTGAAACAATGGCAGCCAATGCCTTTGTTTGGGCAGGTTGAAACAATGGCTGCCTTCAGAGATGGGTACCCAGTGATCCAAAGTTGCTAATCAAAAGTCATGATGAGGGCAGGCCACGGTGGCTCAGCAGGCAGAGTTCTCACCTGCCATGCCAGAGATCCAGGTTCAATTCCCAGTCCCTGCCCATGTTAAAAAAGAAAACAAAAAAAAGAAAAACCGTGATCAGTGATCAGCCATGCCCACCCCTGGTTTTGGGAAGAGGAGTTTTACATCTCTTTCTGTCAGGAGTGAGTTAGTCAGGGGCTGGACCCCACAGTGGTCTACATTGAGAGTGGGGTTTGGGTGCTAATTGCTGCCAAGTAGAGAGAGCAATTTTCTATTCTTTCCCATTATTTAGCAACCTCTTCCTCTTGCTTTTCCCTGGATGCTGTACAGTGTTCTTCTGGCCTCTGGAGTTTCAAAATAGTTGTTTCAGACAGTTCCTGCCTGGTCAGTATTTGTTCTGGTGAAAAGGCTGCATCCTGGAGCTCCATACTCTACCATCTTCCCACAGTCCATCAAGCCTTTGGTTGTAACAAAGGAGTTTAATGGTCAAGGGAATAGATTAATTTCTCTCATTGAACAATAACTTCTAATTGCTTCCCTAGTGTTTTATAACAGTAAACTTTTTACTTTGAGATAATTGTAGATTCACATTCAGTTACAAGGCGTAATACAGAAAGAACACTTAAAACCTCTACCTGGTTTTCCTCAACGGAACATCTTGCGAAACTACAGTCCAATATCACAATGAAGATACTGACATTGATACAGTTAAGATGCAGAGCAGAACATTTCCATCACTGCCAAGAGCTCCTATGTTGCCTTTTAGAGTCATACTCACTTCTCTTCAACCCCAACTCCTCTTTAAATCCTGGCAACTATTAATCTGTTCTTCATTTCCATACTTTTTCAATTTAAGAATGGAATCATACAAACGGAATCATGCATTTATGCAACCTTTTGTAATTGGACTTTTCACCCAGAGCGATTATCTGGATATTTATCAGGGTTGTTACATGTATCAATAGTTCTTTTCTTTCTACTGCTGAATAGTTTTTCATAGTATTAATGTTTCCATTTGTTTGGCCATTCACATGTTGGTGGACACCTGGGTGATTTTCAGCATTTAACAATAACAAATATAGCTTCGATGCATATCCACGTACAGAGTTTGGATGAATATATTTTCACGTGAAAGCTGCATGTTTAGTGTTTTTTTAAAGAAACCACCAGACTGTTTTCCAGCGGCTGTTTATATTCCCAGTAACGATGTATGATTGATCCAAATTCTCTGCCTCCTTGCCAGCATTTGGTGCTGTCACTATTTTTTCTTCTGCCATTCTGATAGGTGTGGAGAGATAGTGCTTTACCTCTTAAATTTTCATTTCCTTAATGATTAATGATGAACATCTTTTTGTGGGCTTATTTGTCATCTGTTTAACCTCTTTGAAAAATAAATGTCCCCTTTGCCCTTTTTGTTTATTTTTGTATACTGTATGGCAGGGGTCACATTTCATTCTTTTTCCATGTGAGTATCCTGTTACTGCAGCATTTGCTGACATTTTGTAGTTTTTTTTGTTTGCTTTTGGGAAGTGCATGGGCCAGGAACCTTTACCCATTTGCTAATTAAATTATTTGCTTTTTAATATTGAATTTTTGAGAGTTCTTTTTATATTTTAGATGCTAATCCTTTGTTATATCTGTGGTTTGCAATTTTTTTCTCCCAGTCTGTAGCTTGTCTTTTCCTCCTCTTAATGGAATCTTTCATAGATCAATATATTTTTATTTTGATGAGATCAAATTTGTCAATTTTGCTTTTATGGATCACACTTTTGGTATCAAGCCCCTCTTTGTCTAGCTCCAGATAAAGATTTTCTCTTATATTTTTCTAAATGTTTTATAGTGCTACATTTTACATTTAAGCTCATAATTCATTTTGAATTAAATTTTTGTATGAAGTATGAGACTTAAGTCGAGTTTCATATGCTTCCCTTTAGAGGTCCAGTTGCTCCAGCACCAATTTTTAAAAGGGATATCTTTCCATTGTTGAATTGTTCTCGCAACTGTGAACAAAATTAGTTCTGTATTATCTGTGGAGGTTTATTTCTGGGCTCTCTATTCTGTTCTGTCCCTCTGCCAACAGCACACAGTTTTGATTACTGTAGTTTTAAAATAAATTGTGAATTGAGTAAACTGATAAACTGATATCCCTTACTATATTCTTCTTTTTTAAAATTGTTTTAGTCATTTTATTTCCTATGCTTGTCCATATAAATTTTAGAATAAACCTACCTTCCTTCCTGCCTTCCTTCTTTCCTCCATCCATTAATTTATCCATCCACCCACCCACCTATCCATCTCTCTCTCTCTCTCTCTCTGTCTCTCTATCTATCATCTATTCCTTCCTGGGATTTTGATAGGCATTGAAGTAAACCTGGATATCAATCTGAGATAATTCATACCTTTACTGTCTGGACACTTCCAATCCATGAGTACACTTTATCTCTCTATTTAACTAGTTCTTCTTTAATTTCTTCCATCAGCAATGTATTGTTTCAGTATATAAGTCCTGTATTTGCTTGGTTAGATTTATAACTATATTTAATTTTGAACAATTACAAATGGTTCTTTTTTTAAAAGTTAGTGTCCATGTGTTCATGGTTCGTATATGAAAGAAATTGATTGTTGCATGTCTGTCTTGTATTCTGCAACACTGTTGAATTTAATTACAGCTGTAGGTGTTTGTTTTTGCAGATCCCTTGGGATATCCTATGTAGACAATCACATCAGTAGTAACTAGGGACAGTTTCACCATGTTGGAGAGGCATAGTGAGATTTATATCTTTGCCTTATTCCCAATATTAGGATGAAATCATTCAGTTTCTCATCATTAAGAATAATGTTCAATGCAGGATTGTTTCTAGATGCTCTTTATCAGGATGGAGATGCTCCGCTTTATTTCTATGCCTCTGAAAGTATTTAATTATGAATAGCTGTTGAATTTTTTTAAAATTCTTTCTCTATATTGATTAATATGATAATATGATTTTCTCTTTGGCCTGTTAATATGTAGAAGATTAGATTGTTTTATTTTCAAATATGGAACAACTCTTGTATCTCTGGAATAAATTTCACTTGGTCATGGTGTATAATTTTTTTAATATATTGCTGAATTCTATTTGCTAATTTAAAGGATTTTGCATATATACATTCATGAGAGATAGTGATCTTTATTTTTTTCTTTCTATAATACTTTTGCCTGGTTTTAGTATAAGGGTAAAACTGACTTCATAAAATGAGTAAGGGCATGTTTCCTTCTCTTTTATTTTCTGGATGAGATTGTAGAATTTGAATTGATTCTTCTTTAAATGTTTGGTAGAATTTTCCAATGAAATCATCTGGGCCTGGATATTTCTCTTTTGAACTTTCAAGATTATAAATTGAATTTCCTTGAAACTTATAGTGCTATTCAAATGACCTTTTCCATTTAAGATGAGTTTGCCAGTTGTTTTTGAAGGAATTGGTCCCCATTTCATCTCAGTTACCAAATTTATGTGTGTAGAGTTCTATTCCTTCATTTTTCTTTTGATGTTCACAAGATTTGTAGTGCCATCCCACTTCAGCTTGTTACTGGTAACTGGTGTCTTTATTTTTTTCTTTTTAAGTCTTGCTGGAGGTTTATTCAATTAAATAAACTAGTTCTTTGTTTCATTGATTTTCTCTATTGTTTTGCTATTTCAATTCCATTTTTTTTATATTTTTATTTTTTCAAAGTTTATTTTTTTTAAATATAAAGGTAGCAATATATTTGCTTTAACTTAACTGTTTTCATCAATCTTGCATTCTCAGGCAACTTCCTAACACCATTTGAAGCAATGAACCTTGCTTATGGTTGTAATAATTCCACTTAAGCATAGTTTAAAGTGATATTTTGCATTTCTCATTTTTTCCAGCACATAATTTTTATGTTTATGTATAATTTTTCTTTTTTATGAAAAATAACACATATTCAAAAAAGCAAACCTCAAAGCACAGCACAACAACTAGTTGTGCAACAGATTCCAGAGCCTGGCATGGGTCACAATTCCACAGTTCCAGGTCCCCACTTCTAGCTGCTTTAAGATACTGGAGACCAAAAGAAATATCAATCCAATGATTCAGAAATCATATTCATTTCTTAAAACCTACCTTCTCTGTATAACTCCACCATCACTTTTGATCTTTCTATCCCTCTCTTTATGTCAATAATACATCAATCATATGGGGCAGGGAGATGAAACTAGCTGCCATTCTGGAGAGGATGGGCCCTCTAGGTTTCAGGACCTATCTGGTCCAAAGACCCACCCGGAGGCCTTCAGGTTTCTGAAAAGTTAGCCTAGTGCATGAAACCCCCATAGAATCTTATATATTGCCCCAGATGTTCTTTATGATTGGCTGGAATGGTTTTGGTTGGGTTTGGCAAGTTATGATAGGCAGCAATGTCAGACTGAAACCTGCGTAAGAATGACCCCTACAGCAGCTTCCCGCTCTACCCGAACTCTCCCAGCCACCGACACCTTATAAGTTACACCTCTTTCCCCCCTTTTGTTCAGGATGGAATTGTTGATCCCACGATGCCAGGGCTGGACTTATCCCTGGGGTTCACCTCCCATGCCGCCAGGGAGATCCTCACCCCTGGTTGTCATGTCCCATGTAGGAGGGAGCAAAGATTTTATTTATTTTATTAATGAGTTTGGCTTAGAGAGAGTGAAGTCACATCTGAGTAAACTTCTTAGCCATACTTATAAGTAGGCTAAGCTTCTCCACTTCTACATAAGCTTCACAAGTGTAAACCTCAAGATCAAGGGCTTGGCCTCTTGATTTGAGTGTCCTTAATGTTTGACACAATATCAGGGGATTCCCTGATGGTAAAATTTAATAGTTCCATATTTTTTCTCCCATCCCCCAAGGGACTATGCTAATACTTTTTGATTATATGCTTAATATATTCTAGGATGTATCCAGGCATTGCATTAAGCTATACAGGATTAAATAAGTAATTCTTATTCTGGGTTCCCTGTGTTTCAACTGTTCCAATGAGCTATCCATACAGGTTCAGGTAGATTGTGCTATAGAAAATTTAGGTTTCAGACAAAATAAACCTTTATTTCTTTGGTCTCAAAGAATAGGTGTGGTTCTAAAATATAGACAATGTCTTCCTTACCCCTGTGTTCTGAATTACTTTAATCCTGACCCGATTGGCTGCATTATTATCTCTAAATACCAGGTTATAGATATATAAAGCACCCACTTGAAATCCAGAAATAATAATTACGACACTGGACTAAATATATCTGATATAAAGGCTTACAATCTAAGCCCCATTTTTCTTATAAGCATTTTCTAAAGGAGACCATATGATAATAATACTTTCATTTCTGGCTCATTTTGCCTTACCAAATGTCCCACAGGTCCATTCACTTCATTTTATGCCTTATGACTTTGTTTATTTTAGTAGCAGCACAGTATTCAATCATATGTATTCACCATCATTCACCAATTTACTTCTCAGGTTTGATATCCTATATACATAAAGAAATCATATAACTCAACAAAAGAACAAATAACTCAATTATAAAATGGGCTAAAAATATGAATAGGCATTTTTCTGAAGAGCAAATAAAGATGGCTAAAAAGCACATGAAGAGATGCTCATTTTCACTGGATATAAGGGAAATGCAGATTAAGACTACAATGAGATACCACCTCACACCTGTAAGAGTGGCTGCTGTTAAGCAACAGGAAACTATAAATGTTGGAGAGGGTGTGGAGAAATTGGGACGCTTATGCACTGCTAGTGGAAATGTGCAGCCGCTATGGAAGACAGTCTGGCAGTTCCTTAGGAAACTAAATACCAAGTTGCCTTATGATTCACCAATAGCACTACTTGGTATATACTCAGAAGACCTGAAAGCGGTGATAGAAACAGACATTAAACACCAATGTTCATAGCAGCATTATTCACAATCCTCAAAAGATAGAAACAATCCAAATGCCCATCAACAGAAGAGTGGATTAACAAAATGTGGTATATACATAAAATGGAATATTATGAAGCAGTAGCACAAAATGATGTCCTGAAGCACATGACAAGATGATGAGCCTTGAGGACATAATGCCGAGTGAAATAAGCCAGACCCAAAAGGATAGATAGTGTATGACTCCACTTTTACTACCATGGTAAACGTAAAATTGGAGGCTTATAATAAAGGAGATTTAGAGATACATCTAAGATGGGTGAACTGTTAGCTAATGAGGTTGAATTCAAATGTAAGGAGATAGATAGAAGCTCTCTAGTGAATCTATAAGTAATATTACCATACTGAAGATTGAAAGGGATGCTATAGACCTATGTGTTCCAATGAGTAAAACTAGAAATGTAAATTAGTTCTTGCAAGAACTGCTTCAAAAGTATGATTCATATACAAAGAATGTTTAAGTCTAGGGTACAGAAGGAAAACTGCTATTGCATGCTATGGACTATGTTTAACAGGAAAACATCAGCAGTACCACCGCAATAGCACAGGTAAATAGTGGGGGGAGGGACAAGAGTTAAGGCAATGCATAGATTTCCTATTTAGTGAGGGTGTGTTTATTGGTTATCTATCTCTTCGGAACAATGAAATTATCTAGAATTGAGAGTGTTGATGGACTGTGGACTTTGGGCATTATACTTGACGCTTAATGAATGCAGGTGGCTCAATTTCACTTATTTGTACATATATCTTTATTATTTCCTTCTTTCTGCTTACTTTGGGTTTATTTTGCTCTCTTTTTTTTCTAGGTTTTTTTAGGTGGAAACTTTTCGAGACTTTTCACCTTTTAAAATGTATTTGCTTTGTTCTATAATTTTCCTTCTTAATATTGCCAGAGCTGTGTCCCAGAAAATTTGATACAGCAATTTTCATGTAGTTCAATGCATATTTTAAAAATTTCTTTTGAAACCTCATCTTTGTGTATTTGGTTTTCAAGTGTTTTGAGTTTTTCCTGTCATATTTCTCCTATTGACTTCTAGTTCAATTCCATTGTACTCAAACGACATTCTCTGAATAATTTCATTTTTTAACATCTTCTGCAATGGTCGTTTTATGGCCAAGGATATGATCTATCTTTGTCTGTGTTCTGTGTGTACTTGAAAAGAACATGTATCCTGCTGTTGTAGGTGAAGTTTTCTATCAATGTCTATGAGAATCTTTTGGTTGAATATGTTGTTGAATTTTTCTGTATATTTGTCGATTTTCTCTAATCAGCTGATTGTTGTTCTATCAAATATTTAGAGAAGGTGTTGATATCTCTAATTTTGGATTTGTTTAATTCTCTTTTTATTTCTATCAGTTTTTGTTTCACATATTTTGCATTTCTGTTGCCCAGTGCATAAAACATAACTTTTTGATCAATTCATCATTTTTTCTTTATATAAAGTCACTCTGTCTTTTGTAATTTTCTTTCCTCTGAAGCCTACATGATCTGGTATTAATATAGGCACTCTTTATTTTTTACTTAATGTTTTCATGCTGTTATCTTTTTTCATTCTTTTACTTTCAACCTTCCTATATAATTATATGTAAAGTGAGTTTCTCATAGTCTTTATGTAGTTGGATCATATATTCTATTCCACTTTGTCACTTTCTACCCTTTAATTTGTTTTTTAGAACTTACAAATCAATTACATTTTTGATATGTTAGGGTTTTATTCTGCCATTTTATTTTTTGCTTTCTGTTCTTTCAATTTTTTTTGTTTTGTTTTGTTTTTCTATTTTCTTTTTCATGCTTTCTTGTGGGCTATTTGGACACTTCTTAGAATTCCATTTTGATTTATCTATAGTGTTTTTGAGGGTATCTCTTTGTATTTTTTTTTTTAATGTTTTCCCTGGCATTATACCATATGTACATTACTCATCACCATCTATGGGTGTGTCATTTTATAAGTTCAAGGGATGTTTGGAACCCTTTATCCTCCCCAATTTATAATTTAATTTGAAACTATTTCTCCTATATACATTTAGAACCATATGGATAGCATAATCATTTTTACTTCAAGAAACAAACATAATTAGAAAACTTGAGAGAAGAAGGAAAACCTATTTATTGTATTTATCAATATTTGTGCATTCTGTGTTCTTTTTTCCTTCCAGATACTCCGTTAGCTTCTTTATCATTTCTCTTTTCTTTAGAGAACTTCCCTTAAGCATTCCTTTAGGGTAGGCCTGCTGATGACAAATTCTCTTAGTTTTCCTTCATCTCAAGCATCCTGATTTTTCCATCATTCTTTGAGGACAGTTTCTTTGGATATAAGATTCTTGGTTGAGAGTTTGCTTCTTTTAGCATGTAAAAAATGTGCCACTTCCTTCTGGTTTGCATGTTTATTGATGAAAAATCTATTTTCGTTCACATTGCTTTTCCCTTCTGGGAAAGGTGTTTTTTCATGATGCTTTTAGGTTTTTGGCTTTTTGCTTGTTTGTTTTTTTAGCTTGCAGAAGTTTGATTATGATGTATACTAGTATAGATTTATTTGAGTTTTTACTCTTTGTGTTAAAGAGTACTCAACTTTTGAAACTCTAGGTTCATGTCTTTTTTCCAAGCTGAAGTATTCAGCCAAAGAGAGTACATTTTTTTCAAGTAACTTTTCAGCTTTGCCCTCTTTCTCTTCTTCTTGTGGGACTCAGATAACAAGAATAATAGATTTTTGTTAGCTATCCATAGGATCTTTTCACTTTTTTATTTTTTTGTCTATTTGCTCTCTGTTGCCCAGATTGAATAACTTCTATTGTTATGTCTTCCAGTTCATTGATTCTTTCCTCTGTCTCCTCCCTTCTGCTGTTAAGACAAACTTTTTATTTTGATTATTGTATTTTTCAGTTGTAAAATTTCCATTTGGTTCTTTTTTATCTTTTCCTGTTTCCTTGCTGAGACTTTCTAATTTTTTATGCATTCATTTCTCTATTGTTTGTTGAGTCATTCTCATGATGCCTGCTTTAAAATCATTGTTATTCAATTCTAACATTTCTGTTGCCTTGGTGTCAGCATAATCATTGTCTTTTTTTTTTTCATTTGTTTTGAGATTTACCTGGTTCTGAGTATAATGAATAATTTTTATTTTATTAAAAAACTATTATGAGTTTTGCTATGGGTGTTAAGCCTCTATTTTAGCCAGCTTACTCTGACACTGATCTGACTAAAGAAGAGAGCATGTTCTTATTATTGCTAGATAGAAGCAAAGGCTGAGGTTCCCTATCTGGCTTCCATTGACTGTCAAATGGAAGGGTCCTTACTACAGAAGGGTGGGAGTGGATGTTTTCATTCCTCACTAGGTCTCTACTATTATTTTTCTGATCAGGAGGGGTAATAGTGCTGTGTTACTGATTTTCATGTGGTTTCCAATGACATGATGAGAGGGAACTTTATTACCACTGAGTGGCAGTGAATGTCTTGACTCTCCACTGCAGCCTCATTACCGTTGGGTATAGGTAGACATCAAGTTTCCCCACATAGTCTCCCTTGAACCTGCAAGGGAGAGGACCTTGCTATTGATGGGTGGGGATAAAAGACCCAGCTTCCCATTTGACTTCTCTGATACAACTATGGTGGGGGATTGATATACCTCATTGCAACCTGTTGAAGTGGAAGTCTTGGTTCCCACATGGACTTTTCTTGAAGTGGGGTAAGACCACAGTTGTTTCTATATTTTTTGACTAGAGTATAGCAGTTACTATCTAATCGTTTTCTGCCATGGTAGGCTGCCCCTTTTCTGATCTTTTAGATAGAAAGAGTAGACTTTTTTTTAAATCTGTGCCCACTGGCATTTCTGGGTCATCAACTTCTTCAGCTCTCCAAGCTAGGGATATGTGGAGCAGAAAGAAATTCGGAAAACATACCATCACATCATTCCTTGGATCCTGGGATTCTGGCTCCTTTCCACTTTTCAGAAATTTCTCATGTTTCCTTTATATAATGTCCACAATTTTAAGTTGTACTTAGTAGAAGGAATAAGAAAAAGTACATGTTCATCTTTTTCCTGTAAGTGGTAGTTTTTCTGTACTAATTTTGTTATTCTTTGCCATCCAACCCAGCAAGAGATCAGAGGTACCTTAAAATTTATGGTTTTCTCTAAGATTTGCTTACAGACAAATGTGGATGCTGACATATGCAGAGCCAAGAGCAGATATGGGGCTCAAGGCATTCTTAGTTTCTTGCTGACTTTGCTCTGTGTGATTCACTTTGCCATTTTGAAACCACACATTGTCTTACAAAACAATCTTTTCCAGATATTTAATTCAAGAGGCACAGAGAGAAATAGAGGTACACATGACCTGTTTTCTGATGATCCTGACAGGAACATCACCTGGAGGAAGTTATTTAGCTTGTTCTTCCTGAGGGACTTTTAATTATCACAAGGAGCCACAACTACAGTCAATTATTTGAGAAGCAAGGTCAGTCAGCCCATCCACCTGTACTGTGGGAGGCCTAGTTTTGTTGTTTTTAACCAGTATTGATAGATGGATGTCAAGTCAGACTCAAATTCCTTTTACCAAAAAAAAAAAAAAAAAAAAGCTGTGTAACATTATTTAGCAAGTTACTCATTTATTCTGGCCAAATTGTCACTGGACTTGATTTTTAGTGAAGTTGGTTAATAGGGCCAATGAAAAAGGAAATAAGGTAAACAAGTAAGGAGCTGATGCTGCCCTGTCAGTTAAAGAGGGGTCTTTAAAAAATAAAATAATCCCCAGATCTTTAAATTGGAAGAAATCGACACTAGGAATATGTAAGGTTAGGTGTTTTAGTCTGCCAGCCTGCTATGGCAAATGCCACATGATAGGTTGACTTAAATAACCATTTATTAGCTCACAGATTCAGAGGCTAGAAGTCAACATCAAGACTATAGCATTTTCTATGGACATTTGATCTTTGATAAGGCAGTCAAGCCAACTCACCTGGGACAGAGCAGTCTCTTCAATAAATGGTGCCTAGAGAACTGGATATCCATATGCAAAAGAATGAAAAAAGACCCATCTCTCACACCCTATACAAAAGTTAACTCAAAATGGATCAAAGATCTAAACATTAGGTCTAAGACCATAAAACAGATAGAGGAAAATGTTGGGAGATATCTTATGGATCTTACAACTGGAGGTGGTTTTATGGACCTTAAACCTAAAGCAAGAACACTGAAGAAGGAAATAAATAAATGGGAGCTCCTCAAAATTAAACACTTTTGTGCATCAGAGAACTTCATCAAGAAAGTAGAAAGACAGCCTACACAATGGGAGACAATATTTGGAAACGACATATCAGATAAAGGTCTAGTATCCAGAATTTATAAAGAGATTGTTCAACTCAACAACAAAAAGACAGCCAACCCAATTACAAAATGGGAAAAAGACTTAAACAGACACCTACCAGAAGAAGAAATACGGATGGCCAAGAGGCACATGAAGAGATGCTCAATGTCCCTGGCCATTAGAGAAATGCAAATCAAAACCACAATGAGATATCATCTCACACCCACCAGAATGGCCATTATCAACAAAACAGAAAATGACAAGTGCTGGAGAGGATGCGGAGAAAGAGGCACACTTATCCACTGTTGGTGGGAATGTCAAAGGGTGCAACCACTGTGGAAGGCAGTTTGGCGGTTCCTCAAAAAGCTGAATATAGAATTGCCATACGACCCAGCAATACCATTGCTAGGTATCTACTCAAAGGACTTAAGGGCAAAGACACAAACGGACATTTGCACACCAATGTTTATAGCAGCGTTATTTACAATTGCAAAGAGATGGAAACAGCCAAAATCTCCATCAACAGAAGAGTGGCTAAACAAACTGTGGTATATACATACGATGGAATATTATGCAGCCTTAAGACAAGATAAACTTATGAACCATGTAATAACATGGATGGACCTAGAGAACATTATGCTGAGTGAATCCAGCCAAAAACTAAAGGACAAATACTGTATGGTCCCACTGATGTGAACGGACATTCGAGAATAAACTTGAAATATGTCATTGGTAATAGAGTTCAGCAGGAGTTAGAAACAGGGTAAGACAATGGGTAATTGAAGGTGAAGGGATACAGACTGTGCAACAGGACTAGATACAAAAACTCAAAAATGGACAGCACAATAATACCTAATTGTAAAGTAATCATGTTAAAATACTGAATGAAGCTGCATCTGAGCTATAGGGTTTTTTTTGTTTTTGTTTGCTTGTTGGTTTTTTTGTTGTTGTTGTTTTTTACTATTACTACTACTTTTATTTCTTTTCTTTATATTAACATTTTATATCTTTTTCTGTTGTGTTGCTAGTTCCTCTAAACTGATACAAATGTACTAAGAAACAATGATCATGCATCTATGTGATGATGTTAAGAATTACTGAGTGCATATGTAGAATGGTATGATTTCTAAATGTTGTGTTAATTTCTTTTTTTTTTTTTCTTTCCGTTAATAAAAAAATAAAAATAAAAAAAAAAAGACTATAGCATTTGGTGCTGGTTTGCGGCAATGTTTGCTGTTCCTTGCTTTGCATCTCTGCTTACGCAGCAATATAGCAATGTCTCGTACCTTGTGTCTGCTCTGCTGGTTTCTTCCGTTTTCTGGCTCCTTCTGTGAGGTTTCCTGTCTGTAAGGCCTGCAGTAACACGAATTTAGGCCCACCCTGATTCAGCTGGGCCATAAGTAGGTAGGATCTTACAGGGTCCTATTCACAGATCAGTCAATAACTTGACTCATCTTAACATAGTTTAAAGTACTGTTTACAAATGGTTTCACACCCATTAGAACGTGGTTTAAAATGAGACATGCCCTTTCTTGGGGTACATGATTCAATCTACCACAGTGGGAAAAGGATGAACAGAAAATATTAGGTCATAATCCCACCACATACCTCAGTATCTTCATATCTAAACCGAGAACATAATGTAAACCCCCCTACTCACCTCTCCATGCTTTCTGAGGTTAAAATGAGGCATAGTGTCAGAAATGCACTCCTTCAATAATAAGTGGGTCCAAATTCTTTAGATGTTTCTCACCATTACACTTCTGTTTAGAATATGAGGAAGAATGTAGAGAGAAACTACAGGATTCATGGGCTGTAGTAGAATGTGCATTGTGATGCCAGTTTTATGTCTGCTGTTGGCCTGAGAGAAGAGGATGGGGAAGATGGAAACAGGAAGAAGGAGTTAAGGCTAAGACAGGAATTTCATCCATTAATAAAGTATGTGTTGGTCACTTACTGGGTGTCAGGGTCTATGCTTGCATTAGAACAAGAAATTAAATGTGACTCAGTCTCAATAGGATTCCTGTGTAGAGAGATAAGACAATTTAGCAAAAAATAATGATGTACGTATCATTGAACAGATTTATGCAAGTAATTTTGGAAACCAAGTATTCCTAACTGTCTCAATGTTCAGAAGGTTTTATTGAGGGTCATAATATTCAGGCTATTTTTATAAAAGATGAGCAGGATTTAAGAAATATAAGAGAATATTGAATAGGGGAAACTTTGTAGCTTCAAAGATTTGATGAGACAACAGAGGGATTACAACTTACCAAGAGCCAGGACACCATTTTAAAAGGATAGAGTGACAAAACAGATAAAGCAAATCCATTCTGAATGCAAGCTAAGTTTTGATGTATTTCAAGTTATCATAAGGAATTTTGGTCTTCACGTGTTCTTTTTAAATTTATTTGCATTTTATTTAAAACAGTAATTCTTTTCACTTGTCTTTCTTCCTTGAAGCATAAGGGTCATCATTCCTGAAAGAGGAGAATGAAATTTTCTTTGTCTTTGAGTTCCTTCACATCATTAGACCTTTCAAGGCACTTGATACCATGTTGACTCACCTATGTATTTACAAGATTTGATAGGTCACAAGTCCTGGAACTCTCTCAAGAGTATAACAAAGCAAGACAGGGGAAGATCAAGAAGTTATTGATGAAAGTGGATGATATCAAAGGAGATACATTTATTCTTGCATTTGTACATGATTAAATACACTAGGAGACTTGTCCAGAATCTTTAATCACTGATTACAAACTCATGGTCCACTTCTGCATAGTATATAGATATATTTGTTTTGTCTGCATAGCATTTTAAAAACCTTAACATTTTCACATACATTCTATGAATTTACTCATTCTCTGTAATAATCAGAATATTGGCTTTTAGGTCCACATTTATCCCTAACATATGGGCAGAGCACGAGAAAATATCAGCCCTTTTAGACAGAGTTTATATTCTTAGTTTACCACATCTCACGCTCTCTCTGTTTTTTCATGCCTGGTTAGAGTTCCTCATTTACTTTACTTCCCTGATCTCAGTAGGGTTTGAATTTATGAATCCTTACCTAAATAAAGCAATTTCATATGTAATTCAATTTTGTTTTGCTTATGTACCTTAATTTAGTTGTCTGCAAAAGCAGAACCAGGACATGTATTTGGGTACAAATAGTTTATTTTGGAGGTGGCCCCAGGTAGCCTCTATACAGGAGTGGGGACAGTGAGGAGAATAGTTCCAAGAAGGGAAAGTTAATGGGCAACTTATTGCATGGAGTGATTGGGAATTTTCTGTGAGACTGTGTAACACATACCACAGAGTTGTCTCATGGGTGGGCAAGGAAACTGGTATATTTATCCACCACTTTTCTTCATTGTCTGACAGTCACTTCTGGGGCCCTGTCCCTGTGCTGTTTGAGGAGGAAGCCATGCTTGTGGTGGGAGGAAGTCACAGATGCTTATGGGAACTCTCCATTGATGCTGCAGCTAGGCTCCAAGTGAATTAAAGTGTATGGATTCCCATCTGTATAATTCCTACTACCTAATGATATTCCATTAGTGGCACATTAGCACAGGCCCTATGAAAGGCAGATAAAAATATGTTATTATACATGCAAGGATTTTATTACAGAAAATACTAGGTAGAGAAAATGGGAAAGACTGGGAGAATATTGCAACCATACCTTGAATGAGGAGAGAGGGAGCAAAGTTTGGGTGGAAGCCTCCCAGATGGCCAGATAGTTTAAGAATGGTTTGGCAAGGCCACTGGGAAGTACCTGAGCCGAAGTCTGTTACCAGAGGAGTCCCACATCTCTCAAGATTGGGCCTGCCTTTGCATGCCTGCACATGCCAATGCCTGGGAGCCACTCACTGGAGGCTGGCCTCTGTGCAAAAGGGAGGGTTTGGGAGCACAGAGCATAGACTTCCACCTTCTCATTTAGTGACTCCATTTTGGCAGCTTGAAATTGCCATAGTGAAAATATTTATAAGACAGAAACTGCAAATGTTGCAAACTACAGTTTTATTTTGAGAGCCTGTTTAAACATTTATCAGCACCCCACTAGTAACATCTACACTAAATATGTCACAATGTAGAATGCAATTCTTTTCTGAATAGTCCTCCATTTCTAACCTTACTGAGATTCTACTTCATCAGAAAGAAATTCCATACGGCTTCTTAACCGAAATAGTGAATGCCACTCATTTATTCTTACCATCAAAAGAAGCTAAGCTTCCTTTGTTTGACAGATTTGGTTTTCTCAAAAAGAAACACTTTTCCTTTAGTGTTTTATTGTTTTCTGGTCTGAATGCTCAAAAAGCACTTTACATTGGAAAGCAAAAGTACATTTTGTTATTACAATATTATGCTTGGCATTAAAATAACACCCCATCGGGTTGACGTACCATCTCCAGATGAAATAATAAAAAGTTCATGTTTAACTATCAGTAAGTGAAGTAGGGCCCATTTAACCTATCAAAAGAGTTAGGGTAAGTTTGTGTTTCTGGATTCTAATATAATGAGTTATTCAACTTTGAATTTCGGGACACTGAAGCAGTCTCCTTTTTCGAGTCTAAATCAACAAATGAATATGTAGTATTTCCCTATACTTGCTGCAAAGACCTATAGTAAAATAAGTCCATTAAAGCAATTCTAGTTTTTGAGAAAAAAGGTACTTTATAAACAGCAAACATTATTATTCATATTCAGGATTTTTGCCAACCCCCACAGCTTTCTTTGTGATTATCTGCAATTTTCCAGTATTAACATTTGATGTTATCATTTAATCATAACACAGGAATACAAGCCTGGGAGAAAAAGAAAACCGAACACACGGAAATGTCTATATATTGCATCCTATCATATAATTTAAAACTCAAAAAATCTGATTGGTATAATTTAACCCTCTTAAAACATTGTTTCTCATGCAAATTAGATATTTTGTGGGGGCGTGACATTTTAAGTAAATACCCTGTTCAAATGAGAAAGAAAACTTAATGTTTAGGATACATGATGTCTACCTGTCAGAGGTACCAGGCTGAAACTGGATGTACCCATTCTATTTAAACCATGCAATTTAGATAGTGGGTAAGGAATAAAAGCAAAGATGATAGGAGGAAAGCAATTCTTTCTACTCTTAAAAAGTGGATGCTAGGGCAAAAGAGGGTTTTGCCTTGACTCTAATGCTTGGACTGTGCCAATGGGTAAGCTTTAAATAGTAAATAATAATTACGTAGGCACAGAAATCTGCCTTTATAATTTTAACCAGAAGGCTTATGGGGAACATTAGAAATGCCTTATCATTTTCTCCTTGCAATATCATTCTGTGGCATCTTTAAGATTCTTTATATATTCATGAACATTTTTCAAATGGCATATCCCTGAGTAAGATTGTTCTTTAAGAAACTATCAGTAATGATTTAATTGATAATAAACACCTTAGAACCCAATTCATAATTCTTAAAACTTGTTTAATAAGATGGTTTTGATTGGGAGATGATGCCTATTATAATCCCTACCCCCTTGGATAACCAGAAATCAAATGAACAAAAGGTTATGAAAATCCCATCATACATTACAGATGCACCCTGTTTAACCCCTGTATAACCCACCCTTTTCTAAACCTATTTGACAAGAATATTTATTGCAGAATCCTTTTCAACTTCTTATAGGGCTAGTGATCTATAGAATATAACTGGGTATGGTGAGTAGAGAAAAATGATGTCTTACATTTCCCTTCATTCTCTTTGCCTTAATGTTAGCTCTGTTGTGAAAATATGCTCAACTGCAGCTCCAGAGCACTGTATATAACTAGCAATCTGTTGGTACTCTTCTCCTAGAATATACCTTTCAAGTTGGACACCCCCAGAGCATAGTATTAGGTTACAATGATTTTTTAAAAAAAATTCTTGACCATTTTTAACTCTTACTAGATTATTAACTCTATATGGGCAGGGACTAAGTTCACTACAACACATCCATTATGATACCTGAGCCATTATAGCTACTCAGCAAATAATTGTTCAATAAAGGTCTTGAATGAACAAGCAACTGAAAATGATTTAAAAACTAAATACATTCTCAAAACTAATCTTTGCTACAGGAATCCAGGACAGTGGTTGTCCTGGGATGGAAAGTGTCTGGTTGTGATTGGAAGGGAGCAATGGAGCCTTCTGGGATTGTGTGGGTTACACAACTATCTCATGTGTGAAAATTCATCAATCTGTGCTTTTTTTTTTCCTTGTATGTTGTTTGTACTTAATATTCATGGAAGTTTATGAGATCCAAAAGTGATCTATGGTTTCATCTATTTTATCAGTCCATTCTGAATCTGCCAGAACTCATAGATAGCTGGGGAACAAGAATTCACCACCAGCTAGAGAAAGTATTACACACGGTTAAAATCTCATTCTGCTGAACCATCATTACATGAATCTTGAGGTGCAAAAGACACCAAATTTGCCTAGGCCTGGACCTTTACATCTCACGTGCTGGCAGTGAAGTTAAAGGGGCTATACCAAAGAAGGGAGAGAGCCTATTTTTTATCAGAATTGAACTCTGTAGGTTAACTTATGCAAGCTATTTATGATTTTTTCTGCAGTCCTAAATTGAATATTATTATCTATGTTTTATAAATGAAAATACTGAGGCCCAAAGGGTTAAACCAGCTGATCCAAGGTCTTAGGGGAAGCATGTGATTTGAACTCAGGCTCTAAATCTGAAGACCCAGACTTTTCTAAACACTGTGCTGCCATGAAATGAATTCTCATCTATTAAGCAGCATCTCTGTCTTGGATTAAGACAAACCAAAACAAACAAGCAAAATACCCCACAGTTCACCGCAGACAAATTGGAATATAACACAATGACATCATGGTCCTAAGAGTTCAATTTACTTTCAATCCCAGCGTTTGGCATTTGTTAATTCCATGGATTTTACTCTTTTGTTATTTTATTGATTCTTAATGAAAAAGGCATATACATTTATGAATACTTATGTATGAGTTTATATAAGCATATCTTCTACATAGATGTCTAAGTATGGCATAGATGAAATATACCTAATCATCAATCAATGAGCATATATTCTGTAATTTTTAAAAAACTTGTGTTTAACATTCTAAATTAATTGTACTCACAAAATTTAATGACATATTTAACAGTTTATTATCTCTTTGCTTATTAATTACAATCACGTGCATTAGATTTAAAATAAATAAAATTTTGCATTTGTTGGGAAATGCCTTCTGACCTTCTGTTGTTTGAATGGTACAATGAGTTAAGAAGCATAGATGGGATATAATTTTGTTTCCTTCAAGCTTGGGGCAGTCTGAAAGGGGAGAAATGATAATAAAGGATAAATCTAAATTTTCTTTGTAATGTACTTTGATGCAGCTCAATAAGGGAAAGTTTTTATGACAGGTAAATTCTCGAAACACCTGATTTAGAGTGTGTTTTGTACAGCTTGTGAATGTGGATCAGAACTCAGAGACTTGGTACAAGTTTTCTTCCTCTTCTTTTTTTCTTTTTTTTAAATGTCATTTAGATGCTAGATAAAATAAAAAAAATTGGGAAGCATCTATCAAATACAAAAGGTTCATTTAATTTCTGACAATATTTCTCACAGTTTCAGTGAGCTATGCAGAGAAAGAACCTTGATTAGTGTGCGCCATTAATCATTTAGGGAGAAGGAAGGGGGCTTTTCATTTTCAATGAGCAGAAACACAGTGGCAAATGAAGGCAAAGCCTGTGGATGATGAGAAATTTACTTATCTCTTGAAATAAAACCTAATTTGGAAAAAATTGTGATTCTAGTGGTATTCATTTATGATTAGTGAAGTCATTTATTCTTTGTGGCGCTCAAGTATCTTATTTATCAAAATATATTGGGACTGTTTTCAAACTTATCCTTTGCTGTTTGTTTATTTTCACTTTTCAAAGATCTACAAGTACATTCAATGGAAATTAAGAATATTCTGCCTTTCCAAAGGAGTAAATTCACTTTCCCTGCCACCAGAGGTCAGAGAAAATCATCATAGTCATTGCTCGAAAGGTGACAAAGCCAGCTCACTTAAAAGGAAAGGAAAACAAATGCCATTCAAATAAAATTCTAGGTTTAGTCCTTAACTGATAGGGATTAAAATGTAAATGAACGCTGAAGTGGAGGATAGATGATGTGATTTTTGAAAAATTTTAGGGCACTGGACGCAAAAAGGGACTTGAACTTCATATTAGTCAGGATCCAGTCAAGAGACAGAAACCATATAGTAAATAGAATGGGGAAAGTTTAATAAAAATAATTAAGTCAATGAGGGAATTAAGGGGGTTAAGATCACTCTAAAACATTCAAGAATAGGGGATAAAGGAAACAGTTACTACTGTAGACAGGGTTAGAGTACCCAAGGAAAAACCACATTTGAAAATGTTTCCCACTCCCCTTGTTGGAGAGAAGGTGACTTTTTCACTAATGGTAGAAAAGTTGGCTGAGGTGCTGCAAGCCAGGGCTAACAACTAGGAGACTGCTGCAGAGATGCTGGCGAAAGCCCCTGGAATGCACCTGTAAGGGCAGCACTGAAACTCATGGCCCCTGAAATTCGTTTTCAGGTGAATGCAAATAGGCATTCTGTACATCAGCCAAGTGTTGAGGAAACCAGGAAAAGAAAGTGCTCCCAGCCAGGAAGGGAAATTGCTTCCTTCCCTCCAGTACCATCTACTAATAAAGATTAACATTGTTGCAACTGCAAAGAAGAAATGGCTACCGGGTCCAGCTCAAGCACCACAAAGCAGGATGAAGAAGGGTGGATTTGGAGGTGAGGGGGATATAAATTGATAACTGGCACAATATTCGTGTATGAGAATATATTCACCTATGTTTCAACATGCATGCACACAAGTACGCCTTACAACTCGGTACAGAATATTCCACGCTATTAAAATGATTAGGATTGTCAGTTCCATAGGAGACTAAGAATAAAACCTGATCAAAAACTTTAACCTCATTTCTTTAGCAAATACTGACTGGGTTAAAGATGTATTTAGTCCGAGTTCGAGTTGTCTGAATGTGAATGAGTCAAAAATACCTTCCTAAACCATCTTCATTGTTCCCTATTTCTGTAAATATTGCCAACACCTGCTAAGTTGAGTAAAGCAATAAACTAGAAATGACACTTGAAACCTAGTCTTATTAAATCCCAATATTAAATCAATTAACAAATACTATAAATTTAAAAAAAACCCCACGTCTCTCTAATCATTATTCTTTTCTGTCTCTGCTAGGACAAGACATTATAATCCCTTACCTAGAAAGCTGTGGTAGTTTCCCAAGTAATTGTTCATTTAACCATCACTCCACTTCTGTGCATTCTTTTTTCCTTTTTAAAAAGATATTTTAAAATAGTGAGATGTCTTGCAAGAGTATACATAATCTATATGTATGCTATAAAGCATAATAAAATGAACATTAGAACACGAATTCCATCCAAAGGCTCCGAACTTATCCTCATCCCTCCACCACCACCCCTGCCAGAGGTAACCACTCTCCTGAATGCTGTCTTCATAACAATAAAATGTTGCATTGCATGCTTTAAAACTTGACATTAATGGAATCATGGAATTGTGCTCTATGAATCTGTGGATTTCTTTTTCTATTCACTTAAACTAATGCCTTTGTTGATGAACCCTGTCTGCTAGGATTTTCTTTGCCATTGGGTGTTCTATTGTGTGACTATTCCATCATTAACAAATCCATTTTACTATTGATAGACCTTTGGGTTGTTTACAGCTTTTTCTGTTAAAAATATCTGTCATAAACTTTGTTAAAATAATGATAATTGCTGTTATGAATATCTTGTATGTAGCTTCTCTGGGACAAATGGTGGACCACAGATTCAGCACATATTTGATTGGTAGTATATGGGAATCCCCACTGCTTTAATATTTGCCAATACCATGTATTTCAGAATTTACATTTTTTGTTAATCTGGTGGCTATGACAAGATAATTTATTTTTTATTCTGCATTGCTTTAATTACTAATCAAGTCTTTCCATATGTTTAATGGCAATTTAGATTACTTCTTTTGTGAATAGGTTGCTAAAATCTTTTGCCCATTTAAAAATTTGAATCTTCACTTGTTTCTTACTTATTTGTTGCAATAACTTTTGTATTCTGGAAATGAATTTTTTTTTCAGTTAGGAGCATTGCAAATGACTTTTCCCATTAAACGGTTTTTCTTTACATTCTTTTAATGTTGCACTTTACTGAACAGACATGTAATTTGTAGTCAATTTTGCCAAATTTTCCTTTGTGTCCTTTATGCTTTTTCATGACTTAATTAAGGAATCTTATAACATCAAGAATTCATGAAAAAAATTATTTTATATTTTCTTCTAAATGTTTAGAAATTTTACTTTTCTCAGGCCTTTCAAGCTTGCATGTTGCCCTGGGCAAGCACAGTAACTGTCAAGATTACCCTACCACGTGCATGTGTTTGCCCTCCAGAAGATTTTTTCCCACTTTTCTTCCCCATAAGTCCTGGACTGTTCTCTTTGTTTCTATACAGAGTTTCCTCTCCAACAGCAGTGGTTTGCTCAATTCCACTCTCATGTGTCGGACCACCCTTTCATTCTACCTTTCAGCTCTAGGCCTGCACTGCCTCTCAGCGGCTTTGCACCCCTTTTCTGCGCAGCTTTTATCCCTCTCAGAGTATTTAGGAAGAGGATCCCCAGGGGATTCTGTCCTACTTGAAGCCGGATGGAGTCAATGTACAAAGAAACCCAACATTTTCATTTCAGTGCTCTAGTAATTGGATTCCAGGCTAAAGCTTGCCAAAAGTTTCACAGCAGTCACTCTGGCTTCAGAGACCTACTTTGAATGTGCATGTGTAGATGGTAAAAGCATTGCTATGGGTCAAACACAGGTCTTTGAGTCCCTGTGTTTTGTGGGCGTGCATTGCCAAACGGCTATCACAGGCGGTTCTGTAGTCATAGGCTGTGCAGAAGGTGTCCTAACTTAGGAGTTGCCGCTGTGAGATAGATAAACTGGGAAGAAGTGAGTGTGCAAGAGGGGTCCAATCTAGTAAATCTGCACTACCATCCTATCATTTGTAGGTGTTTCTTTTCCTTTCATCATTCCTTATAACATTCCCCAGTCTCAACTGTCCAACAGGGTTCTAAGAGAGATGAATCTGCCCTATCATTTAGCTGTCTATAAGGGGGAACAATCATGGGGAAAACCTTACAACCAACATCTTGATGATGTCACTAGTGATTTTTTTCTTTTAAATTGTGAGTTCAAATTCCATTGAAGTTTATCTATAGTAACATTTTGCAAGCTGGGTTTTAAGTGTGATCTTTCAGAGTGGAAGTACAAATACTTCTGGAAGCCATGGGAGAATAACAACCCATATTTCAATTTGGCCTTGGATAGATTGAATTTCAGTCCCCAACTTGGGTGAGTGTAGATGGTTACTTAGTGATCCTCAGGAGAGAATTTTCTTTCTGTATTCTAGATCCAGAGTCAAGAGAGGTGAGTATGCCTCAAATGTATCTCAAGGTAGTGGATTATTTCTAATTCACCTCCAAGGTCCTTGCTTTATTTATGGGGGTTCCTATGATTCCCCACCTTGCTTGGATAAATTGACCTGTGCATGGATCTCTAGAACTCAACTTCAGTACTGCTAGGGATTGGCTATTGCTTTTGAGCCCAAATGAGGCCTTAAAGCTTCCATTTACACCTTCTTATTTCCAGCCTGGGAGTAAGTTTTTTACTTTCCCATAAGCTCAAACATGCTTTAAGAAGTTTTGAGTAAGTTATCAAGCAATTTTGTTTCCCTGACCCAGGAGATATTTCTATGAATATCTAGTTTGTCATAAAAGTAGGGATGAAATTCCCACCCACCCCTGAAAGCAGCTATAGTGAGCCTATGAAGATGAAAATTTATTACACCTAAAATGCTTCACTGGCTTTACATTGCTCATGTCCTCCTGCCCTTCCATAATCTGCCCCTTCCCACCTCACCTTCCTCATCTTTGATCATGGTTCCTTTCTTTATTCCAGCCACTCTAGCCTTCTATCAGTTGTTGGATTATGACTCACTTTTTATTAGAAATATTATGAATAATTGAGTACGTAGGTAATTAATCAAATGCCCACACTTTTAGAAAATTTTCTCCAAAGGGCAGGGTCTTTGTTTGCATTTTCTTTGATGTATTTCTACCACTTACCTGATATTTTACAGCTGGTGTTCACTGAGTAAATATTTTTAAATAGCTGAATGAATGAAATTGTTGCATAGAAAATGTTGTGTTAACAAGAAAAATCATTTCTTCACTGAAGATCTTCCTTATGAACCTTAGCATTCTGTCAAATACCATTAGTCACTGAAATTTAATAAAACAAAAATATGCAAGATCTTCATGTAAAACTTATGAAACTTTACTGAAACATTAAAACTTACTCATATTTATGGTGTCTTGTATTCCAGAATACGTATATAGGTGGGGCTTTACCCAGGGATCACTAACTTCCAAATTCTAGCTAAGCTCCCATCAAATGTTAAATAACATGACAGGTATATGTCACGAATTAAGTCAATATAGTGATAATGAAAAGAAAGGATTGATGCATGAAGAGAATTGGGAGTCTCATAGTGTACAATTCAACCACATGAAATGGTACTTTGCCTAGCAAGTTGTCTTTGGTTGTAGGACAGTTAAAGATAATTTTCTATCTTATTTAATCTTCTAAAGTGTTTAAGTACCTGTGTTACTTTTATTTTTAAAAAGAAGCCAGTCTCTTCCATTTTCTCCAGAAAAGATTATATTCTACTTAAACCATTTTTATATGTGTGTATGTATGTGTATACATATCTGTGTTTTTTAATACCCCTAAACAAGGTTTTACCATCTCTTCAAAGGATGTGTTTCCTTGTCTCACAAGTTTTGGTGGAACAGTGCCAACATAATTGATGAGAATCCTTGGTATATGGTAAATCATCTTTTACCTAATTTAGGACAATAATCACTCAATGTTCACAGTTAAAATATTTATATATGATAAAGAATTATGATATAAAGGAGGTTTATATTTTAATATCTCATTCTTCTCTGGGCCAGAAAATCTCAGATCCTGTAGTTTGTCTTCCAAGTTTAGTTCTGTTCATCAAATACCTTTTGAAGGGGCCACGGTGGCTCATCAGGAAGCGTTCTCGCCTGCCTGCCATGCCAGAGACCCAGGTTGGATTCCTAGTGCCTGCCCATGCAAAAATCAAAACAAAACACAACCTTTTGAAGACCTCTTCTATATTAGGCATTGTGGTACTTGCTGCAGAAAAACACACAAACAGGTTAGGGTCCCCGCCTTAAGTGAAACAAAAAGTTTTCACAGTAGAAGTATGAGCAAATCTCTAAATTACAAGAAAGACAATTGGTTTACTGCAATAGCGGGTGGTCATAAAAGTTTTTGTAGTCATATTCGGAAAATGTTTCATTATTTTGCACAACTCTGTATAAATGGATTCAGGTTCAAGTTCTTAATCACCTTAGTACACTAACAATTTGAGTACAATCTCTCCAGTACCTTTCCTTCTCAGGAGTTTATTTGCAGCAGCAAGTTGGTTAAAGAAAAAGAGATCCATACCAAACCCCACTTTAGAAAATGCATTTATGAAAATGGGAACGCCAACTGAATTAGTGCTAACACTATCATCATCCAGTCACAGTGGAGCTTGGTTGTCAGAGTTACTTTGTTGAATTATCTCCCATTCCTGTCTTACTGTAAATCATGACCTGCCCGCAGTTCTGGATTCTTCCAACTCCATTCATACAACTGTCAATCAACTCCCTAGGAGGCAGCAGAGCTTAAGGTGACTTCATAATGTCAAAAGTTCACTTATCTTTGATTGCTGGATGATTGTTACTGTATCTACCATCTATTTCCTCCACAATTGTCTAACACTTAGCCTAATATGGTTCTACTATTTGTCTGGGGGGAGGGGAGTCTAGCTTTATTACTTGCAGCTTTCTCAGTCATTAGGTTGAAAACTGAGAGAACACAAAATAAACTGCACACAAGAGGGATCACAGTGGAAAAACAACACATTATACAACAGATTCAAATCATGAGAATGGTAGAACGTTCTTTGGCAGATCGAGAGCAAAATATATCACTCAGAATATGGGAAAACATACACTATGATGAAAAGGAATATATTCATGATTTTAACAGCATTAAAGGAACTAAGAGAATTATAACAAATCAGTATCTCATGGAGGGCAGTGTATTTGGGGTAACTTCTTATTTGAAGAAAGGGAGTAGGACCAAATACATTTGAGCACCTTCTACTTGCCAAATCATTTCATGGGTGTTCCTAATTTCACTTCTCACCATATTCTGCAGTGGAGACATTATTTCTGCAGTTGCAATCTAATGATCAGAGTTACTACAACATAGCTACCATTATGTTATTAGAAGGTCAGAGAGCCAGGCACGTCCCATCACTCAGGACATGCTTTTTTTCCCATTTTATCTTGCAATGTTTCTATTAGGACCATGAAATGAAGTTTTTGTTGTTAGAAAGAAGGCCATACCTGAAAGAGAATAAATGCTCACAAGATTACAGTGAAGAAAAGTATTCACGATCTTGCACTATGGGCGCCCATGTGAAAAATAGTGGCTGGCGCGCCGAGCAACTGAGAGCAATGATATCTATCTCCTAAGCCTAACCCACAGGTCCCTCCGGGTTTCTCCGCTAATTGGCTACTTCAAAGTTACAACCTATCCCAATAGCCTAGCTAATTCAAATTTCCCGCGGAAGGTTCCCACTTGACATTTCAATGACCTTGAAATTATTATTTCATTATTTCATTATTTATTTAAACTTGTTTCTACCTTTTTGGCACCAATTCTAGGATTACATCAGAGATTCTCTGCTCCCCTGGTTTGAGCTGTCCTGCAGCCCTCTCCTGTGCCATTTTGTGTGAAAGCTCGACTTTATTCTTAAACTCATGTGAAGCATTTTGCATGGGATTAGATGCATTTTGAGTGCTCAGGAAATGTTAAATATTTTTGTTCTTTTATATTGTGTTACTATAAAATCAGCATATTCTAAGAAAAGAGAAATAATGATGAGTCAACAAGATCACCATTACTAGTTGGTTTTATAACTAGTCTCTTACAGTGTGCCTATTATCTAAAGCAGCTACTTCTCAAAATTTAAGGGACATACCAAAACCACCTGGGAATTTTCTTAAAATGTAGATCCTGATTTAGCAGGTCCAGGTTCAGACCAAAGATGCTGCATTTCTTACAAGGTTCTGAGATGATCCTGATGTTGCCGGTCCATGGACCACACTTTGTGCATTTATTTCAAATGCAATTGCTTTGCCATAGTTCCCAAAATAGAACACTGGGATGGGATGTGAGGCTTGGGGATCCCCATTTTTCACACAATCCCTAGGTTTTTCTTTTGCATACTAAAATTTAAGAACTATTTGGGTGATATAAGGCTCAATCATTTATGTGTCATTTCGAGAGGACAGAAATGGTAGCATTTAGGCACATATAATGGTAAGATTCAACTTTAATTTATTGGAAGATTTTTTCCAAGCTTTTTTGTGATTCTTTTATAATAAGATTTGTTTGTTTTGTTTTGTTTTTGTTTTTGTTTCTGTGAGCAGGCACCGGGAAACGAACCTGGGTCTCCCGCATGGCAGGCGAGAATTCTGGCACTGAGTTACTGTTGCCCATTCTATAATAAGATTTTGAAAATCAAAAATATATGGGTTAGAAGCCAGTTTGGGGTACTGCAGCATCTTCTGATTTATGTTGCTTTTGTTCAATATTAGGATTTAGTTTTCTAATTTTTTCCCCCTGTTCATTCACATTTTATCTTCTTCCTTCAGGGAAAAAAAATCTCATGAGGAGATGGGGATCTGAATGACAGGAGTTATTCCAGCCTTCTCCTCTGAGGTGAAAAACAAGGCATTTGAACAAGTAAGAAACACAATGGTGTGTGTGTGTGTATGCGTTTGTGTGAATGGATGTGAGTCCATAACATTTTGGAATTAGGTTAATGAAGCACCAATATTTAGTGGGAAATGACCATGTGAAGGTACCAATGGAGTTTCACTAAGGAAATACAAGCCAGAATATCTAAGAAGGATAGCAGAGACATACAAATCCTTAGACACTCAAACCTATATCACAGAAAGGACAGAGCACAGAAGGATGTTTGTGAACTCTAAAAGGTTATTTGTGTATTAAAATAAACTTCTCCAGGGAATTGTTTTAAGAAGTGTTTTGGCATAATTTAATTTAGCTACTATTTACTGAGATCTTACATTTGCCATGTATTGGGCAACAGAAGAGAGATGAATAGATACAATTCTTGCCTTTGCGATACTTGGAGTCTAGCAGAAAAGAACAGAGTTATCTAATGAAAAAATGAAAACATGCATTCCTGGTAGGAAGAAAGTAAGTGTAAAATTTTAAAAGTAAAATAAAAATAAGACTATAAAGCAACTTTTCCAGACCATTTTTAAAAAGTTAATATAGTAATCCTTTGTCCTTAAAAAATTTTACAAAATTTACAAATATACAAAAAGTGGAAACCAAATATCCAACAATAGGTGAATGAAAAAGCAAATTGTGGTATATTCATGCAATGGACCACTACTTAGCAATGCAAAGAATCAATGACATGTAAAACATGAGTATTTAAAATGTTATGTTGAGAAACAGAAGCCAGATACAAAGTAATGCATATAATATGATTCAATTTATATAAAATTCAAGAGCAGGAAAAACTTATCTATGGTGTTAGAAATTAGAATGCTGAATACTGGTCATTTATGGAAGTGGGTATTGGTTTTAGGGAACGTATGGGAACTTTCTGGAGTAATGGAAATGTTTTATATCTTGATCAGAATGTTGGTTAACTAAGTAACATTGAATAAAATTCGCTTATGATTTGTATATTTCACTTTATTTAAATTTTATATAAAGAAATGAAAATCAAAAAGAGTGTAGCTAAAGCTTATTAGAGACTGGTGAATTTGCTTTTGGAAGATCTTCTTGAACCTATTTATTATTATTATTATTATTTTGGTTGGGAAAATGTACTTTATTGAAGGTACAAGACAAGGTAGGGCTCTCTAAGCCTCTTTCCTTTTTCAGGGAGCCTGGAATGGAGACCATGCGAAAGATGGAGGATTCTCAGTGTTGGGGGACTGAGTTGGAGCAAGGACTCCCCAGCAGCTGACTGCCTCCCTCTTCCTCTCGCACTATTGTTGTCACCAGTGGTCCGGGAGACTCTTACACACCTTAGAAGTCCACCATTCTGTTGCTGTAGCCAAATTCACTGCCACACCAGAAACTGAGCTTGACAAAGTAATTGCTGTGGGCAATGACAGCCCCCGCATCAAAGGCAGAAGAACAAGTTAGAATTGCAGGAGACAACCTGAACCTCAGGGTAGTCCAGGATACGGACCTTTGGATGCCTGCTTCACTGCCTTCTCGTTATGATCATATTTGGCCACTTTCTTCACATGACAAGGAAGATCCATGACAGACACATTAGGTGGGGGCATAGAAGACCATGCCAGCGAGCTTCTGTTTAAGCTCAGGGATGATCCTGCCCATAGCCTTGGCAGTACTGGCAGATAAGGATATGATGTTCTGGGCAGCCCCTTGATGATCACGGCTCAGTTTCATGAACGGGTTGTCCATAGTCTCCTTAGTGACAGTGACGGTACCAATTGTGGACATGGATCACTTCATGATGCTGAAGTTGTCATGGATGTCCTTGACAAGGAGGCCAGGTACTTGGTAGTGCAGGAAGCACTGCTGACAATCTTGAGGGAGTTATACTTCTAATGGTTCACACCCATCATAAGCATGAGGACATCAGTTGAAGGGTCAGAGATGGTAACTCATTTGGCTCCACCCTTTAAGTGAGCCCCTGTCTTCTGAAGGTAGTGAAGACATTAGTGGAGCCAATATTACATTCAGCACCAGCATCACTCCATGTGCTATTGGCAGCATCTCACCCCTGGAATATAGAAATGGGTTTCCCATTGATGGAAACTCCCTGTCTCAGCCTTATTGCTGCCAATGAACTTGCAATGGGCAGAATCATACAGGAACATGAAGACTTTGTAGTTGGTGTCAGTGAAGGGGTCATGGATGGCAACAACCTGCACTTTGCTGGACTAAAAAGCAGGTGGCTAATATGGCCAAATCAATCTAATCTGACCTACACCATGGTGTCTCAGGGATGCAGCTGGCATTGCATGAGCAGATGCAACTGTCTATTGAAAAGGGAGGAACAGAGAACCTGAACCTTCTTTTTCCTTTTTCTTTTTTTTTTTAAAGATATGAAACAGCGAAGAAATAACAGACCAGAGACCTATTCCTTCCTACTGTATTTGAGAGGCAGTTGAATATTATTTCTGAGAAAGTAAGACCATAGTTCATAAGGAATATTGTTCCTAGTGTATAAGATATTATTGCTCTTTTCTTATTATGTGAGATCTTGAGTGTTATGCATAGCAGAGTGATTGGAGGTGATGTGGAGCCAGGAGGGAAAAACCTAGGAGGAAGAAAGGGCACTTAGAAAACTATTGACAATTAAAAACAAAGTTTCTTTTCTACAGGTCTGACAAATAAGTTATCTTTCTGTGAATTATGGGTGAGAAATGGCAACAATGGATAGTAAAAAGACATGAGAAGCTAAAAATGAGGGAAAAAATAAGATGCAACTCCAATTTTATTATCATAAAGAGGTTTTATAAAGCGTAGAAATGTTTAAAGGGTGCACCATTTGGCAGAGAGAAAAATGGAGGCAGTATGGAGTATAAATTCTTGTAGGCATTAAAAAAGACATGAAAGTGTAATGTGTTGGAGTAAGAAGATGTGAAATTCAGGAATAAATGTCCTGCTAGAGGTGCAGATCTTTTGCGATGCATTTTAGAGGTAAAGTAATTGGGTTTCTGTTAGCTGTACTCTTCAAATTTCAACTCAGGGAACTAAGATCGAACAGTCCACCCAGAAGGAAGAAATTTAAAATATTTTTATTCATATGTTATGATATTCCTACAGTGTGACTTTTGCCTGGAGTGTTCCAGAATCTCAACAGAAAGAACATAGATAGGATTTGGATTCAGACATCCCTGGGAGTGAAGCCATCCTGAATAATTGTTTAACCTCTCTTACCCTTAATTTCCTCATAGACAGAATGTGATGATAATTGCATCTTCATAAGGTTTGTTTTAAGAATTAAATGAGATATGGGTGAGTTGCCAGGTTAGATATCTCCTACATAGTAGATTATCAAATAATAGTTACAACGTCAGTATTTTTGAGAATATTAGTGTCCTCTTCATTTCAACATCTTCATTATTCCCAGGACATCAAATAGGGCATTTAACTTTCTCTCTGTCAATGGAAAAATGTCATTTCCTTCTTTCAACTATATAACTCATCACCCTGGGGTTGATGCAAAAAAAAAACTGTGCCCGCTGCACAATTTTTAAACTGCGGTGGAGTGCATGCTAAGGTAATAGTCACTGCAATTTGTTAAAAGATCCATGAAATACAATCACAGATCATTTAGTGATCCTTTTGTTTTTAATGAGAGAGCTGGGTCTATAATGAGGTGTTTCCTTTCTTGGACTCTGTCTTAACATTTGCTCACTTAACACATCTTGTTGCGACATCACGTGTCTTGTTTTATAAGTCCTTTTCTCCTAAAATGAAAATCGGCCAAGCAAAGAGAAAGATACAATTTCCATAAACAGAAAGAAAATTTCTCTGGGATTTGTTTGTTTTTAGTTTCAAAAGAAAATCCCACTTCCAATTAAACTATCTTGATGTATTATGAATGTAGTAATCCTCAAATTTATGTCTGAGTCAAATGTCTGACTTTGCTAAATCTCTTCACTGTTTTCTGAAGATTGTCTTCCCTTCTGTTGAAATAATAAATGGGTAAATAGTCATGTGTGAGACGCTCACATCTTTAATATACCAGCACCTTCTGTCTTAGAGGCATATTGTGCCAGATGGACTGTTTCATAAACACCAAACCAGACAAATTACATAAGATACCCTGGCTAGCACAGTGACACACAACACCTTGATATAACTCAATTTTATCTGTACCTATACCTCAACCATTGCATTTTAAATCAGCAATGGGATAGTATAAACTACCATGTCTGAATGAGAAATCAAATCTGTCTATTTTGTATGTAAAGCAGTCAGCCCCTATTAATTATCTTCATAGCAATATTTATGCTAATAGTCAAACCTTAGAATGACACAGAAAGATTATTTTACCCACAAATGTGGTAGCTCTTTTTATGGGTATTCCAAGAGGACGAGAGGCTAATTGAAACAAATGCAAATCATTGTTTTGATATTTGCAGTTGGGCAAATGAGTTGTTAAACTATTTTAAGAAATTCGCAGTTTGAAGGTAGGAAAAAAGCTAATTTCATATCACAAACTGTTGTGACTCTTTGGTGCAGACAGAATGAATATGCTTATTTTCAGAATATGAATGGGGAGAGTGACAGCGCCCAGGAAATAAAAGCAAATAAATGGATGGATGGCACGATGGATGGATGGCACGATGGATGGATGGATGGATGAATGGATGGATGGATGGATAGATATACAGACAGATGGACAGATAGGCAAGTAAGCAGGCGGACAGGCAGATAGTTCAAAGGATGGGTGGATAGACAGACAGACAGACATAACTCTGTGAACCATGGGACATCAATAACAGTATTTTTTCAATTTGAATAAGAAAAAAATTCCTTATGTCTTATAAACGTTTAATTTAAACAAGCATTTCTAATTCAAAAACTTCACTGTACATTGTAAATGACTTGTTTTAGAGAATGAAAGTCAGAAGTTTCCAGCATTTAAAGATAGGGTAAATTAGTCCTTTAAAAAGCAATTCAGGGTGGGC